>NW_007726112.1:344342-366842 GCF_000696425.1 Galeopterus variegatus | reverse complement strand
TTTTCCTGCTTTCAGTCTAATTGTCTTTGACAATTGCAGTGCCTAGTGCTACACTGCTTGTGTTGTATTTAAAAACAGGGGAAAGAGGAGAGACTTGTTCATTAAAGATGCAGTATCCCTGGTTCACACAAATGCATCTGGCAGGTTCAAAATCGAATGTCAACCAAAGGTCCTAGCAGAGTGTGAGCTTCAGTTCATGTGTTGGTTAGTCACAAGTACAGCTGGTTGTGAATTCTGAAATACTAATAGCTCCATGTTTGCTAATGTGCTTCATATAAAAATCAGCAGGTAATTTAACAACTGAAAGCTTACTTTTCAAATGGAAAAAACATGTTAAATTGTATTATGTGTATCTCTGCACATATGAAGAAAGGAAGTGAACAGTTGCTTCTGAATAATGTAAAATAAATGTTTTAAAGTTCAAATAGGTGGTGGTGAAAACAGCACACATACATACGCACACGGGTACACACACTAAGTATTTATTTATTTATATATATATATATATATTAGAACTTTAGTGGCCTCAATAATTCAACAAACTGTGTCCCCTTCATTTTGCAAAATACAGATTCCATGATCATGATACCCAATTGCTGCTAAAAATATGAGAATGCGATTTTAGAAGTATCTTTCTGCTTAGAGTTGGATACATTTCTAGAGAAAGAAATTCTAAATGCCTCTAAAACCTACTTTCCAACCCACAAATATATTTAAATTTACAAAAGCCTATATTGTAAGAATTAGTTTGGCTTTTTTTGGATGTATTCTTTTGAAAAACTGCATAGCCAAGAACTATGCAACCCATATAAATTGACCTTACTATTTTACATAGCATAGCCTCTGGATAGTTTTTATCACTTGTCCAGATGGTGTTTGGCCTATGTATTTTAGTGGAATGGTTTATTTTCTCCTTGATAGGTTTCAACTGCACAAGAAAACATTATACCCGTCTATCTGCATTTGAGTAGAATACAAACTGACTAATAGATAAACATTCTGTGTGAGAGTAAATAGCCTTAAAGTATACTGCCTTCACATTCCATTGATCGGCTCAGCCAGCAAAGTTTTCCATATTGTCACTAATGTTCTAAATATTTTGGAGAGAAGCAGGCCAGAAGTGTAGAGTATTTCTATTTGTGTCACACATAAGGTCATTATGAACTACCTCTTGAATTTCTATCGATTCTTCTACTGAAGTAGTTTCCTTCACTTCCTTTTAGTCCCTGTTAGAAATGTTATTGCAGTTGGGAAGAAGGGAATTAGGGGCTATTAAGTGGACTGGCTCAATCTGCTGGCCTGACAGTAAGGGATTTGGACTGGTTCATTACCTTACCTTCATTAGGAGCCTTCTTCAAATTCTTAGGAGTCAAAAAAGAGGCCAAGCCTATCAGGCTTCATACTGTCACTGATTGTACACATTCACTTTTGAGGATGTAGTATCCCACCCCCACCCCAACCTCCAAAATGGATGGTCAGAGAAGAGCTCATTATTAGGCTAGTCTATAGAAGAGCTCATAATGCTGCCATGCATAATCAAAGAATCATAGGAGAGCACTATCTACTCAAAGGTCAGCCTTATCTCCTCCAACAGATCTTCATTTCATAAACATGCCCAATTTCCTAAGAGATCAAATCCTAGAATGAGTCTAAATGAAAATCACACATGACTTCAGCTTCTGCCTAAATACTTGGATTTTTTGGCCACTCATATCTCAAACGAATTTTTAAGTCATTTAAAGCTAAAAGCCAATATGTATGACTTGAATTTATTTTCAGCTTTATAAATGAGTGTAAAACACAATAGTGCAGTCGTATATTTGGCATTAAGTCTTAGTAGCCACAACAAATGTGGGTCAATATTGGATTTTCCAAAGTTGTCTAAATAAGACTGGGTTTGTCAAACTTGCCAGATGCTTTCAAGTGAACACAGCATGTTGGCGGAAATGAAATGTAATGTCCAGAAGACAGAAAATAGGTCAGCACTGTGCAAAAGTAAACTTGTCAGTGAGATCAATATGAACCTATAAATTAATGTGGATATTAGAATTTCCTTACCAGGGATATGCAGGGTAGACCTGGAACATGATTGTAGCATTTATTCACTTGTGAAAAACAGAGGACATACTTCAGTATTATTTTTTGTATCCTTAATGAAAGGCACTGCTTTTTAATATGGAATACTTATATTCAAGCACAGTTTTAATTGGTAGGATATCATAATAAATTAAATTATGGTTCATTTGTTCAGTTTTTAGCAACATGAAAAATAAAAAATGGAAGTAATGATCAAGCATTATAAAATTTCAGAAATATGAAATCCCTCATTAATTTTCTCTGTGTTAAATGTTTCAGAGAATCTGACATTGTGGATGAGATCAGTAAAAAATTTTTAAGGAAAAAAAGAAATAACAGAAAGACCTTTCTTGGGACTTCTCATTGCATTTATTTAAATTTTTAAAAAATTTACATCACTTATTGAATACATAAAATGCCAGTGCTTTGCAACAGTTTTGTTACTGCATCTCTAAACTAAAAAAGGAAAGAAAAAAAAAAATACAGGAAAAATACATTCAAAAAGCCAGGCTGTTCTGCTATGCACGAGCAGTGGCTTTGGAAGGCTACAGCCTGCACTGTGACTGTTCAGAGGCATTGCCGAACATCAGCCAGCTATCAATGAAAAGTTGCACATAAAGCATTAAAGGATACAAAGAACAACTTGGTGGGAAGCAGGAGAAGAATAGGAAATTAAGAAAAACGCCACATATGCCACGGGGGGCAGGGCACAATGGACCGAGATGGAAGTAAGCATAAAGACTGATGGTTTGGAAACTAGATTTATGGGGAAAGACTGGAGAAAGCAAAGTAACATGTTTGGCAAGCTATATTGCAGCATATGTGTCCACTTACAATTTTCTACTTTACTTTTCAAGAAAAATGTAACAAAACTGAGGTAGAAATAAACACAGGAGCACTACAGCCCAGATTTCAAAAGGAGAAGCAAAATTGCACTGACAAGAGTGGAGTCAAAAAGTAGGTGAGGGGATGTAGAGGTTCTTGGTGGATACATATAAGTTGGTTGGTTGTTTTTTGTTTTTATTTGTGTGTTTGTTTGTTTTGGTTGCTATCCTCTGTATTCTATCAAACAGCACAGCAAGCCTATAAACTAGATTAGTGAATAGAATGACACCATTCCCAGCAGTTTTAAGAGAAAACTTTCAAACCACCACCACTACCATCTATGCAGTAAAAGGCAGTCATAGTTTTTAGGTACTGTGACTTTCAGGGTCTTCAAAAGGTCTTGTGGCTGACTATTCTAGACATTAACACAAACTGAATAAGTAGCTTTCCATTAACCAGTGTACCTTTTAAGAACATTTTCACTTAATTATCAAGGAGCAATGTACTAAGAACCCTTGCAGTTATCAACATAAAGAATTATTCTGCTCTGGTTAATTCCCCATAATTAGTAAAAGGACTTATTATTATTTTTTTTTAATCCTTCCATTTCTACTTTAAATTGTAAATATTCAGTTGTATCACACTTCAGTACTTTTCTGGATACATTCAAAGTAATTTTCCTTTCTATTTTCCAATTGTTGAGGTAAACATACATTATAATATAAAGTAACATTGAAGCCTATCCTATTACTCTCAGCAGTACATAGTGCTTTCAACACATTCCTTTGAGGTACTGTACAAATCACAATCGCTTTCCTGAGTTTTTGCAGACAAGAACATTAAAAGAAATGAACTGCAGAAATTAAGGTCCAGATTACCGTTACCCTGTTTTACCTGTTCTTAGCTTAATACTGCAGAACAGACAGGATTGAGGAATACTGTTGCTCTTAAAATGGCAAAAATCTGGTTTTCTGTCGTAATACAACCGTTCATCTCTTTAGTCCAATAATGTTTGAAGTTAAAGCTCTTTATATTAGCACATGCCAC
Source organism: Galeopterus variegatus (assembly GCF_000696425.1). NCBI lineage: Eukaryota > Metazoa > Chordata > Mammalia > Dermoptera > Cynocephalidae > Galeopterus > Galeopterus variegatus. Next base: position 362,894 of record NW_007726112.1, on the reverse strand, counting down.
CAATGTAATTGTGAGGCAAACAAAAAAATAAAGCACCACTCCAGGCACTTGACAGCAACTAAATCTCGAGAACAGCAGAATGGAATCAACACACGAGGTTCATGTCCTTCTGAAATCAACACACTTGCACCTTGGCTCCTTGGTGAGTGTTGTCTAGTTTGAACTGAACTGAGCATCCACATATGCTTTCAGTCATCTGGGGCTTTCAAATCAGAAGCTCTCATTTGATGCACTTTTCCTCCAAATCTACCCTGACTCTAAAGATGTAACTTAATCGTCGTCTCCCCCAGTACCCTTTGTGATTTAAACACTACTGGAAAGGGGCTCTATTCCCTATGTAGCAGGTTTTATGTGTGTGTGCCAACATTCATTACATTTTTTAAAGAAGTTACTACTGACTGCAACCAAACATTTTGTTCCATTCAACATACATATCAAGCTCTTTTTGAGATATGCTAGGCTGAATCTTGCAGAAAGCATTTTCAAAGTCTTGATATGTAACGGGCCTCAACTGGCTGGGCATAATGGCTGAAAGGTCTGTGGCTGGCATGGCGTGGAGGGGGCCCACCGCTGCTTCCTGACACAAATGAGCCACGTCTAGTCCAGAAAAGCCTTCTGTGCGCTGGACGAGCAGTGCAAACTCCTTGTCATTGAGACAGTAATTGTGCTGTGAGAGCAGTTGTACTATTATCTGGTGCCTCGCTGTGCTGTCAGGAAGTGGGATTAAAAGTCGTTTCATGAAGTACCTCCGAAGAGATTCATCTATTTCTTCCGGTTTACTGGTGGCACAAATTACTACGATTTGGTCCTCAGCCGAAGTTAGTATAGTGTCCAGCTGCATCAGAAATTCGGTTCTCATCCGACTGACTGGACTGTGTTCTTCACTCACTTGAGAGGAGAGAAGCATGTCAATGTCACTAACAAAAATCACTGAGGGCTGGCGACACCTGGCCACAAGAAAAGAGGCATGGATAATTTTCTCTGCTTCTCCTATCCACTTGGCGACTAGTCCAGAACCAGCAATTTTGAAGAATGTGGCCCCCAGCTGACTAGCTATGCATCTGCCCAATAAAGTTTTGCCTGTTCCCCGAGGTCCAAACAAAAGGATGCTCCGAGGTAAGGCCGTCAGTCCACTGAATGCGTCTGACCTCAACACTGGCCATAAAACCTCCTCTTTAATGACAGCCTTCACCAGATCGAGACCAGCAATGTCATTCCAGTCCACTGGAGGTCCTTGGGTGATAATCTCATTGGTTACCAGGTCAATGAGGTGCGTGTCAGTATTCTTCAGTTGCTCGTCCACAGAGTGGTTGGATGAGGTAGCTGCACGGAGTCCAGGGCCTTGCATTGGGTGAGAGAGGAGCTGCCTGTGCTCGTCCCCATGCTCACTCATTACTGGCGATGTGTACTTCCCAAAGGATTCACTGGATCTTGATCCCAATGAATTTTTAGCAGTACTGTAGGAAGGAGGGGTCAGAGCCCTACTGGACTGGCTGCTGAATTTCCTTTGCTGTTCAGAGGACATTAGCTGCTTTGTTGGCTTAAATGCTAAGGATGATGTTTCAGCACTTCTGTCAAAGCCATTCCCCCGATTTGTGTTTGAAATGCTGTTGTCGGGCATCCTGTACATAGGACTCTGTGTAGATCTCTGTTGGCCATAGCTGTAATTTCCATAACTGGAGTCCATATCTCCTTGCCCTGCCATATAGAAAGCTTTTCTTTTGAGAGAACTTGCTGAACTGTTTGTCAGAGCCGAGGGTGCAATGGGTGTCAAACCATGACCCTGGTAGGTGTAGCCAGGAACAGTGGTTGGGGGCAGGGGGGTGGGAGCGGGAATTCCTGAAGGCAGGTATGCTGAAGGAGGAGGGGGTGCACCCCCGGGGCTGTACCCAGACCCTACAGCAGTCTGAGGAGGATAGCTAGCAGAGGGATAGCTATAACTGGAGAGGTTAGAAGTCCCATTGTAGCCTGGGACCAGGGCTGGTGGTGGAGGAGGTGGTGGTGGTGGCTGCAGGAGCCCAGAGCTATGCAAAGGAGATGGATGGGGTGAAGGAAGTGCAGGTGCTGGCTGGCTACTGTAAGTCGAATGCAAATATGATCCGTTGTATCCTGGGGCATATTCCTGAGATGGGAGCCCTGCATGAAGACTAGGTACAGTGTGGCTTCCACAGGTACTACTTGAATAACTAGGTTCTGTCAGGTTGCTGGCCACCCCAGGAGAGCTCCCTATACTTGCAGAGACATCTGCTGGAGGGAGGGCTGAACTGACTCCAGCTTTGCTGGCAGTGATAACATCGGGAACACAGTTCATGGGATAAACGGCTTCTGAATTCAAGGAAGGCTGCCAGGGTTCACTTTCATTTTTCCGACCATTCACTAGTCCTGATGATGCATCTGAATAGTTGCTGAGTACGGGACGGTCCACAGGACCTTCCAAAATGCCAGAATACTTCTCTGCATATTTTTTTAGTAGGTTGGATGCAGTCAGAGCAGATATGTCATCGTTCGCCCAGGCATACTGATAGGTGCGCTGCAAATGACCTCTGTAGGCTTCAACTTTATGGGCAGGAGACCGAGTAGTTGAGGTGATATCAAAGTGCTGTTCTGGCCACTGGGCATGCTCCGGCGTCCACTGCATCTTCAAGCCTAAGGATTTGGGGGGAAAAGTTAATCTACTTAGATATTTTTCAGAACTCTTAAACCTTTTCCCCCAACTTCTTTTGTTACCTATTATTTTCCATTAATGATATCCACATTACGAAGGATCTCCACAGTTTATAAAACCTATTATGATCTCTATAATAGTCCACTTTTTCAAATGGACTAAATTTCAGCTTTGTATAAAAAGCATACTGAATTACTAAAAAAATAACTCTGTAGAAGACCTAAATTTTTTTCATCTGTAGTAAGCAAATCTATTTCTGTCAAGCCCATCAAGTTACTTGCTATACCCAACACACACACAAACATATATATATATATATATATATAGATAGATATATATATATGTACACACACATTCCTGTCAAATTAGAATTCAATCACAGGTTCTTACAAAAAATATGCATACATTGTAAATATCTAGCACATGACAGTATTAACATGTACAATAGCTATCCTGTCTCTTCACATCACAGTTTCTGTTTTATATTTTAACCAATATAAAAATGAGACACAGCTGACAGATCGCATCTAGGATACCTCTCTTATTTGGTACTGAACACCTAGTTAGCACAGTATAATGCTCCCTGCGCAGAACAATATGACACAGACATAGCAGGTCATTCCATAATCCAACTCTCATCTAAAGTGGTCCACAACAGTTTCAAATCTGCTTCGTGGAGTGCAGCAAAGCAATCTCCCAGGCAGCGCTCCACCGCTTTCATCGCAAAGCCTACAACTCGGTATGAATTACAACTGGCTCCTTTCTGCCTCTCAGTTCTGTTGTTGAGTCTCTGAAAAAAAAAAACAAGCATCACTTGTCTGTCGGTCTTCTAGCATTCTCCCTTCTTCTCTTATAATCCCCCCTCCTCCATTATAGACTCCAAGGTACTAAGAGGAGAAAATATATATATATATGTGTGTGTGTGTATATATAATATATACACATACATATGTGTGCTCATCATATATATCTATACAGATATATATTCGAGAGAAAGGAAATAGGTGAAAGAGAAAATAAGAAAAGAGAGAATATGGATTCTAACTCTTCACATTTCTAGAGGAAGCCTAGTGTGGCATGAGCCCAAAGAGTAGAGAGATAACGAGATCATATGAGTAATTCTATCATCTGTTAGATTACTAATTGAAGCAAGGTGACATATAGCAAACTATAAAACAAGTATTTTCTTACTTAAGGGAAAATACTAAACAGTCAAAATCGGAGAATTGTTTAATTTTAAATTTTAAATAGATCTTAGAAATTACCTTATTTCACAAATTAGGAAACCAGGACTCAAAGAGATTTCTAATGTACCCTTGAGGTCTCACATACAGTTTGTTACAGAAGAGGACTGGAACTCTGCTCCCATATTTCCCAGTGCTGACTCATCCCATTCTCATCTCTGCTTGGTTTGAACATTTCCTATTCTGGTACAGCTATATTAAGCAGGCTTCCTTAATCTCTTTTGTATTACCCAAAGTGAATTTTGCAAACTTTCTTGTGCCCTCTGGCAGAGATTCCTTGACAAGGAAGCCTGGTCTAAATGAAGCATCTGTGGCATTAGCTCCCTTCTGAATTACCACAGTCTATTTTGACAGCTTCCACCCCCTTCTGTTCTCCTCCCCCAACCCCTTTAGCTCTTCATTGCCTTACTCTGGGGCTTCTGACATGGCCAGCTTTGACTTACTGAGCTAAACTGAACATAGCACACAGTTTGGTAACAGAATGGTATGTTGATTCCCTTCTGACTCCCTCTTCCTTGTTTGCAAAACCACTGCATCAGACACTGGAAGTTAATTAGCAGGATGATGCTGTGCTAATTGTGTTAATTTACAAGGTTTTAGTCAAAGAGAATCATGCCAGGGCTGGCACTGCTGTCAAGCTTCCGACTTAATGATTAAGAAATACTGAAAACAAGGTGGGAAGGATTGCAGTAATTACACAATAAATGAATAAAGCAACAGGATTCATTTGCAAATATATTTTACTGCAGTTGTACTCATTTGCATTTGGATTTTTAAAAGGAACCATGTAGATACTCATTTGCAAATCACAAACTCAGTTAAATTAAGCCTGAATGCTGCACAGTATAACTTAACTTATATATATGTAAAAATACTGGTATATGTAATATATTCTTTCCTCACTATCCCAAATCTTCTTTTTTCTGTTTTAAAACTCTATATATTTTGAAAAATCTCATCAAATTGGAAAACAATATTATAAAATCCTAAAAGTGCAGCTTGCATCAATTCATTCAAAGAAACTCTGTGGATGAGTTCTAGGAAGAACTAAAGTGATATTCTTAATTGTTTCCGCTTTCTCAACATTACTTTTTAAGGGGGAAGAAAACACACCACAAAATAGGTGAAATGACCGAAACCACACTTAAAGTGGAAAAAATGCAATTTTAATGAAGCAGCATTTCAGGAATCATACTTTCATTAAATTCAACTGGAAATTATTAAGAGCAAATCATCAGGAACCAATCACAAGTAATCAGTATCTAAATTCTTCTAATGTCATGGGATTTACTCCAAGCTTTATAAAAAGGAGAGAATATTAATGTGACTGTAATGTAGAACTGTCTAAAAGATCAATAAATTCGTTAGTCCTATAAATTATTTCTAAAGAATTTCTATTAGGATTTTTTTCTTTGAAAGATTATCAAAATACAGAGCAAATAAGAACACATATGCTATGAATAGCAATTTGATTAGATTGTTACATAAGAAACGTGAGTAAATGTCTTGAATTAAGACATAATTGAGAAATAATTTAGAAGTCACAGGCAATGGAATTTGCCACAACACACACAAACACACAAACACACACAAGTAAAAGGGCATGGCTTCCTTTTAGTTAGCTGAGCTAAGCCATGGTTGTCATTAGTTAACAAACATACAAAACAAACAAGATTCTAAAAAAAATACTGTATACTCTTTTAGAAAAATAAAACTGAAATGAAAACTAAATGAAATTTAGACTTAGAATAATTATTTTTTAAAAAAGCAGAAGTGGGAACTCTCCACTTGTATTGGCTTAAATAATGTTTTCTTGTAAATTAATTATTTATAAAAAACCTGCAAAAATGTTTAATAAGTTACAATCACTGTAAAAGACAGGAGTGTACAGTTTAAATAAAATAGATTGTCCATTTTCTCTATTTCTACGTAGCTTAACTCTAGCAAAACTAGTTAAATTTTGTGGATTTCTATTTCATCTGAAATTAAGCAAAGGTCCTATCTATAAAAATTATTTCTTTGGAACAACTACTGGATACACCATTGCCTTTTGATTCTCATGCTATTTTGGGGTGTGTTTACCAAGATATTCGAAAGTTTATTTATTAATGCACACTAAATAGCAATAAACCTAGTGGGGCTGCAAAAGGCAAGACTGAATTTTGATTAACTTTAATGGAACAGAATTGTTCACATCCCCCGAAATGTAAGAATTTATCCAGTACTTTGAAATCATTAATGTTATTTGAAAGCATAAGTTAATAGCTAACCATAAACTAGGTCTTAATATTAGTAGGAACTGAAGAAGCCAGTGTTCAGATTGTCCTGGCCTTGGGAACACAAAGAGCCTATTCATTGGTTTCTTGAATTTTAACACTAATTGGAAGTAATACCAAGCTTGTTTTTGTTGTTGTTGTGTGTTGTTGTTGTTCTGTTTATCGGTGGTTCTGATGTGAAATGGAAAAAAAAAAAAAAAGCAGAGTCATGTTTTTTGAACAAAAAATCATGTTCCATTTTATCGTATTGCTGTTATCTGTGAGTGGGATGAGGCACATTTGTGTCACTTAACTGGGCACCCAAATAATGACATGGATTTCAAAAACAGATTTCTTATGGTTTCTCTTCAGAACATGAAGAGGAAAATCTCAGAAACAATACTATTTTGACATTATTAGAAACATGACTCCAGAACAAGAATTCTCACTGTTGTTTGAAAACAGTGTAAATAGATACAGTAAAAATTTAGAAAACAGGAGAAGAAAAATAGTTCTTAAAGATAATGGAAGAATTGTTCTAAAACAACAATTTTTATTTTTGAAAGGGTCAGGAATACAGCTGGAATATTTTACAATGCAATGTGTTTGTTTTAAAAATAAGTAATAAATAGAAAATTGCTTTTACGATAATTTAGCATAAGTGTTACCAGGGAATGACAGATACTACAATAAATATCTGAGCATTTTGTTCTCATGTTATTGTTATAGGATGAATTTATATATATATATATATATATATATATAAATGAGTAGGTTTATATTTCCCATATAAATGAACAGTTTGGATAACATTTGCCATTCTTATCATTAATGACCATTTTATGACTTAGGTTTAATTACTAAATAGTTATGGCCTTGTTTTACCTCTTCAATTTCACTCTTTAACTAGTTTTGAAACAAAATAACTGTAGCTTCTTCTAAGATTCTGCCACAGCTTCAAAATTATAAAGAAACAGTTATATATAGAAAATGAAGGGTACAAAAACAATTTTCAGAATGCACGGAACTTCGATATAAAAGACTGTGTTTTCTAGAATCTACATTTAGTATATATTCCTGGAAATGTTAATAGAAATTAATATTTCCAGGTATATTACCCCATCCCTAATATCCGTATGCTACCCATCAGGTCTAACAAAACTGCTCTCTTCTACCATGCTCCCACAGGATAATTCTGGCTGCTAGGGACCCTACCTTCATTTGTAGGTTTTTTTCAGACTTCCTAAGGGCAGGCACCTGAGGCAAACACCTGCAGGCATAGTGGGTTGCTTGCTCTGGGATAGCTGCATAGTGCTCATATAGGCCTGCACAACAACATTACTGTACCTATTACATTCCTTTGGGCTACCGTAACTCTGAACCTTTCATTATTATTTTTTTAATATTTTAAGAAATTTAATATGATATTTAGCAAGGTTCACTCTGGAAAACAATCACTACTGGGGTAAATATAGCAAAGTAATTATAATAGTTTACAGCAACAGATTCATCATCATCTCTTAGGTCAGAAATGACAAAACTAATGTATAGAGCATTCAAAATTTCAAGTAGAGAGTAGCAAATTCACAAGGTAAGAATATAGGTTTATTCAGCAAAGAGCCTTCTGAGAGAGGAACCACAAACCTTCTGGTACTGAAAACTGGGCCTGTGCGATATCCAAATATAATTCCTCAAGGCAGTGATGACTAAATGAAATGTTTGAGGAGACTAAGCAGCATTCTCCTTGTGTCTACACGTCCTCGTAAGCCAAGAGGCCAACACAGCAAGTATTATTTGCACTAACCCATTTGATTTGGAAACTTCTCAGCCCATTTCCTGATAATTCCAAGCCTTAAAATATGATGTCAGATCTAAAGTAAGATCTATAGTAAGAGGAAAAGTGAGGGGAAGAAGCACTGAAATTACACATTCTCGTTAATCTATCTAATTTGATTCCATCTTTAGAGCACCAAAATTTTAGAAGTCCTTTATAAGCTGAATGGGCTAGAGGGACTGCCATATTTAAACAACAAATTGAAGGCCCATTATGTGCAAAGCTTTGTGGTTCAATGCTAAGAAGTTATATCAAGGATATCTGTTGGTTTACAAGGTGATGAAAGCTTTTCAGCTTTCTGCCTTCATCATAATTTCACATTATAAACTCTCTAAAATTAGACTCTTTCATTTTCGAGGTTGACAGAGCTTTAAAATAACATGGTCTAATCGAGACAGCCTCACTTGCAATTTGATATTTCACTTACTATGGTGTCCTCTGGGGTTGGATACTATTTACATAACACAGTATTTTATTTGGAGCCATTGCTAGATTGTTGGAATAGAATAGAACTGAAGAAACATAAAGAAGGTTCTAGAATTTTGTTTGAAGAATGAAAATTCCAGGCTTTAGAATCAGTCCCCTGGCATTGCTTATTGTGTCATCACTTAGTTGTTCTAATCTTGGTTAAGCCACTTAAGCACAGATACTTTTCTCAGCTATAAAATGTGGATGATAATGTTATCATCCTCCTTATTGGATTGCTATTAAGATTGCCTAAAATAATAATATTTTGTGAAAATATTTTCTAACTATGGACTGCTACACAAATATTTATTATTATCCTTTTATTTTTAAAAATCCAAAGATGCATTAAATACAAAACAGAACAACACCAGTTAGACAGAAAAAAAGTAAAGTCACTCCCAGAATTTATAAACCAGTATTTCTTCAACCTCAGGACAGTTGCCGAAAAGGAAATTTTTCAGTGGGAATGTTGGTCATGAGAAAGGTATAGAAATTATTTCACACTCAGGAAAACACAGAGCATGATCGCCTCAATCAAAAAGATGTTAAAAATTTGAAATGTTTTCATAGTATTTTATTTGTTTTTAATGTTATTTGTAAACTCAGTGTTTTAGAGACCAACACTTAGAAACAAAGTACTTAGACGTTTGATACCAGATAAGAATGATCTCAAAACTTGCAGTCTCAAAATAAGATATTCTAATTATATAACTTAATACTGTCTACTGATTTTTCTCTCTAAATCACACTTTCACACCTCGTGACTTCAAATTATAATACATTGTGCAGCAAATCCCCTTCCCCCCATTTCCACCTTATTTACATAAAGCAATTCTTTTTAACAATCATGAAGGCATTTCTGGCTAGATAGTCCTCAGCAAATGTAATTCAGGTACTTCACCCTTTAACAGAGAAATTGCAACCTCACAGCCTGAGGGCAGCACACAGTCTGCAACTGTGTTTTCCTGAGCAGCACAGGGCTTTAATCACTCAACTTAATATATATATTTAAAAAAAAACATACTCCCATATTTCCCATTTTTAAGAAAGCTAAGAAATCTTACACACTCATTCTTGCCTGGCAATAGTTGGCTGAATCTGAGGGTTGGCTCCCTCCTTTGGACATTGCATACCCTTTCCACTTTGTCATGGTGCCCCTATTGCCTATATAACATCAAGTATTTTTCTGGTATCTGCCTAGTCACATAGGCATTTGAATTTATGACTTCCCTCTAAAGCTTCAAGCTCTAGTTTTTCACTAAAGTACGTTTTCTAGAAACTAGCAAGTATACTGCTATAAATTTTTTTAAAAGATGTGATCATTTAGAAGACAATTTTTCCAAATACTATCTTTATAAGAGGGCATCCCTGCTCTCTTAACCAGAGCACAGGAAAAATAATTGATAATTTTCTTGATTCAGTGTCATTAGTTCAACCATGTGGAATGAAGGATAATGCTATACCAAAAAAATTGGTCCCAGATTGCTGTTTCAATCTTGCTCCCTCTGCTCTGATTTTCAGGTATTATTGCTTGTTATTTTCCATATATCCATCTCTACCGTTCGTAACGGTCCTTTGAATATGGTATAGGTTTTGATCCCACAAACCAAAGATTAATTTAATAGTAAAGCATCTCCTATTAAACAATTACATGAGCTTTAGAACAACTCTTGAAAAATTGTCTAAGCTACTCCAAATTTATGTTTCTTATTTCTTACAGAAAGTTGATGGGTGGATGGTATCTGGGTTACTGGTAGATATTGTTCCATATGTCATCACTTTGAGCTTAGTAAGAGCCTGTGTTCAATGTTATGGGCACCATGACTTGCTATTTATTAGATAGTATTTACCCTGTCCTTAAATTAAATTTGTGAGTAGCTTATGATCTGAATTAGTTTCCCTAAAATGTATTAAATTTTATTCACAGCAAAAAAAATCCCCTCATCAAAACATGACCAAATGTGACAATGACTATTTTGCCAGTATCTTGTACTGAGGATGAAATTTGGTATGCATGGGTCTCATTATTTTTAGTATGCAAGACATATATAAGAAGATGGCTCGTATTTATGAGGATGAATGCATAAGCACTTATGCAAAACAAATTACTGATGAAATATCACTTTTAGACCACTGAACTTATATTCACTATATCATCAGTATAGACACAATATCACTTAAAGTAACACAAGAAATCATGATCATAATTCAAGTAAGTACTTTTTTTTTTCCTATGGGAGTCCTAAAATTTCCAATACTTAAAGTATACATGTGAACATATAATTACACACACACACACATAAATCGACGTAGCTTAAAATTATAATTTAGATTGATTTTGGGGGAGGTGGGGGAGGTTTTTTAAATGTTTCTGTTTAAAAATTTTTGAATAATAATCTGAAACCAAGTAAAAAAAACAGTGTCCAAAACTCATACATCCTATGGCGAGTAATGCAGAAGAACATATGACTATGCATATGAACACAACTTAAAAAATATAAATAGATCATATTCTGAATCTTATTATTTAGTGTCAGGTATCATCAACTATTGCAAGGGAAAGAGTCTGAGGTAAAAAAGACTGATTTTTTCATATTGAGACAAATGATTTTTGTTTATGCTACCTCTCTGAGTTTTAGACAATATAATCAGTTTAAATATAACCTTTAAAGTTGTTACTTTATGGCAATTCATTTTTCATGCCATCTCTTCCCTTTTTCCGTTTATGTTCTTCAATCTATTAAGGCCATCTACCCTTCCCCTTATTTCTTTTTGTCATATAAAGATCGTCAGGACATACCACATATGTCCATAGGGACTGCTAGGGCTAATGAATATGTATGTTCTGTGTCACAATGGAGCATTCCCCTTGTTCTGAAGTATCAACCCTCTTATGTGTGTAAATAACAGGTGAGCTGTAGCATGCAGGGATAAATGGGGTTAACACAACCTGAGAGCCCCATGCGAGATTCATAGTATTCAGCCTACATGATTGACCCAGAAAGAGAAATCCAAATGCCTGGATTTCCTAAGTGTTTTGAATCTTTATTTTTAAAAAGGACTTTGCAGAGATAATAATTACCATTATCCTAAAAGTCTAAGGTTATTCGAGTTGATTCTCAAGATACTCTTTTGCCATATAAAAATACATGTGCACTTTTAATTATCACAGACCTGGCATAGTACCAATTATGACATAGCTGGTTTATTTCCTCAATCACAACCTTAAAATGTTATATCAACCATTATGTGCACATACAGCTATTTGTAAATAGTTTTTGCATGTGTGTATTCTGTTTCAAGTATCTAAATGCAAAGCTCAATTCAGTTATATTTAAACTGAACTCTGTTCATTTTTGCCCAACACACCAAGCTGAGAAGGGTCAATACACAAATTCAGAATCTCCCAAACCCCACGACCTTGCATAAAATGAAATTTGCATTCATCCTCTTTTCTATGTTACTCTGGAACCTTACTCTAAAAGACAGTTTACATAAAACAAAATAGATAAATAAGGCTGCTTATTTAAATTGAGGGCTCGCTCATTTAATTAGACAAAGGAGTAAGAATCTTATTTATGGATTAAGTATCAACTCTTCAACCATTCTCCTTAAAAATTCTTTGCTTTATGTGACTCTAAAGTGTGCAAAGCCCAGACAAAATTTGTTTAGGTTGTTTATGCATTTTTCTCTTTTTGGCAATTCATGCATTAATTTTTAATACAATAGCAAAATAGTGTCTTGGACTTTGAAAAAAATATTCTATAGTCAGATTGGATGACATAGTGCATTAATTCAGTGTCCTTCACTCTTGGGACCTGTGTATAATTTAGTCCAGTCTGAAGAAATAACTTTGATTTGAAGGCAGTGGAAAAAGCTACATATGAAATGAGTTGTGGTAGGTTTAGTGTTGTTTTTTCCATATAAGATGACTTCGGAAGATAAACTCCTTTAGAACACAAAAAACACAGTCCAGGATTAAAAGTGAAGTGTTCTTAGCAACAACAGTAGTTTCCTCACCTCTACATTCTCCCCACCCTGCCCCATTCTACAGTCTGGTGAAATAAATCTGAGCTTTGATTTCCAGATAAACTGAACATTGTTAAAGTACAGTGGGAATGACAGTCATTAGCGCTGTTGGCTCGTCCATTCGTAAAAACAAAGAATGCTCATAATGAGACAAGCAGGAGAGGATATCAGCATCTTCAAAGGAAGTGGCATTTCCTGTCCTGTAGGGGGTGCCCAAAAACATAATCCATGGGAAAATTGTAACAGTAGGAAGGACTACAAGTAAAGAAATTGTTTCTTCAGATCCCATCTTAATTGCATCCTCTGTGACAATATTTAACTGCATAATTTCATCCACTGTTATAATGGACAATGCCATTATGTTAAAAAAAAAAGGTTTAGGCTTTCACTGAATTAAATAAAAATGGCTGATCTAGTGTTATGGGTATGAATCAATGAACTACAGATCCCCCTTCTTTTGTTTATAATTATCCAATTAATTCAATCCAATTCTCTTCAGTTATAAACAAACATGTCCTACTTTGTCTTTATTATGCAGTTAAAAATAAAGTTGCTCTCAATATTGTTTTCAATAGAGTTAAAAGATACATGGACTCTACTTCTATACAGTCGAAACTATTATAAAATTTTACACTTCTTATTGATGATTATGGTTATTTTACTGGCCTCCTTAGTTATGGATAAGTACCAGCGCTTGCTAATAATTTTAGGGAAAAGAGAGATTATCTAAAATATTATTTTACCTAGTCACATTTTTAAATTAGCAGATAATTTGAAAGAAATTTAATTTAAAATTTGCTAGTGTTACTTGCTTACATTAAAAGAGTAAATAAGTCAACTCTCCCTGCTACCTTTTCAAATTGCTATCCTATTCATAGCATACAGATTTCCTAAGCAACAGGACAAGCAAAATGTATCTACAAGCATGCAGGTAATACAGATAGGCTACACAAAAGATCAAATCTAGGCGTCTCTATATGTGTCTGTATAAACGTATGTAGTTGTGGAAAAGAAATAGAGAAAGTAGGGGAAAGAATGATGAAAAGAAGAAAAAGAGAATTTTTAAGTTGATTTTATCCTAAAAATGATCTATGCTTGACTAGCCTTATTATTAATAAAGAGTAATTATTATACATAAAATTTTAAGTAATCAATTATTAATAATCTCAGAATTCAAAGCACATTTGAAATTATCTAATTAACATGTTGCACATCATATTTTTATCAAAAATCAGCATTACTTAAGGTTTTTTTAGCTATGTATTATTTGTGACTTAAACAAAGTCAAATCCTTTTTAAAAATTCCATGTTTATAAAACTGAAAGTCTTATTTGTGATCTCAAAATATACAATGAACATTCATGTCCTTAATTGAGTTTCAGTATTAATTTTTGGAAAGGTCTGAGTTTGCATGAAAAACAAATAATAACTTTAAAATACATAATTAGGTTATATAGGAAAGCACCCTAACTGTTACTTTAGAATTATTTTTGTATTTTCTATACAATATTTTTTTTTTAGTTTTTAAACAGAATAGACAATTAATAAAATTAATAATGAATCACAGGTCTAAAAGTACATTCCTGCTCTTTGAACTGACCTACCTGTAACTGATCTCTGTTTATCTTTTTAAAAGCATCAGAATGACTATGAAAATACTATAATTTCGTTTATATTTTACTTTCAGTCTTCTGCCCATTACCATTATATGATCACTTAGCTAACTTGTGAAGATTTTCAGGTGAGAATGTGCCCTCCTTTTATTTAGTGCTTCTACATCCAGCCATTGTTTTAATATTTTATTTTAGAAATTATTTTATTCCGTTCTATGTCAAATGATACTGTACAAAGAATCTACTCAAAAAATATAGCATAAAATAGTGGATTGCATGCCTGGCCATACCTCCAAGAAGCATTACAATGATACTAGAGTACCTAAATGACAGCAATGACAGCTTAATCACTTAAAGGCCTTTTACATTAACAGTTTTTTTGTTTTGTTTTGTTTTGTTTCAATTCATGGAATAATATTCAGGCATGGTTTAATAAGAGTTTAGCTATTAAATACAGCTAAATAACGTATTTTTTAAAAATATCAAAATCAAGTTTGGTATCACAAACATTCCTTACACTTTCTGAAGTATCAGTGCACATTCATAAAGCTTTGCTTCTTTTATTTTTTCCCAATATATGCATTAAAAAAATTTAGTCTGAGGGCCGGCCCGTGGCTCACTCGGGAGAGTGCGGTGCTGATAACACCAAGGCCACGGGTTCGGATCCTATATAGGGATGGCCGGTTGGCTCACTAGCTGAGCATGGTGTTGACAACACCAAGCCAAGGGTTGAGATCCCCTTACCGGTCATCTTTAAAAAAAAAAAAAAAAAAAAAAAATTTAGTCTGAGAATTAGCATGCATAGTCCAACAACTTCCTGTATCATTATGATTTTAAGTCAAAGATCCACGTAAAAAAAAAATTTAAAGATGAGAGCATATTAATCTGGAAAATAACCTCCACAAACTAAATAGGAATGAATCACTTTTAGGTCTCCACCTCATTTATAGCTTTATATTCCTAAGATGAAGGGGGGTGGGGGAAAGAGAGAAACTAAAGTGACCTCATTTAGACATATTAGTCAAGACAGGCTTTGCTGTTTTTAAGCAAACATGATTGTGACTCCACTTTGTCCATCCAGCTTTCCATGTGTAAATTGGATGATGACTTGGACAATTCTTTCTTCATTAGTGAGCTGTGGAAAGGAAATACAGAGGTAGCTTTTTCTTTTTTAAACTCTGCAGTGTCTTGTAGCTAGATTCAAAAGCATCAAGGAAAGATATTATATATATATATATATATATAAAATACACACACATGTTTCTTTTTCTAGACAAGCTGTCGTAATTGAAATGAAGTCTAATCAGACTCATTACTGTTTTCAGCAATTTGCACCACCAAAGATGCTTATTAGGTAACTGTGTTTAATAAACCACTCTTTAGAAAAATACCAGTAATGAGCTCTTAACGGCAATCTTTAGCGTGAATGTAATGTGAAAAGTGTTCCTAGCACTGAATAGATTTTCACATTTAGTAGTGTCATAATTAAGCTCCATGAATTGGTTGCTGTGATGTTAGATTTATTGCAATAATCTTATGTTTTTTTTCTGTTTTAAATATACTTGGAAATACAGTCATCTTCTATTAGAGTTGGATTATATTCATTGTACAGCAAATTTTACACTAGTGCCAACCTGGTCAAAAGGTTTTTCAACTGAGGATTTGTTAACAAATAATAACCAAGGACTTTATAACTGAAAACTGAGATTAGCTATCAAGGCTTTTCTCATCAGCACCCCCACACTTTCCCTACAAATCATTTGATTATATATGAAAAGATATCCCAGATATAAATAGAATGTGATCACTAAGAGGAAAAATGGCATTTCTATCACTAAGTTAAAACACAGGAAAAAATGGACATTTTGAAAGGAATATTTATAGAAATGTTGACCTTTTATAATAGCAGATATAAAACTATATTGCTTCATTATATATTGTTCTTAAAAATGTGAATACCATTTTCTTTCTTTTTTGTAGCACTATTTACAAGCTCTTAACATTAAAGGACAGTATTGTGGATATGTATTATTTATATGCACTAAGGGTGGTCATGAGAGTTAGTTAGGTAAAGGGAAAAAAGGACACCTCTAAGGACAGGAATTATTTCCATGAAAGATAATGCATGTGCTAAGTTAAGTATATATACAGGGGTATCAAAAAGCTCATGGAAAGATTTGTATTATATTTTAATTCTATTTTTCCGTGAACTTTTTGATGAACCCTCATATCTACAGAATCTATATTGATTATTCCATTAGTACTGTATATTCTGAGGTATATCCTTATATAAAAAATAATTATATAGAAGGGATTGAAAATGGTTTTTTTTGAAAACATCTAAATAAGACTTACAAAAAGCTTGTCAGCTTGTAGTCATGAAAATGAAACCTCTCACCTGATAAGAAAAATATCTTCACCTTGCTAAAAGCAAGCCAAAAGATGACACAATCAGTTTTGAAATGAGATACTGGGCATTCTGGAATAGTTCCACAAAGATAATCAATGAATGAAAAAGTACAAAAAGTAACAGGGGACCGGAACCAAGAGTTTATACCCATTCATAATAAAATGTTAACAAGGATTTTGTTACTGAATGATTCCTCTCCCAGTGAAATCTCTGTTTCTTCTAACCTCAAGCTTCATGACTCCTAATTGGTGCCAATAAGCCTCCATAACTGTTTTCAGCTTTCTGAATCAATAGGGCTATGAGAATAGAGACTGTCAAATTAATGACTTGTATCATCTGATTTTGCAGAATGCAGTTCTTTGCATTACAAAGTAGAGAAGAAACCCCATTCTCTTGTGAATTTTTAGAGCTTTCAGATCAAAATATCTTCTTGTTTCTTTAAGTCTTGAATTCGTATTCAGAACCAGTAAAGAAAAATAACAGTGCATAAAACTACTGGAAAACCTGTATCCTGCATCTTTAAATGACTCAAAGTTAGACTGTTAAAAAACAAGACAAAAAACTAAGAAAGAGTCCCCTTCAGTACCTTTGGAATGCCTTCTCATAAGCTTGAATAACTTCATTTATGAATGTTTTATAAAAGAGAATGCATGTTTTATGTTTGCTTTTATTACAAAAGCTAAGAGGCTCCAAGATGTCAAATAATAGTAATAATAATAATAATAATGAACAAGAATCACTTTTTTGGTGAGTTTTCAAAATGACTTTCCATAATGATGAAGCTGTAGTTTTAATGATGAATTTTAATTAGGAATTGAATACCTAGTTAATAGACATTTCATCAGGATCTAACCCTGGGTTACAGAAGTTTGTCAGAATTTACCTTGGTCTTAATTTCTAACTCGAGAAAGACAAGCTCAGGAGGATGGATATAAGCATAGATAAGATTCTAGGGCAAAGAGTAAATAGCATGTAAACACACATTATCATGTAAATCAAGCTATGAGTCAACTGGGCATAATGAAATGGTAGCGCTAATGGGGGGCCATGCTAATCTGGTGAGACTTTTTGGACAAGGTGGATTTTATACTTCAGCTTTTTTACATACCACTTAGAAATAGGTCTAAAGATGAAGAGAATATACTTAAGTAATGTACTTAAGGTTGCTCGTTAGGGTTCATTAATCCTTGAAATTTTCAAGGACCTTCAATACCTGGTATCAACCTTACCATTCTCACCCCTACTCAATTTCATCACTTGTCATATTCCTGAGCTAAAAGCGTAAAGCAAATATCCTTCCATGTATTTTCATGAAACAAACAAACAAACTAACAGGCAAACCAAAATGAAACCTGAAAATTCAATATGTTTTACTTAGGTCTTAAATTATTTCAGGCTTACTCCCCACTCCCTAGCTCCCTTTTGGGCTCTGGTATGTGAGGCAGTGAGTTATTTCCTTTCCTTCCCTCCTTTCTTCCTGTTTTCAAGTTTGTCAATTATGAGAAAATAGGTTAAAGAGAAAATATATTGTAAGTCTCAAAATCAGAATCCTAAAAAAAAAAGCATCCTTAAATCTCTGAATCTTGATAGCTTTTACTGTCACTAGGAAAAAAAAAAATGGGACAGTTGGCTAAACTATTTAAAATATAATAAGCTTCATGCTCTATTAACATCTAAGTGCCCAACTCCTGTCCTAATTGCTAGGGAATATAGGTTGCTGCCCTGATGGAATTTATAGTCCATTTTTAGGGGAGATTTATCAAAGAAAAGATTTAGTTCTAAATCTGGCAGGGAAAGGTGGCTATATAGATGAGTTAATAGTTGAGGTATATCTTGAAAGCTGAATAGAATTTCACCAGTTAGAATAGAGAGAGATGAGGGCCGGCCCGGTGGCGCACTGGATAGTGCGCCGCTTGGGAAGCACGGCGGCGCTCCCGCCCGAGGGTTCGGATCCCACATACAGACCGGTTCCCGCTCACTGGCTGAGTGAGGCGCGGGGGCCGCACCGGGGGTTGCAAGCCCGCTGTCTGTTTC
>NW_007726112.1:310583-344332 GCF_000696425.1 Galeopterus variegatus | reverse complement strand
AGGGAAAAAAAAAAAAAAAAAAAAAAAAAAAAAAAAAAAAAAGAATAGAGAGAGATGAGGTTTCTTGCCTGAGACAAAACTTGATCAAAATCACAGATGAGGCCAAGTATACGTGGCACGTTTTGGAAACAGGGTAGCTTGATATGGTTAAAATATAGCAGGAAAGTATATGTCTATGCATGGGGTAGGATGGAGGAAGATAAGAAACTTGAATTCAGATTTCAAAGGGACTTAAACGTTTGGACTTTATCCTACTGTCAACATACAGTGCTTCTCTGATCTGTTCTTAGTAATATATCAATATTAAAAATATATATGACAAACCAGAAGGGAAAAAGACTAGAAGCAGGGCCTGAACTTGAGCAAAAGAAAGAGAAAAATCTAAGAAAAGATTTTAGAAGTAGAGTCAAAAGGATGGGCTGACCAATTAGGTTTGGAGGAATGAAGGAAAGCAAAGGGACCGTCAAAGGACATCATCATAAAAATACAAGTATATGTGGGATGTCTGTCAAATAGTTAATAGAGAGATTGTGGTAGATATTACATTTAATATTCTAAAAGCCTAGTGAGGGATTGTCTCCTTTTATATGATAAAACAGTTTCCATGAATTTAAGGAACTTTCCTAAGGCCACCATAGATTAAGAATTGTAACCTGGACCATGAGAGCCAAAATTGCTACACTTTTTCTCTCCTCAGAGAACTACTTCAAGGATTTTAGTTTGTACAGCCAATGGATTGGCTGCTGGACAGATGATATAGAAGCCAAGGCTCTACAAGGAGGTTTGGGAATTATAAGGATATAGGAATTTATTGAAATATGGTAATGGAAGACATAGGAGAAAGAAAGTGTGGAATGACAATGGAACTCTTGAGTTAAACCAGCATTTAAGGAGTAGGCAATGGGGATTGGAAGGACATTTACAGAGTGCAAAGAAGGGGAAAAAAAAAAAAAAACACATGCACACACACACACAGAGAAAGAATATGTTGTTACAAAAGGCAAGTGAGGAAGGATTTTCAAAGACGGAGTGTTTAATCTTGGCACATGCATCAGAGAAGTCAAGTAGGATTAAGAGAGAAAATTGGCAATTAGCAGGCTAGAGGTGATCTGTGGGAGAGCAATATCAGCAGAGAGATGAGGTCAGAAGCCATGGTGAGTTGGTTATGGAGGAAATAGGTTGTGAGAAAGTGAGGTGGCAAGCACGAGAGGATTTTCCTTATTGATTAACATCTTAAGAAAGATGAGCAGCAGTTTAAAGGACAAAGAAGAATGGGGCATGAGACTTTTTTTTAAAAGGGATATGGGGAAAACCTGATCATTACCCTAGACCAAGGGTAGCAAACTATGCCAAATCCAGCATGACATCTTCTTTTGTAAATAAAGGTGCATTAAAACACAGCCACACCCACTTGTTTATGTATTGTCTATGGTTGTTTTCTAGCTACAGGCAGAGTTGAGTAGTTATGGCAGAGACTATATGGCCCATATGGCTGGAAATATTTATCATCTAGCCCTTTACAGGAAAAATCTGCCAATCTCTGCTTTAGGCTGAAGGGAAGCAAATAGTGGAAAGGGATAAATGAAAGATACAACACTGTACGAAGGGTGTGAGTGGTGAGAAGTGATGGAACAGAGTTCTCAAGAAGATGGAAAGAGACAGCATCAAGAGCACACATTTCAGACAAATATTGGCGAGAAAGAGAGAGGCACTTCTTTGAGTTGGGTAGGAAGGAGCTAAAGGGCAAGTGAAGTATATTTATCTTCTCAATCCTCTTTTGTTTTCCTGAAGACACCTTTAGGAGTCAATTCTCAATTTATTTCCTTAGGGACCTGTCAGTAGACCCATGTTCCATGTCCTATTCCATGGTCTACTAACTGTACCTCTAATCCCAGGCAGGTTTAAACCTTGGTTACAAGAAGGGTCAAAGTGAAAGAGAATGTAGAAAGACCAAGACAAATCCATCACCACCATTAGAAGATCAGTGCATGCAAACTATAGTGGACAACAGTGCTGTTGCTATACATGACGAGAAAGAACAACCCTGGAAAAATAGGCCTAACCGGGCCGGCCCGGTGGCGCACTGCTACAGTGCGCCGCTTGGGAAGCGCGGCGGCGCTCCCGCTGAGGGTTCGGATCCCACATACGGACCGGCCGCTCACTGGCTGAGCGAGGTGCGGGAGCAACACCGAGGGTTGCGATCTCGTAGCCGGTCCCGGTCCGGTACGGGCGTGACACTGAGGGTTGCAATCCATTGCCGGTCACGGGAAAAAAAAAAAAAAGACAAAAAAAAATAGGCCTAACCGAAGACTTCATTCCCAGGTTTAGCATAGATTTGTACTGAATGAAGCCTGATGATTAGCAGTTATTACTGAAATATTTAGTATCTCTCCACCTTCAGAAAGACAGAGATTTTAAAAAAATACGTGAAGCTATATGGAAAAAAACTATCACTCCCTAAAGAAACTTCTTATTGTCTCTCCCTCAATAGATAATAATAATAATAAAAATCTCATTCTATTTAGGACTCACCAAAAATCAGAAAATGTATTTACAGTATTAAACATTTATCTGATCTTCATCAAAGTCCTCTTAGCCCCATCCATGTACAAAAATGCTGCTGTCCTATCATAATCTTTCTCTTCATTTCATAAAGCACAAAATGACTAAGTGCCTGAGAATTCTGCCTGTGGTGTAGCTTTGGATCTTACTTTCTTCCTTTGAGTTTACTACTTGGGCTCTTAATGGTAGGAGAGTTCTTACAGGAGGGCAATTACGTGTGAACCTGAGCTTGAGTTGGAAGGGGACGCATGCTCATTTCATACTCATTTTATAGCATTTGAACTCCTGCTAGTTTCGTTGGTGTAACAAAAGATCCCATCTTGTTTTATTGTCTAATTCTTAAGAATGGCTTTAATTTAGTATTCTATAAATTTTTATAACTTATGCCTACTATGTATCACATAATATATAATATGGGCATATATTTGCATAAAGAAAGTGTTTTAATAATTAAAAACATTTAATTTGGTATTTGTGATGATGCAAACTTTGTTCCCCAAGTTTATCATCCGTTTCAGTCTTATTTAGAAATTAGAATGTTAAACTGTCCTTATTTGGGTAGTAAAAGACTTGATTTCCTAAAATAATGTATTTCATGTTAAAATCCCCTACTTTTAGCATGAGAGTTTTCCTTCTTCTTTTTCTTATCCTTTTCCTTCTCCTTCTCCTCTTCCTCCTTAATATTATTATTACTTCTAGGAAGCTTTCCCAGACTTTGCTGCCTTCTCTCCATTTCCATCATTTTCCATATCACCCTGTACTTCTACAGCATTTTAGTTTTATGCAATTTTATACTGCATTTTATTTTCCTGCTTTATCTGTATCCCCTCCTAGCCTCTTCTCATTAAGGTCAGGAATCCATACCACTAGACTAGGGCAGGTAATTTATCTGTCTTGCTCATAGCTATATGTCCATTGATAGTGTATCCACACAAAGTAGGACATATGTGTATGTGTGTGTGTATATATATGGGGGGGGGGAACATTTGCTTCATGCAGGCCCTAACACATACATATATCTAAATATTTAAGGTATTTAAAAAGTTATAAAGTATTTTAAAAGTTTATAAACTGTTAAATAAAATATGTTCTATCTTTCTATCTTGACAATTATATCTTCATAAACATCTGGAAAGCTGGGTTCAGATTTAGAATGCTTTGTCTCCTGGGTCATCAGAGCTCTTCCAGAATGGGAGAGGCTGACTTATGGCCAATGCTTTTGTTCTCACTCCCTATCATCCCACAGAATAAGAAGCTTAACATGAATGTTGCGGAAGAATATTCTATCCACTCTCGGTCATTCCCCCACCTTCAACCACCTGCCTCTTGGCCTCACCTTGGGTCTAGGGGAACATACATCGAGGGTACTTTCCAACCTTGGGAAGACAGACCTGGAGAACAGCCCTGCATGGGTCCTGGAAGTAGGCTCAAGGATATTTGTGCAGAGAATTTCAGGTTCCTGGAGCATGGTCTAAAAGGAGGGTATAGGTTCCAAGTGTTCACATTCTCATGGCCCCTTGGATTCTTCATAATGGGGTAAAGGAGAGTTGTGGAGGAGGGTAAGACTGGACCTTCTAAAACATGGGGCCCTCCTTACCTATGTTAAAAGAAGAGTTGTAGTGACATGTGTCAATAATTTAGTGATCTTCAAAATAAACAGAAAAATTGTTTAAGCTTCATTTTGCTCTTTTTCAATAGTAGAAGATATTATACCAGCAGCCCAAAGACAAATATTTTAGGACTAGTTCCTTAGTCACCCTTACAATAATCTTGGTCTGAAGACCAATTTCTAATTTTTAAGATTCCTCACTAGCCAACCTTACACAATTGCTATAAATGCCAACTGAGATGATGTGTGCAATGATATAAAGTGCTATGTAATGTGTTTAAAAAGCTAACAGAATTGGGACCAGAATTTAAGTTTACTATTTCTATTTTAATAGTTTTGTCACTCCACTTCATTTTACTAAAATCTTCAATATTTTCCACACATTGGCTTTGAACTGCCTTGCAGGCTAACACAGAGCAAGACATTTTCCCACATAAACAATAATCCTTCTGGCTTCACCACCCAAAGCTCTTGAACAAGTTCATCTTAGCTCTCTCAGCTAGGGCTTGTCCATCCCCATTTTTATCTAACAATTACTGTATGCCTTCTGGAAGGACAGAGGTAAGGTCCCACTTAGAAAAAGGAAGTATAACCAAGAAGTATGATTCCAGCCCTCTCAGTACTTTCTGGACCACTTACTACTTCTATTCACAGAATATTTTAGGTCATTTTAGGTAAACATCTACTAATTGGTATATGCTTTATAGAATGAGGAGAAAGTACAGGGTCCTATGAAACAGAAAAAAAAAACTTTTTTTTTTTTTTTTGATGGCTGACCAGTATGGGGATCTGAACCTTTGACCTTTGTGTTATCAATACTGCCCTCTAACCAACTGACCTAACTGGCCAGCCCAGAAAACTTTAATAATGTAGAATTTACTGTAGAATGTAATCCTTACATTTGTTGAAAAAAAATAGGAAATACATTATTTTAGATGTTTTACCAAAATCATTTTTCACATTGTTCACAATATTTTATTCACTTGTTTTACCTTAAAAAATCATCATTTACCATAAAAAGTGCTTCAATTCTTAACTGTCAACGCTGCTGAAATGTCAGTATTGCCATATTCTGATCATAGCGGATTTTTATTTGGGCATATATCTGAATTATTCTAGGTTTGAATCCCTAGACGTCCAATTACTAGCTGTGGAACCTCAGGCAAATTACTTGCCTTTCTAAGTCTTAGTATCTGCACCTTTTAAATAAGGATGATATAACTTCCTCAAAAGATTGTTCAGAAGATTAAATGAGATGATACAAGGAAAGCAACTAGCACATAATATTACTTTCCAGAAACTACCACTGACAGAAGGAGTTCTTCTTTGATGTTCTAGGGATAGAACTAAAGAAAAATAATGAGGGGAAGTTACAGGTGTGTAGATTTCAGAAGCATAATATGAAACACCCTCTGATCCTTCCACTACTAATTTGTGATTAGATTTAAATTTCTTTCCTAGCCTGGACAATAACTGTGTTATTTTTATTAAAATGATTTTTCAAAATAACTAGAGTTATGAAGTATTAAATTCTGTATATGGGATATTTTAAAGAGGATAATAATAACAACTAATATTGTTGCACCTCCTGTGAGCTAGGCACTGTTTTAAGTGCTTTCCATATTTATACTTTTTTATTCCTTACCACCATGTTATTATTATCCCCATTTTCCAAATAAAGAAACTAAGGCAGGAGAGATTAAGTAACTTGCCCAAAGTCATTTGTATTTCTTAATACATGTAGGAACCAGGCAGTCTGGCTACAAAGCTGATGGTGTTAACTGCCACTCAGCTCATGCGCTTACTCTCAGCTGCTTCCATGAACACGTTTCAGGGATATTGCTGCCTATGAGTTTTCCAGGTTTCTTCCCAAATCACAGAAGTCTTGGCTTTCTAATTACACTGACATAGTTTCAGACTGAATTGAACTAGATGTATTATCACACTGACCTTTGGGATAGGAAATTTAAAATGAGGATACAAACCCTAGTATTTTCTTCGGACTCCACATACCCTGTCTCCAGAAGATCTCGTGTACTCCTGTAGTTCTGGTTTATGACTCCAAAGTCTCAACTTCTTGTCCAGATCTCGCTCTGGAGCTCCACAACCTTCTATCCAACTGCCCACCAGATGGGCATAAACTTAACATGCACAAAGAGAGTACACTGATCACCCAGGCATTCTCAAATATTTTGTAACCCCTTCTCTTTTACCCTACATTCAATCAGTGAGAAGGACTTCTCAACGCACCTCTTAAACACTATCATCTAATCCCTCTTCTTCTTTCCCATGCTTAATGCTTTGGATCAGCCTCATCCCTTTTCATGAGGGTCTCTCAGATTCCTTTTCATCAGGATCTCTCAGATGTATATATGAGTATGCGTATTTTTGGCTTACTTTTAAAAAAAGACAATAGAAAAACTAGTTTCTTTGGTTTTAAAATATAAACTTATTTATAATTTGGAAAATATAGAAACATAAATAAAAAGTGACCATTGTCTATCATCATATAGTGATGATGTCCACTAAAGTCATTTCTCCTGTAATGTCTTAATTTTTCTTTGAATATTTTAATATTTGCTTTGAATTTTTATATGTATTTCTATGTCTTATATTGTTGAGAGCATATTGTATGTACTACTAACTTTACAGGAGTATCCTAGGTTTCCTTATACCTTATATCTTTGTATATGCTGCTCTCGCTGCTTGTAATGCCTTTCCCTACACCATCCTTTCTTTCCTGGGCCAACTGTACTGTGGCCAAGCTGCAATTATTTGGCTCTCCCATTAGACCATGAGGTCTGTTATCATTTTCCTCTGTTCTGTTTATTTAGTATTTTCGTGTGTGAATGTGTGCGTATCAAAATCTTATGAATTTATAACAATGATGCTACAGTGCACATTTTTCCAAAAACATTATTTGTGATAAACAAATGATTGCTATATTGCATAGCATTCAGTGATCAGAATAGTGTCTGATTACCAGTTATATATGGTCATGTAATAGAATATTCTGGGAACTTAGGATGAGGTTGTATATCTCTCTTATGTAAATCCCTAGTAAGAATCATTCAACCAATTATGGCACTTTACTCTGCTGCATCAAAACTGTTTATGTGGTGATCTCTTTCATTAGGATAAGACTGTTTTATTCACCTTTTGTATCCAGAACTTTGTGTTGTATTAGAATATGTGCTTAATAAATAAGAAAAGAAGAAGAAAATAATAAAATATGTCAAACTAGTGACAAACAACCAGCCCAACTAAATTTTCATGAAACACAGAGAAGTCACTATTTATCTAGATGGTACCTATTACTCTTTTATAGAAAATAAGAATCGATATTTTCTATTAATACCCACAATGTAAATGCTCGATTTTTAATGCACTTGATAACTATAATATCCATTAATGTAGCCTTCACAAAATAACAAATAAAACAAGACTTTTTAAGAATATATTATGGTTGCTACTGAATAAGACTCTCATGGAATAAGATTACTACAAAATAATCAATATGTTTAAAAACTTTGAATGGGTAACTAAATATCAGAAACAAACATTATAATATGATTTTAAATTTCTTATAATTTAAATCTTGTCATTTGCATTCTACTTGTAAAACTCTGTAAACAGAATTTACACTATGATTGGTTTAAATGATATTTGATATCTAATGGTTAGAGGGCACAGACTGATATTTAAGATGTAAGGTTGCACCATGGTAACTTTGAAGGGATTGTGTTATTATATATTGAGGATAACCAGATATGGCATTTCTTAAAAAGGTCTAGATCACTGAAAAGAAAGAATGACTTAATTGCATCAATGAGAACTGCTCCTTAGCATAACTTAAAAAAAAAAAACAAACCTAGAAAGATAGATAGATAGACGGATGGATGGATGGATGGATGGATGGATAGGAATAGAGATAAGTTTTTTTTTTTTGTCTTGCTATTTTTGAGAAGAGTTGTGCTATAAATTATTTTTTTTGTAAAATTAAAGAGAGTAGTAGGTACTTCTAAAAATCAGTTGTGTGGTAAACTCTTATAATGATGACACAGTCTCTTCATTGTGGTTGATACACTGGAATGAGTTCTGGGTTGCTTTAGAATACAGGTTACCCTTTTTTACAAGCTTGACTGTTATTGTACATTTTCTTTTTTTGTGTAAGGTCACTTAGTTAGATTAAATTGTTTGCTACAACACTACCTCTCTTTTAAAACTATATATGCCTGCTTTCCAAGGGTGATATTATAACGAACATGGTACGAACAAGCCACTGCACAGTGACATGTTTTCAGTACACATTTGAATGGGTATAGAAGTTGACTATACACATATTCCCCACATTATTCTAAATGTGATACTAGGGAGGTATGTAAGACTTGCATCCAAACAAAAGTAAACTACAACATTAAGTAGAACTTGGCAAGTAAAGCACAGAACAAATATCTATCTCTCTCTCTCCCTCCCTCTCTCTCTCTCTCTCTCCCTCTCTCTCTCTCTCTCTCTCTCTCTCTCTCTCTCTCTCTCTATATATATATATATATATATATATATGTTTACATAAAAATAAACAAGTAAAGCACAGAACACACACATATATATAGTATCAATATTTTATATAAAAATAAAATCATGTACTAAAAAAAACAAAATAAAGTATTCTTAATTATAAATAAAAAAGAAATACTAAACAAAAACTAAAATGAAAGTGAAAGAAGAAACATCATCATCTAGTAGCAATTACAAATTCAAAACTGTCATTTGTTGAAACATGCTTTGGTTTTCCGGAACTTAGAAAGAGACCGTGTATTCTCAACTTTCATCTCCTAAATAGGTTATATTCTTCCTGAGGTTTTCAAATTTTTCTCACAAATCTAATTCTAACAGTTTTCAACTTTGCCCAATAAATTAAACCACAGTAACACCTCCTATGATAGCATAAGAAATCAAACTGGAGAAAACACACTCAGTGTTGACTTCTGGCATCTGAGATTTAATGGCAAATCACGTCTTCGTAGTGCCTCTCATTTAGAAGAGATAATGCATGTGAAGATAGACAAAATTGTAGGCTCAGTCATATCAAACTGTGATTTATGCCAAAATAGATCTGAGAATGTCAACAATTGCAGAATAAATGACAAGATTTAAATTCCTTAAAAGAGGAGTGAATTCAGTAATTTATTTATTTATTTATTTATTTATTTATTTATTTATTTATTTATTTATTTATTTATTTATTTGCTACAAGAATGTGAAGCACAATCCTTTCTTGCATGTGCACAGACAGCTTTAAAATTTTTAGTTTTCCTTGAGCAAGTTTGGGGAATTTAATAAAATACAACTCTACAGACCAACATATATCGTTGTGTTTTACCCTCCTGGTATATTTTTGGTGGGATATGACTTTTGCCATTAAAAAAAAAATTAAATTGAAGTACCACTGACAGATTTCAAGTAAACAAAACATCAACAGAAAGCACAGTGCCTGTGTGCTGGGAGCTCCAATAGACAGTCATCTGCAAATGGACAACTTTAATTCGATTCCTGGCACCATTGGCCGTGCTGAGAATTCTCCTATCTCTTCACACCAGGGGTTTGCTCTTTTAAGCATTGCTCCCTGAAGGGAAGGAAAAACTAGAGAGAGAGGATTTCCAATGACCTTGCACAGATGAATGGATATGTCAATGGTGAATATTGGTTCAGCTTTGAAACGGAATCCTGCAGTGGTCTTGCTTCTCCAGCCCTTCTACTCTAGTGTGACTGTTGCAGAAGACTTGTGTGAGCAGGAATCTTTAAAAGATCAAGACAGAGAATGAGAAAGTAAAAATACAGCAGAAAAAAGACAAAATGCTTTTTAAAAATTAATGATAATTTAAATGTTTGGGAAATTCAGTTCTCTAGAGACAAATAAGAGAGTATTAACTCTTACGTTAGTGAACCTTTACATTTAAAATTTCAAGCTCAGAAAGGTAAATTCCAAAACACTAATTGCTCACAGAGTCATTTAGTAATGTGGTGTCCATTTGACAAGTCTTGAAGAACATTAAATATTGAATTCAGCACTAAGCACTTCAAATCCTCTTATTCTTTCCCTTGCCGGTATTATAATGAAGGCATACTCAGACACAAGCAAAAGGAAGAAATATCTATTCCATTTTGTTTGAAAGATGAACATTTCTGTTACTAATCTTGTAACTGGGTAGTTGCAAAAATTCTGCCTGAGTAACTGCAGAACACACATTTACTTTCACATGCTTTATGGTTAGTTTTCATTTAGCTATCAATCAATCAATTATGCTATGACATGATGTAATTTCCTAATCATACTAATATTCATGCTTTTATCACTATCAAACTAGAGCAAATACATTTCAATGAGACAGAAGTCTAATTATTTAAATATGTTAGAGCATATTACATCTCCAAGGCTGTTTCCTTTATGAGTTTTTCTCCCCTAAAAAAAAAAAAAAACTCATCTAATTTAATTGTAAAGAGAAAAGTATATTAAACAGCATTATACCCCTCCAGTAAGCAAAACTGATTTTTTACAGATCTCAATAAGAATAGAATTTTTATGGATCCTCATTTAAAATTAATGTTGTTTGCTTGTTACTAAGAATAGCAAAGTAGAATTTATAGTGCAAAAAGAAATAATAACCATACATAAGGTAGAAGGTAAAATATATTTAAAAAAACATATCAATGCTCTTTACCTGAGAAAAATTATTATAGGGACTAGCTAGGAATTGCTCTATATGCCTAAAATATGATTTTGCATTATTTACTATACTGGCTTAATTCTGAAATTTTTTTCTACACTTAAAATTTTTGATACTTAAAATATTGTATATTTATTTAAGCATTTCAGTGTTACCATGACAGTTTCCAGAGAAAAGTTAAAAATTTTCAAGCAAGACCACTTCCCTGATGCATATGTTGCAGTCTATAATTATAGGCTATATTTTGTAGATTATGTTAAATGAAATAAATCTTCTATATGGTATAGGTTAAGCATGACAAACACATACATATTCCCTCAGATCTTTACAGGGGAAAAAATTCAGTCTGATGCCACAGTTATCATTTCCTACAGTGCTTTGAAGCCAACAGTCCACTCAAACCATGGCAGTAAGCTCCTCAGATACATTTTCTTTACCCACAATATGTTTCAATATACATTTTCAAGAAAGCCTTGAAAATTCCATTACTTTCTTCAGTGGGGAATGAGCACAGGTACACTGAAACCAAATAGGAAACAGTTACACCATCAGCTACTACAGCAACAAAAAATCCAAAAGGTATAATTTTTCAAATACAATATTAATTATTGTTCAACTAATAAAAGTTGTCTGTTCTAAATTCCTCAGTGAACACTGAAATCCATTAAGGATTCCTTTTCTATTTTTCCTAAGTATTTTATGGCTTATAACCTGACATTATAATATTTTAGGTTTTTATAAACATAAATAAATATATACATGAATATTTTATGCTTAGTTTGGGTTGACATGTGTTTCTTACAGTATTGTTATTGTTATTAATATTATCCAAGTGCTGCCTTTAGTGCTACAATTATTACTCTGTTGAAAAGCTATTTTATATGAAGCTACATATATGTATATATGCCTACACGTGTACAAAAAGTGTTTCCTGCAAGAAGTACCCTATTACCTTTACATTCACTATTATTTATTTACCTTTACTTTAATTTTTTTTTAATTTTTAAATATTTATCTTTAAAATTGGAACACAATTGATTATACATATTTATAGGGTACAGAGTTGACTATCAGTATTTGTGTACAGTATGTGATTATCAAATCAATATTATTAGCATGTTCATCATTACAAGTCATAACTATTCTTTGTGTCCCTTACCCAATTACTCCCTAATCCCCCCTCCCCCTTTCTCACCTCTAATAACTATAGGTATGTGCTCTCCTTTTGAAAGTTCAACAGTTTATTGTGGCTCTTCTCTTCTCTTCCTCTCCACCCCACCCCCACCCCACCCCCCACTTATGAGAGAGGGCATGCAGTATTTCTCTTCCTGTGCCTGGCTTATTTCACATCAGATAATTTTCTCCAGGCTCATCCATGTTGCTGCAAATGGTAGAATTTCATTCTCTTTTATGGCTGTGTAGTATAACATTGTATATATATACCACATTTTCCTTATCAAGTAGTCCATCAATGGAAGTTTAGGTTGGTTCCACTCTTGGCTATTGTAAATAGAGCTGCAATGAACATGGGAATGCAGGTATCCTTTCGACATGAAGATTTACATTCCTTTGGGTATATGCACAGAAGTGGGATTGCTGGATTGTATGGTAGTTCTATCTGTAGTTGTTTGAGAAACCTCCATACTATTGTCCATAATGGCTGTACTAATTTACAGTCCCACCAACAGTGTAGAAGAGTTCCCTCTTCTCTCCATATACTAAAATCAACTCAAAATGGATTATAGATTGAAAATACTCCTAGAAGAAAACATAGGGGGAACACTTCAGGATGTATGACTGGGCAAAGACTTTATGATTAAGACCCCAAAAGCACAAGCCAACAAAAGAAAAATAAATAAATGGAATTATATCAAACTAAATAGCTTCTGCACAGGAAAGGAAACAGAGTGAAAAGACAATCTACAGAATGGGAGAAAATATTTGCAAACTATACATTTGACAAGGGATTAATATCCAGAATATACAAGGAACTCAAACAACTTCACAGTAAAAAACCAAATAATCCAATTTAAAAAATGGGCAAAGAAGTTGCATAGACATTTTTCAAAGTTAGACATACCAATGACCAACAAGTAAATGAAAAAGTTCTTGACATCACTAATCATCGGAGGAAAATGCAAATCAAAACCACATTGGGATATCATCTCACCCCAGCTAGACTGGCTATTATCAAACAGACAGAAAATGACAAATGTTGGCGAGGATGTAGAGGAAAGGGAACTCTGTATTATTCACCATTTTTTTCTTTTAATTAATTAATTTATTTTTTGACTGGTAAGGGGATCGCAACCCTCGGCACGGCGTGGTCCGCACCACGCTCAACCAGTGAGCGCAAGGGCCATCCCTATATAGGATCCAAACCCGTGGCCTCGGCGCTACCAGTGCTGCACTCTCCCAAATGAGCCATGGGGCCAGCCCCGTATTCACTTTTAAAGTAAAAAGTTTTTGGAGAAAATTTTCGTCTGCTAAAAATTTCCATTAGCGCATCATGATAAAATAGGAAACATTTTAATTATGGAAAAATCAATATGTTTAGTCAAATTACGGAAAATATTAAATTGAAAAATTTCACAACATTGAATTTAGGAACATTTTCATGGTTATGTAACAAAACTGCAAGAATTAGAAGATACAGTCGATTCCTAATCATTTTCATGAAAACCATTTGTTATTCATTTCATTATTTTCTTTCACCAGTACCGCCTCTCATCCTGCCTTCAGATCTCCCTAATACATGAGTATACATATATTCATGTGTTTGTGCATACATATGTATTTCTACACTTAGATTTCAATTCTTTTTATTTATACATCTTGGCTCAGGAAACAAATAATTGTTTAGAACAACTGATTTTAAATATATTTTACATGTTTAAGAGTCTGTACTTAAAAAGTAAGTTTATACATTTCTCTGGAACTGGACTTGCTTATATGAAGAACATCTCTCTACTCAGTCTTGGAATTCGTTAATAAATCAAAACATATTGACATTAAAAAAAATCCAACTGTTTGGATTCTGATGCCAGGTTTTTAAACTATATTTAGCTACAGAAAAGATAGGGTTAATAAATATCCCTGGCCAGTATGGGAGAGTCCTCTTACACTAAAGACAAAAAGCCAAAAGAAAATCCCTCAATGTGTACTTAATGAAATATTTAGAATAACACTGGTACATTTGAATCCTGGCCCTTTGAACCTCAAGACTCCTAAATAGTAATAAATACAAGAGAGCCCCAAAGAGCTTCTTCCTTGTCCCTTAACAGACTGCTTGGCATCAAGGGATCAGTGGACCGGAAACCCACAGCTAGCCGTGAGGGACAGCACAGAAGGAACCATGTTTACTCTGTCAGAAGATGACACCAACTCTTAACATTAAACCTGCTAAGCAGGGCTTTACGCAGAGGGCTTCCTGAAACTCAGAGCACTCACCAATGAAGTTTATAAACTATGGTATGAATTAATCATGCTACACGGTCAGTTTCTGCCTTAGCTACTTGTGCAACGCATGTTAATAAGAGCTCTCTGCCTTGGATTTCCCTCAAATTTCATTTTGAAAATATAGAATTGTGCAGTTTAAAGTTACGTAAAGAAAAGAGAGTATCTACAGTTAACTTAATCGTGCTGATTTTTGTATTTGACTTATTTCAGAGTTAGGGAATCCTAAAGGAGAACCTTAGAAATGAATAAAAAAATAAACAACCAAAGTTCCAATTTCTTATCACCGAATCACATAGCTTGAAAGGACTTTGGAGGCGACTTAGTTTAGCCCTTTCATTTTACAGTTGAGGGGGAGATGCCCAGAGTTCTTCCATATCAGGAGCCACAAAGCCAGGCTTAGAACCTAGGCCTCCTGTACCAGACTAGTGGGTTTTCCATTACAATACTTTGGCTGCCTTATACTTTTTCAGGAAATTAAAAATCCACATACTGGAATACAATTATAATTTCAAAAACAGTCCTCCAGAGACAAAGGAGTTGGAAATCTGATGAGATAGAAGAAAATGGGATAACAATGCCAGCAAATTTCAAGTGTGGTACCATTAAAAAATCAGATTCAGTAGGTACAAAATATTCTCCTTAGAATTATAATATGACCTGTGTTGGTAATGAATAGGAATGAGCTTATCATTCATTTTTTACTAAAAAATCTAGTAAACTCTAAGGTCTTGCATTTATAGAAACTATGTTCTTTAGACCACTCAGCCTCCAAATATTTCCAACAGAATTCATGTTTATGCATTATGATGTATGTCAGTAATAAAGAACACTGTCAAAACTGTATTATTAATCTGTTATAAAATAATCATATACCAACCTAACCTGATAGACTCAATAGGTTGTTATTTTAGGTGAACTATTCTTATTTTAATTACGATAGAATATTCTGACTTCAAACTTAGGTTACTTGGAAATGGCTGAGTCATGACTTCCCAACATGTAAAATATACATTGCGAGTCTGTCTTCTGAAAGTACATTTACTCTACAGCCATTCTGGTATGGTTTTATACACTATTAGCCTAGATTGATACTACTAGCATCCTAGTAATCCAACAAAAGTAATGACTGCATCCCAGAAGCTTCCAGAAATACCTATAAACCCTGTGGGACAGTGACAACAATGCTAGATATAGGAGTAAGCCAATCTGGGTAATTAGTCTCAGATCTGCTAATAATTAGTATTGTTCACTTAGCACTTTGATGATCTGTTTCCTCATCTACAAATGGAGTTAACTTACCTTACCCTTGGCTTTCTTTATCCCTAAAAAGTTATGCTATGAAACTTACTCTAGGTATTATAGAAATGGGACAGTGGGAGAGTGTCATGCATGCCTTATCTAGGATAACCTAGATTCTATAAAATAATGTGGGTACTCAGGGGAAAGAACATCTAATGATGCATAGTAGACTTGGTTATAGATTCTACAAGAACTCTTAGTTCTCAAAGGCAGGTACTGAATATAACTCATATTTGTATCACCAGTAGCTGCCACAGGTTTTGGCCCATGGTAGGTCCTCATAAATTGTATATTGAATGAAATCAAAATATGAAATTAAGAAGAAAATTTGATTTACAACAGCATCCACAAGAATAAAACACTTAGGAATAAATTTTTTAATATAACTACAAAACTTATACTCTGAAAACTACAAAACATTGTTGAAAGAAATTAAATAAGATCAGAATAAATGGAAAAATATCTCATGCTCATGGATTAGGAGACTTAATATTGTTTAAATGGCAATAATCCTCAAATTGATGTATAAATTCAATGTGATTCCTATCAGAATCCCAGCTTACTTCTTTGTAGAAAGTAATGCACTGATTTTAAAATTCATATGGAATTGCCTGGAGCCCAGAATAGTCAAAATAGTCTTTTAAAGAGAACCAAGTAGGAGGAGTCACACTTCTCAATTTCAAAACTTACTACAAAGCAATGGCACTCAAGATGGTGTGGTACCAGCATAAGGACAGGCATATAGATCACTGGAGTAGAACTGAAAGTCTAGACATAAACACGTTTATGGTCAACTGATTTTCTCCAAGGGCATGAAGACCATTCAATAAAGCAAGCATAGTCTTCTCAACAAATGATGATGGCACAATTATATAGCAACATGAAAAAGAATGAAGTTGGACCCCACTATACACCACATACAAAAAATGTCAAAATGGATCACAAATCTAAATGTAAGAGCTAAACCTAAAGGTAAGAATTTCTCTTAGAAGGAAATGGGTAAATATTCATGACCCTGGATTGAGCAAAGAATTACTAGACATGACACCAAAAGCATGAGCAACAAAAGGAAAAAAAAAAGAGACCAAAAGAAAAACTGGATTACATAAATTAAAAACTTTCTGCTTCATATGAAAAGTGAAAAGACAATTCACAAGAGAAAATATTTACTAACTATATATCTGATAAGGGACTTGTGTCTAAATATATTCAGATTTCTTACAACTGAATTATAAAAAGACAAATAGCCAATTAAAAAATGGCATTGGTTTGAATAGACATTTCCCCAAGGAAGTTAACCAAATAGCCAACAAGCACATGAAAAAAATCATAAGTCATCAGGAAATGCAAACCAAAACACAGTGAAATACCACTTCACACCCACTAGGATGGCTAGAATCAAAAAGTCAGATAATCACAATTGCTGATGAAGATGTTAGATTAAGTAAGAACCCTCATAAACTGCTTTTGGGAATGTAAAGTACAGCTACTTTGGACAACAATATTGCTGTACTCAAAGGGTTAATCACAGAGTTGCCATATGACTCAATAATTCCAGTCCTATGAATATACACAAGAAAAATGGATACATAAGTTCACACAGAAACTTATACATGAATGTACATAGCAGTGTTATTTACAATAGTTAAAAAGTAGAAATAATTCAAATGTCCATCAGCTGATGATTGGATAAACAAAATGTGGTATCCACTGGAAAACCATTCAGCCGTGAAAAGGGCTGAAATACTGATACATGCTAGAACATGAATGAATTTTGAAAAATTATCCTAAGTAAAAGAAGCAGACAAAAAAACACCATATATCATATGATTCAATCAATGAAAATGTCCAAAGTAAGTAAATTCATAGTGATAAAAAGTAGATTAGTAGTTTCTTAGGGCTACAGCAAAGGGGGTGGGGAGGCAGTGAGGGGTGATAGCTAAAAGGCATAGGGTTTTTACTTGAGCTGAAAAATATTCTAAAGCCAACTATGATGACCATTGCACATAGCTGTGCAATTATTTAATTGTACACTTTAAATGGGTGAATTGTATGGCATGTGAAATATATTCCAATAAAACTGTTAAATAATTGTGTATTGGATGAATAAATAAACCTGAATATTGTAAGAGGGAGAAGTGGAATGGTATTCTAGGTGGATGGAACACTATATGCAAAGGCTTTGAAGGTATGAAAGGATATTATATGCTTAGGGAAAGAAGAGAGATGTGCCTAGATTATGAGGAATGTAGTATAATAGTAGTGGGAAATAAGATTGGTTTCCCATTCAAGAAAAGCCCTAGCATTAGCAACCAAAACCATATGACATTTGAGTAGAATGAGGAAAGCATCCCCCATTTTGAGTACTAGAAAAAAATCTGCTAACGATTTAAAGAATACATTCCCGGGCCCACCCCATGGCTCACTCGGGAGAGTGCAGCGCTGGGAGCGCGGCAGCGCTGGGGAGCACCAAGGCCGTGGGTTCGGATCCTATATAGGGATGGCCGGTGCGCTCACTGGCTGAGCGCGGTGTGGGCGACACCAAGCCAAGGGTTACGATCCCCTTACTGGTCCCCCCCAAAAAAGAATACATTCACAATGACAATATATGCCAAACAAAATGGAGTTACTGGAAGTAAAACAGCAAATTAGATGAGGAGAAGAGAATTAGGTATGATGCTTCCTGGGGAAGATTTTGTACCTCCCCTCCATTCTCACTCTCAAGCTATGGTGATAGTGAACTTAACCTAGTTTCTAGTATCAGAAATCAGCTTAGCCAGAATGAGCAGTGGGGCCCTTTGTATCCTTGACACTGAGTTGCTAATGCTCTCTACCATATTCTCACTTCTGATCATCCCAGTAGGTGTAGATACAGGTCTGTGCTAAAAAATTTCCCTTCCTTCAGAAATGGGGCAAATGGTCATGATCCAGAAACAATGGCTCTCAAGGTAAAGCTGGCTGTACCTACAAGAAAACAGGGCCTCTAAATGTATGTGTGTCTTAACTAGTCTCTTCTGATGAGTCTACCTCAAATAATGAAACTTGCGAATGAATAAAGGATCTAAAAACAAATTAGCATCTGAAAACAAATCGGATTTAGTGAAAATAGTTGAAATGAATTATACACAGAAGTAAATGGCTGGCCCAAAGAACCAATCTAATTTTACACTACTAGCCACTGTATACAACACAAAAAATTTCATGTTGAATGTAAACTGTAAACAATACTAAATTTATGAGTATAATCATTAGCAGAAATCATTAGTTAATCATTAATTAATCTTCTCCATAGTTACTATCCTTATCTCTGGTGACCAACAATTTTATTAAAATGTCATGAGATATAAAACTCATGACACACTTGCCAGACTTTTTTTGGTCCCTTTCCACAGTAAGTCAAGTCAGACTCTGTAATTCCCTTTCCCTAATAGAATGCAGAAGACACACTGAGCTAGTTCTAGTTGTAAACTTTAAGAAGTCCTGACAGCGTCTTCTTTTAAGTATTTTTTTGAATAAAACCTTTTTTTTCATTTGCGATGTTCTTATTGGATAAAAACCTAATACATAATGTGAATGTAACTTTCCAGAGTGACTGCACAGTCATTAATAGATAATTTGATCATTACAAGAAAAAGAAGCATGTGTAGCTATGCTGTTTTCTCTTTATGCAAATGTGATACATGTACCTCATCTAGGTATTTAATGGGACATTTCTGCATTTTATGCTTAACTTTAGGTAATATTTTTTAAAAATGAAAATTTTACACTACTGTGATGTCATCAGCCTGCAAGTTAAGAATGGTTTGTCTTCCAAAGATCTACTCAGTAGGTCGGCAATATCTCCTCAAAGAAGTAATGTTTTAGATGAGATGGCTATATTTGCAGGCAAGTTCTTACAGAATGATCTATTAAGCACTTTACATAAAAAATTAAGGCCTACTCCAGCTAACCTTGCTCACGCTAGAGCACTGTTTGCATGAAATATGAGGCTGGAGTTACAAGTACATAAGGCTAAAAGACTCATGGAATGGGCCCGAAGCTCAACAGCTACTTAAAAGAAGGCATATGCCAGTCATTCTCCGATTCTAGTGGACAAAAGTTCTTTGTACATGTGGAGTGACCCTCCAAACTTATTTCACTTCTGCTTATAAGAATAAGTCATTATAAATCCAGGACAAGGACTGTATTTGCGTATTTAAATTGATCACTGTTATGTAGCAAATTCCAGCTCAAATTAAGAATGAAAGTTATTACTTTTAATTACTTCTGTTTATTAGCATATTAAAATAAATATGTAGTTGGGGATATCTGGCTTTTGGTGACTGAATGGAAAGTTTCCTTTTCTGGTAATTGAAATTTTACTGTACTGTCAAATCAAGAGCAATTTACATTAAACAAATGAATCTGCTCAAAAACCTTCAGCTGTATTGTAAGACTAACTTAATATAGTGCTATTATGTAAAATAAATGTTTTGTTCTATTGTAGTCTCTTTTGTTAACTAAAAATAAATTTACTCAAGTGTTGTTATGTGTATTTTAAAGTCACAGGCCATTGTTACCATGTCATTAAGCTCTTATAACAGAGACTCTAAATTGTAAAATGTTTTTGGAGTTGATAAATTTCATCAAAAACATAAGCAGAGGTTATAGGTTAAAAAGATAACTAGGGGCTCATAACCAACATTTTACTTTTAGGAGTCCTGGTATGTCCAAAATTCTATAATAACAAATCTCAAGACTAATTTCATTTTTTCAAAAAATACAACTATAGCATATCTCAGTGAAATGACAATAAAAGTGAAAGTAATAAGAAAATAAACTTTATGGAATAGGGTATATATGTACCTCTCGGTCAAAAAACATTTCATTGTAAACATTTAGTCAGTTTATGCACCATTCTATTGGAACAGGATAAATAGGACCAATGCCATCTCTGTTGATAATACACTGATCTCACATTAATTTGATTGAAGGTGGCTTGCCAACATGTCTCACTTTTCCCATTTAAGAGCACTCACATAAGAAAAACAGTGATGTTTAGCAGATAGGCCTGGTGACACAATAGAACACAACTCATTGAAGAAGTGTAATTATAGTGATTACCTCAGAAAAGAGAGGAGACACACTGATGGGAAGAAGTAAACATTGCCACAATTACTGGAGCCCAGTTCCCTTTGGGTGTACATATAGGCATCCCAGACGACACCAGCCTAGCAATAAGACCACAGACAGCTTTCCAACTTAACAACGTAAAAGCACTAAAGGCAAAGTGCTGGAACAAAGGCCCCCTCTGTTTTGGGTAAATTCGATATACCAAATAGATTAGTCACATAGAGAAGTCCTTCTTCCAGAATTAAAACTAGGTACAAGTGTCAGGAAAGTCTGCCCCAGTGGAATATAATCTGCAAATGCTTTTTAAAGCTGTTATTTTGATGGCTCTGAAAAATAAACAATATGAAGTGTCTAGTTCTCTCAGGTGACAGTCTCATGAGACTAGTTATAGAGGCAAGGGGGGTTCATTTCTGTCATTAATTAGGCATTCTATAATCTATTGGCATCAAAGCATCCAAGAATCGTATTATCATATGACAAAAGTAGGGGAACACCTCAGCTCTCACCAACTCCACTAGATTAGAGATAAAGTTGGAAAGAAAAATAGAGCTTGAAAAGGGCTCCAGAGCTCACCCTTGACTGCCTTCATGAGGAAACGAGACTTCAATGGCTTGCCACCTTGCCTCTGATGGCACAGCAAGTCAGTGAAAGAGCAGTACTAAAACCTAAGGCCCCTGGACCGAGCCCGCGGCGCACTCAGGAGAGTGCGGCACTGGGAGCGCAGCAGCACTCCCGCCGTGGGTTCGGATCCTATATAGGGATGGCCGTGCACTGTGCACTCACTGGCTGAGTGTGGTGCAGCCAGTCTCAAAAAGGACCAAAAAAGAAAAAAAGAAAAAAGAAAAAACCCTAAGGCCCCTGACTCCCAGTTCTGTGTTTTTCTACCATAACCTGATTATTTTTCAGTAACAAGAGTAAAAAACTTCACATAAATTTGCACTGTAAAAGTTATAAAATACTTCAAAAGCGTTTGAATCATCTTATTGCATTGTTGTCAGTTCTCTGTGAGGTACCTAAAAATGTTTTAAAGTCAGATATACAAACATACTTCAAAAAGTTCATGGAAGAATAGAATTAAAAGATTATATGAATCTCCATGAACATTCTGAAAATGCTTTGTATATGTACCTATATGAGTATATGTAGGTAAGTAAACAGGGAGATGGAAAGAGAAAGGATGTGGGAGCCTGAGAGATAGGGGCTAAAATACTGAAAGTGTGATAGAGAGATTAATGAGTGCAAAAGCCAAAGAAAAAGTCACAGAAGAGACACAGACACACATAGACACACACACATGCACAGGTGCATGGAGGTGGACAGAAAGACAGAGACAGTGATGTCTTAAATGGTTTGCCCAAAGTCAAAGAGCCAGTACTTATCAGAGCTGCACCTTAAAGCCAGTACTGAAATCCCAATCCCCCTGCTCCTTCCACAAACCTTACGGAGGCTCCAAACCATCACAAGCAGAGGAGAATTAAAGTACAACTCTTTAATTTTGTTTTTGGCCCCCTTCCTGGCCCCCAGTCTCACCGTAGGATAGGAAGATCAGAGTGAAATGGGTGGAATTTTAACAGAATCAAGCACTGCCTACTGTCACATTTCTTTTTAAACCATTAGCTAAGTCCTGCCCTGGGAAATAAAATATCAAGAGAAACCTATCTTTTTCCTGTCATTAGGGATTTAATGACTTTTAAAACATGGGGTTTTTAACCTGGGATTCATGGAAGCATTTGGCTGTGTCTTGTTATTGTATGTAAGATTTAGAGCATATGGGCATCTTCCTAGAAAGATTCTCAGAGATCTCTGACTCAGAAATATTGAGCCACTGATTTATAATATAAGTTTGTGAAAGGACTAATGACACTATTTCTTTCTTTTTTTTTTTTTTTTTTTTGGTATGTGAAAAATAAACTACCTGAATAATCTGGACAAAATTAATAACTCAATTTAGCAAACCAATGATAATAAATCTTTAGCTCTCCCAGACCCTAAACACTTTTGTTTTAACTTAAACATATTTTCTCATTCTTTTTATTGTAGTTACTTTTAGATTGCAACTCTATTTATGAAAAGTATGCAAGAAGCTGAATTTCATTTTTAAAGAGCCATAGTCCAATTTATAGCTAACTTAATGTCTGGAATAACACCTAATTGGTAGACTTTTTTCTCTTTTCTTTTTCTTTTTTTCTATAGCAAATTATATACAAAAACATAACTATATTTAATTCAAGTCTGTTCTTTATGGGCTAGTGTATTCATTGCCATTCAAACTGTGTTTTGAAGCTAGACCAAAGGCAATCATCTCATATGTTGATACCTATAAAATTGCCAGAGTTCTTTGCTTCCAAATTAAAGCAGTGTTATAAAGAGGACTCTCCTGCACTGTTCAAGTACAATACTAAAGACACAAATTAGAAAACCAATACTGTAATAGCTCTTTTCCAAAATGGCCAATGAGCCACACTTGCCAGACTTTTTTTGGTCCCTTTCCACAGTAAGTCAAGTCAGACTCTGTAATTCCCTTTCCCTAACAGAATGCAGAAGACACACTGAGCTAGTTCTAGTTGTAAACTTTAAGAAGTCCTGACAGCGTCTTCTTTTGGGGGTCTGATCTTTAATATAAGAAGTCTGTCACCATGTTACAGAGGCCACAAGTACAGGCCACAAAGAGAAGCCACAGGGACAGAAAGAGGCCCTGAGACTAATGCAAAGAGAGGCCCAGCTGTTCAGGGTCCCAGCCAAGCTTAGCCTTCCAGCAGTCCCACCGAGGTACCAGACATCCAAGTGACCTTACTGGACATTCCAGCACATGAGTACTGTCATGGCAGCAGCCCTGGCCAGTGTCATTTTGAACTGCTCATTTGCACCTAGTCAAGGTACATCATCATAGGAAATAATAAATCGTTATTGTTTTAATGAATTAACCTATTTTAACCTATTAGGTTTTGGAGTGTTTGGTTAAGAAGCAACAGATAATCAAAATGAAGCCAAGGATAAAATGGCATAAATAGTGAGTTTGTAAGAGGAAATTTAGAAGATGATAAAGTGTAAATAACTGAAGGTTTATCCCTGTTGAGCATGAAACAAAAACATTTACTAAAAACTAACTTGCTTATCATTTATCTTGTAAACCTCATGTATACACCGACAAAGAAAGTTTGAGTAACATTATTGCCCAAGGTCACATAGCTAGAAAGTTAGAAGAGCCAGAATTTAAAGACAGATTTGATTTCATGACCAAGATGTACACATTCCATTATACTGGGCAGGCCGTGGAGAAGGAGGGAGGGAGGGAGGAAAGGAGGCTGAGACACAGAAGAGGCTTAAAATTTAATTATTTGTGATGAAAACCTTTCTTAAGCATACCCATACTTTAAAAAATAGAATATATATTCAAAGAGTTACTTGGTTCTATATTAAATGATCCCAAATGCTACACATATATAGCATATATAATATATAGCATATAGTATAAATACTATATGTATAATATATAGGGGTGTGTGTGTGTGTGTATATATATGTTTTTTAAATTCCTCTTTCTGATTCTATATATTTTCTGTTTCTCTCTTGCTGTGAGGATGTGACCTGTCTCTAGTAGGTATGGAAAACTGGACAACCAGGCTTATATGATCTTTATGAAAAAAGATGGCTTCTAAGTGAGAAATTGGAGGGCTTTCCTATGTACAAAGAGCATGAGCTTTAGAGCATGTGCCTTCTAACATAAAATTTGATGTTTGGGGTAGCTAATGCTGCCAGAGAAGTAAATTCTAGATGAGAAAGTTGTTAGTATAGCTACCGAATTACCCGCAATATTGTAACTTTGTATAGCAGTTAAAGGAGTAGTTTCTGCTGTAAAGAGCTCTAAGTCCTGAGGACAGCCTGAGAATTTTCAAACAGGGCTCAGTAGAGACCCAGCATTATGCACCATTGTGCAGTTACTGCAATTAAGTCTTTTCTGGCAAATACTAAATACTTAAACCTATCCTTTCACTGCTTCTATGTTTGACTTAGTTTGAAAACAAAAAGTTCTACTGTTCAAATACTTGTGAAAATCAGTGATTTGGGAGTGCACTGTGGTTGAGGAAGAGTGAGGAAGTTGTGGGATTATCTGGCATAGGTACCTTAAATATTTTGCTAACTTTTATGTTCTATGTACAATAAGAAATGTAATGCTTTCAAAAATGAGAGCTAACCTTTACTCGATAAAATTTACATTGCTGATACTCAGCTAGTGGCCACTGTATGACTCAAACAGCTATAATATTAGCAGTGCCTCTGAGCTCAATTCATTCTGTTTGGGAGATAAAAGACTTTTGTTGGCAAGTCATTACATCGTAGGCAAACATTTATGTTGCGTAACACTGGACGGTGTTATTGTTAGCATCAAGACATTCAGTAGGCTAAGGCTGCTCAAGAAGTTTCTAAAAAGCCGCAAAACTTATACCTAGTAATAATTGCTTCTTGCAAAGTGAACTTAGGGTATTCATTGATCAAAATATACACAGCTATCCTTAAAGGACATTCACAATTGCTATTGTCATACCTCCAGTTAGGCAGTTCAAATTGCTTAAAACTTTTGTAATGACTGCTTGGTTATGTTTGAATGAAGGTCACTTGCCCCTTCATTCATAGCTCATATAGTGCCTTTTGTACATATGGCTCAGGGTCTTTTACAAAGAACACTAATCAAGACACAAAATAACATTGTAGCAAATAATCTTGTCACAAATTCCATTATACAGTAAAAGCTAAATAAAAAATAATAGGTTTTCTGCCTATATTTAAAAATTTAGATCACTTAGTGTCAGGCAATTCAGAGAAAAGAATTCCACAAAAGAAAGGGAGGTGACAGGAACATATCCATTAACACACACACACACACACAAACACACACACACAAACACACACACTTTCACCAAATAAAAATGTTAACAATGAGCCTAGAAAATTAGTACCTTCCTTAGTGATAGAATTTTTCTAAATAATTTAAATATATTTTACCAAAAATTAGATAAATTGACTACTTTGAAGTTACTTATGACCAAATATGTTCACCCAAATTTAGGCCATAATATAACATCTCAATTTAAGGATTTATAAAGCCAAAATTCTTAGGTTAATTTGCATATGTTCTACTAGAGTAGTCCATGTAAACTTTGTTTAAGAAGAAAAGAAGTATGAATTGTTGCCATCCCCATCTCTCTGGCCTCACAAACACACTTTGAACTTCCAAAAGTCTATAATCTATAATTTTTCAAAAATTTTTGAAATTACTAAGTAATTTTCACTGTTTTTTTTTAAAAGACTTTTGAGTCCAATTATCATTTCTG
This sequence comes from Galeopterus variegatus, assembly GCF_000696425.1. Taxonomy (NCBI): domain Eukaryota; kingdom Metazoa; phylum Chordata; class Mammalia; order Dermoptera; family Cynocephalidae; genus Galeopterus; species Galeopterus variegatus. The sequence goes on along the minus strand of NW_007726112.1, from coordinate 318,230 downwards.
TTTTATAGGTTAAAAAATATTGAGAAGTTGGAGGAAATGAGTGACTTTAGCAAAACATACACACAGAGCATGTATAATTGACCAATTACTATAGAGCAAGGAGTATTAATTGATTTTGCCTTAGATAGACTTAAATGTTTTGGTCAATTCTTTCTCCTTTTTCTTTTGGCCCCCTCCTTTTATTGGTATTTCACATGTAACTTATATGTATTAATTTGAAGGAAAGTTTTTCGAAAAACAGTACTTGGCCCATAGTAAGCTTAATAAATATTGGATGATTATATAAATAAGTGACCTCAACTCATAAAGACCTAAATTCATTCAAACTGCATGTCCTCCTGTATGCACTCTCAAATATATACACACCAACCTAGTTTTAATAAATATATGCATTCGATTCCATCATACTGTCTTTTGAAAACCTTAAGGTGCTGACCACTAATAGAAAATGGTACATTTTTATGTCTATTCATTCTCATTTTTTCATTCATTCAACATTTAAGCTTTGTCTAATACATACAGTATAGCATAATGGTAATTAAGAAACAAGGTTTGGAGCCAGACCTCTGGAGTTTGGCTACTACTTACTAATCATATAATCACTGGCAATATAATTCACCCCTCTGTACCCAAGTTTTCTCATCTGTAAAGTGGCACCTACCTCATAGAATTGTTGTGAAGATTAAATGAACATGTAGTGTGCTTAGAACAATGATTGTCATATAGTAAGCACTCAGTAAATATTAACTATTTCCATCACATTCCAAGTCCTGTGCTAGGTACTAGGAATGCAGTGGTAAAAAAGAATAGGCACAGTCTCCTAACATTCAATCTAATTCTTGATCTTCATGCACTATTTTCTCTTATTAAAATATATTATACAAAAGTAATTTCTGGTAATGGGAATGTTGCAAGTATGAATCTGGCCCTCATATCATGGGCATGGGGGGTGACAATTAGCTTTGTACCTCATGAAACCCCTCCCCAGTCCAGGCAAGTGTATGCAGCCCAGAGAGGCCCACTCCCAGAAAGGCCCCCACCCAGAGAGGCCCCAGAGCCGCCACCACCACTTGCACCAAGGCAAACATGCGCCAGAGCAGGTAGCCGCCAATGCAGGACCCTCCCCAGCCCAGGTGAGTGTGCACATCACAGTGAGGCCCTAAAGGCCCCAGGCCCTCAGGGCCCGAGTCACCCACATGGGAACAGGTAGGTGCCGCTGCTGGACTCCCAGCCCAGTCCAGTCCCCATGGCCCAGAGACACCCAAGCCTCCTGCCCACAGGCACCGAGGCAGCAGTGCCAAACTGGCAGGCCTGGCAGGATCCTAGCTAGACATTAGGGTCAAATGAGTGGACTGTGAAACCCCCTGACACAATGACTAAACACCAAAGGAAAGATAATGGAAATATGAAAAATGAAGAAAGTACACCACCAAAGGATAATAATAACTCTCAAGCTGTAGATCCTATAGAACAAGAAGCCCTCGAAATGACTGACAAGGAATTTTGAGGGATAATTCTAAGAAAACTAAATGAAATACAAGAAAACTCAGCTAGACAACACGATGAAATGAGGAAAAGTATACAGGACCTGAAAGAAGAAATGTACAAGGAAATCAATACCCTGGAAAAGAATGTAGCAGAGCTTGTGGAGCTGAAGAATTCACTCAATGAAATAAAAAACACAACGGAGTTTAACCAGCAGGAAGAAGCAGAAGAGAGAACTTCTGACTTTGAAGATGGGCTGTTTCAAATAACACAAGCAGACAAAAAGAAAGAAAAAAGAATTAAAAACATTGAAGAAAATCTAAGAGAGATAACAGACAACCTAAAGTGCTCAAATACCCAAATCATGGGTATTCCAGAAGGGGAGGAAAAAGGAGATTGCATTGAAAACATATGCAACAAAAAGTGGCAGAAAACTTCCCAGATATAGGGAAAAGTAAGATTCAGGAAGCTCAAAGATCCCCAAACATATTCAACCCAAAAAGGTCCTCTCCAAGACATGTTATAGTCAAATTGACAAAACTCAAAGACAAAGAGAGAATCTTAAAAGCTGCAAGAGAGAAGTGTCAAGTCACTTATAAGGGAGCCCCAATCAGACTAACATCAGACTTTTTATCACAAACCCTAAAAGCCAGAAAGGAATGGGATGATATATTCAAAATACTAAATGACAGAGATTGCCAGCCAAGAATACTTTACCAAGCAAGGCTATCCTTCTGAAATGAAGGGAAAATAGTATATTTCTCAGATAAACAAAAACTGCGGGAATTCATTACCACATGACCAGCCTTACAAGAAATGCTCAAGGGAGTCCTGGGTTTGGTACCTGAAAAATAACTACCACTACCATAAAAACTCAAGAAAAATCAAAACCCACTAGTAAAATAAAAATGCTAACAATGAAGAGAGAAAAAATAAGGTTTATCTACCACCCTAAGAAACCAACAAATACAGAAGACAAACAGTAAATCAGAAAGAAAGTAACAAAAGACACTTACAACACCCAAACAAAAATCAATAAAATTCTAGGAGTAAATCAACAATTTTCAATAAGAATTCTTAATGTAAAAGGATTAAATTCCCCATTCAAAAGGCACAGACTGACTGACTGGATTGAAAAGGTGGACCCAACTATATGCTGCCTTCAAGAGACTCACCTCACCTGTAAAGACACATATAAACTAAGACTGAAAGGATGGAAAAAGATATACCATGCAAGTAGAAATGAAAAACGAGCCACAGTAGCTATCCTTATATCTGATGAAATAGACTTCAAACCAAAAACCATAAAAAGAGATAAAGAAGGCCACTATATAATGATAAAAGGATTTATCCATCAAGAACATATAACAATCATAAATATATATGCACCCAACTTCAGAGCAGCCAGATTTATAAAGCAAACACTATTAGACCTAAAGAGTGAGATAGACACTAATACCATAATAGCAGGGGACCCAAACACCCCACTATCAATATTGTTCAGATATCCAGGCAAAGAATCAGCAGAGAAACACAAGATCTAAACAACACTTTAGACCAATTGAACTTGGAAGATACCTACAGAACATTCCATCCAACCACCTCAGAATATTCATTCTTCTCATCAGCACATGGAAATTCTCCTGAATAGATCATGTTAGGTCACAAATCAAGTCTCAACAAATTTTTAAAAATTGGAATTATTCCATGTATTTTTTCAGATCACAATGGACTAAAATTAGAAATCAATAACAAACAAAATTCTGGAAGCTATACAAACACATGGAAATCAAACAGCATTCTACTTAATGACATATGGGTCCAAAAAGGAATTAAACAGGAAATCAAAAAAATTTCTTGAAACTAATGAAAATAATGACATCATACCAAAACCTGTGGGATACTGCAAAAGCAGTACTAAGGGGGAAATTTATCACATTAAATGCTTACTTCAGAGAAATGGAAAGATGGCAAGTAAACAAACTAACACTTCACATTAAAGACCTAGAAAAAGAAGAACAATCCAAGCCCAAAGTTAGCAGACGGAAAGAAATCATTAAGATCAGAGCCGAACTTAATAAAATAGAAACCCCCCTAAAAATACAAAAGATCAATGAATCAAAAAGCTCGTTTTTAAAAAGATAAATACAATTGACAAACCATTAGAAAGGCTAACTAAAAAAAGAAGAGAGAAGACCCTAATAACAAAAATTACAAATGAAAAAGGTGATATTAAAACTGATATCTCAGAAAGACAAGAAATCATTAGTGGCTACTATAAACAATGATAGGCCAACAAATTTGAAAATCTGGAGGAAATGGATAAATTTCTGGATACTCACAAACTACCAATAGTGAGCCAAGAAGATGTAGAAAATCTGAACAGACCAATAACAATAAAAGAGTTTGAAGCCGTTATCAGAAGTCTCCCAACAAAGAAAAGCCCAGGACCAGATGGGCTCACTGCAGAATTCTACCAAACCTTCAAAGAGGAATTGATACCAATTCTCTACAAACTATTCCAAAAGATCGAAACAGAAGCAATACTCCCAAACTCATTCTATGAAGCAAACATCACCGTGATACCAAAACCAGACAAAGATATCACAAAAAAAGAAAACTACAGGCCAATATCCTTAATGAATATAGATGCAAAAATCCTCAATAAAATACTAGCCAACAGAATACAGCAACACATATGCAAAATTATACACCATGATCAAGTGGTATTCATTCCAGGAATGCAAGGTTGGTTCAACATATGCAAATCAATAAATGAGATACACCATATCAATAAAATCAAACACAAGGACCATATGATCATCTCTATAGGTGATGAAAAGCATTTGACAAAATTCAACATGTGTTCATGATAAAGACTCTACGAGTTAGGTATAGACGGAAAGTATCTCAACATAATTAAAGCCATATATGATAAGCCCACTGCCAATATCATCCTGAATGGGGAAAAGCTGGAAGCTATTCCTTTAAGAACTGGAACTAGACAAAGATGCCCACTCTAAACAATCCTATTCAACATAGTGTTGGGCATACTCCTGGAACAATCAGAGAAGAGAGGAAATAAAAGGTATCCAGATTGGAAAAGATGAGGTCAAACTGTCCCTGTTTGCAGATGACATGATCCATATATTGAACAGCCTAAAGCCTCTACAAAAAAACTCTTAGAGTTGATAAATGTTTTCAATGAAGTTGCAGGATACAAAATCAACACACAAAAATCAGTAGGATTTCTATACTCCAATAGTGAACATGCAGAAAAAGAAATCAAGAAAGCCTGCCCATTTACAATAGCCACCAAAAAAATAAAATACTTAGGAATAAAGTTAACCAAGGATGTGAAAAATCTCTACCATGAGAACTACAAACCACTGTTGAGAGAAATTAAAGAGGACACAAGAAGATGGAAAGATATCTCATGCTCTTGGGAAGAATCAACATTGTGAAATTGTCCATACTACCGAAAGTGATATACAAATTCAATGCAATCCCCATCAAAATTCCAATGACATTTTTCTCAGAAATGGAAAGAAAAACTATCCGGACATTTATATGGAATAACAAAAGACCACGCATAGCCAAAGCAATTCTGAGCAAAAAAAAATAAAGCTGGAGGCATAACACTACCTGATTTTAAACTATACTATAAAGCTATAATAACCAAAACAGCATGGTACTGGTATAAAAACAGACATATGGATCAACGGAATAGAATAGAGAATCCAGAAATCAACCCACACACCTACAGCCATCTGATCTTTGACAAAGGCACCAAGCCTGTACACTGGGGAAGAGACTGCCTCTTCAGCAAATGGTGCTGGGATAACTGGATATCCATATGCAGGAGAATGAACCTAGACTCATACCTCTCAACATATACTAAAGTCAACTCAAAATGGATTAAAGAACTACACCCCGAAACAATGCAACTGCTTAAAGAAAACATAAGAGAAATACTTTAGGAAGTAGGACTGGGCATAGACTTCATGAATACGACCCCAAAAGGATGAGCAACCAAAGGAAAAATAAACAAATGGGATTATATCAAACTAAAAAGCTTCTGAACAGCAAAAGAAACATTAACAGACTTAAAAGACAACCAACAGAGTGGGAGAAAATATTTGTGAAATATACACCGACAAAGGATTAATATCCAGAATATACAAGGCCCTGAAACAACTTTCCAGCAAAAAAACAAGTAACCCAATTAAAAAATGGGCAAAGGAGCTAAATAGGCTATTCTCAAAGGAAGATACATGAAGGGCCAACAGACACATGAAAAAATGCTCAACATCACTCAGCATTCAGGAAATGCAAATCAAAACCACACTGAGATACCATCTCACTCCAGTTAGGATGGCTAATATACAAAAGACTGTAAATAATAAATGCTGATGAGGTTGTCAAGAAAAATGGAACTCTCATACACTGTTGGTGGGACTGCAAAATGGTGCGGCCTTTATGGAAAATGCTATGGAGTTTCCTTAAACAATTGCAGATAGATCTACCACATGACCCAGCTATTCCACTGTTGGGTATATACCCAAAGGAATGGAAATCATCAAGTCGAAGGTATACCTGTTCTCCAATGTTCACTGCAGGTCTATTTACAATAGCCAACAGTTGGAACCAGCCTAAATGCCCATCATCAGATGAGTGGATATGGAAAATGTGGTATATATACAACGGAATACTACCCTGCTATAAAAAAGAATGAAATATTGCCATTCAAAACAACACAGATGGACTGAGAGAAAGTTATATTAAGTGAAACTAGTCAGACACAGAAAGAGAAATACCACATTTTCTCTTATTTGTGGGAGCTAAAAATAAATAAATACACAAACAAACAGTGGGGGTGGGAAGAAGACACAACAATCACAATTACTTGAAGTTGTTAAGACAAGCCAACAGAAAGGATATTGTTGGGAGGGAGGGGGAAGAGAGACACAAAAGTCAACCAGACTGTATATTGATAAAATTAAATTAAATTTAAAAAATTACAAAATTACAAAATTGAAAACTAAAATATAAAGTTACTACTTAAAAGTGGGGAAAACTTTTTGAAAAGCATTTTGGATATAAAATTAAGGAAATATTTTGCTTCATTTAAAGCTTTATATATTGCTGCTTCTGTTAAGGGTAAAACTGTGTGACAATAACATTATCAATTTTTTTCTAGAACCAAATTATGGTTTCGGTTTATTTTGTGATTTATTGATTACCTTAAAGCATTGGTATTAATATTTTAAAATATCATTGCTAATGTTTTATATCAGGAACTTATCTATTTTAAGTATGCCATTTTAAAATATTTATGTGATCTTAATCTATTTGGGGCAATCCCATTCCCTTGCCAATAAATTTCTATCTGTAAGATGAAAGACAATGCAAAAAAAAAAAAAAAAAATTCTGTGCAACTGAAATTTACTTTATAGAAGTTTTTTTTTTTTTTTTGCTTTATCTTGAAAATAACAGAAAGGCAATAGGATTTTTTTTTTTTAAAGGTCTATGTCTAATGTGACCTAAGCAGTCCTTCGTTCTGGATTTAAGTTTGCATAAATGTCTTGTTAAGTTGAAGCAAAGTGCCAATATGAATGTAAGAAGTATCTGAAAACTACAGTCTCCACAGGTCTTGTTTTGAACAGGTGAGAGTCATGACTGATGGAATAATACTGAGAATTTGGAGGGAGGTGGAAAATATGTTTTCCCATATAATTTCACTAACTGTTGTTCTTATTCTCCCTTTTCTATCATTTATCTCATTCCATTTCTAGAACTGTCATAAAGGTTGCATTACTGAACCCTTGACAGAGTGTTGTGCAGTGTTTAATATGCTATGTAATTATTTGTATTTGAAAGGAGATATATTGGAATGACGAAAAGTTCTTGTTAAATTGTACTTGTTTATAGGCTTTTGGTACAGTACTTGGGCTAAGAAAAGATACGTTATTGCTGAAGATATTGACATATTAATCAGGAATTCACTTAACATCAAGAGTATCAATGTTGGACTCTAGACAACTATTTGTTTAAGGTAGTTGGGACTCTGACTCACTTTTATTCATGGTAATATTAATTAAGATATAATTCAGGGTTGTATTTAACTTTTTTTTTTTTTTTTTTTTTTTTTTTTTTTTTTTT
>NW_007726112.1:291973-310335 GCF_000696425.1 Galeopterus variegatus | reverse complement strand
GTCCAGCAACGGATTGCAACCCTCAGTGTTGCCCCCGTACCGGACCGGGGACCGGCAACGGGATTGCAAACCTCGGTGTTGCTCCCGCGCCTCGCTCAGCCAGTGAGCGGGAACCGATCTGTATGTGGGATCCGAACCCTCGGGCGGGAGCGCCGGGCGCTTCCCAAGCGGCGCACTATCCAGTGCGCCACCAGGCCGGCCGTATTTAACTTTTAAGCACCAAGAAGATCAACACGAAATGGATTACTATGGCTTTTTAAAGAGGAAGGGGAAAGGCAAGGAAATAAACCTCCATTATGTGCTAGGCTCTATGCCTAGTTATTTTTCACAGGCCCTCACATTTAGTCATTTCACTTAAAAGGTGTGAAAAAAGCAAAGTAGGGATATTTTATTAATTCACAAAGGAGGAGAGTACTAGCAGGAGACTGATAAATTGTTGAGGGCATTCCAGCCTGGATTGAGAAGTTGGACCTTCTGGTAAGCTTACCATTTCCGTTATCATAAGACTTTATGCTCAAGCATATCCCATATTAAAAATATGTGTGTGTGCATGTACAGATATGTACATACTGAAGAGACTTTTTATTCCATTCTAAGAAATGGTCTCCAAGTTAGAAAATACAATATCACCAGCCATGACCTTCTTTCAAGATGAAGTAGCCAAGACTTGACAAACCATATGATTTTTGGATGTAGCTGGTAGCCAAAATGGCTCCTTGACATTCATTTAACAAACTTCATATATATTAAGCACCTATCTTTGCCAGGTGCCAGAGATACAGGAAAAAACTTCATAACCTCAAAGACCTCATAGTCCAATGATGGAGACAAGATCACAAATAATTATTAGATAATGTGGTAAAGACTGTAACAGAAAAAAGATGACAGTAACTATACAGCCCCTGATAGGTTTTCAGTTGCCACTGGAAATATGATACACACAGTTTGGAAACATCATACACATATCCCCTCCACATTCCTAGCCTCTGCCATCAAATTCTTCTAGCAGCTTTTGTCACTAATCATATCTTTCTCACTGAAAAGATAATCACATTTTTATAATTCATGAGTGATGAATCCATTTTGATATGTTGTATTGAAGAATTAGATTATATTCCAGACTCTTGTGGCTGTTATCTCTTTCACACATGTATCTTGGTTTTTCGGAGACAAATATGTGGTTTAAGCTCTTGTGATTATAATGTCTGCTATAATGAAACATCCACCACACTACACAAACACACACACCTCCCCCCAACTCCCAACCCCCCCTCTGCCCAACATTCGCAAAGATAAGTCCTTCTCTAAACACTCCAGGAAGAAAAGACATTTCAGTTCCCACTAATAATCTGCAGGTACTTACAGTACAAGTGGCCTGAGCCCGGGGAGTCTTTCATTGCTTCTTCAACACCTTTTACAACAACTCTTTTAACAATGTCAAATTAGATCAAGGTTAAGAACACTATTTTGAATAAAATAACTCAGATTAGGAAAGAGCAGGTTTCCTTTTGCAAATAATCAAATACATAATTAGTGTTAGCAACCAAATATAACATTTACCCAAGACTGTTCATGTACAAAATAAATAAATACTTAAAATTATTACTTAATTAATATTACCCCCTAGTTGCTGACTATTACCCTTGGAGATATCTGGAGATAATTATGTAGCTGTGTAAGTTTTTCCTTGGTGCAGATGAATGATCGTCTTATACTATTTATCGGATATCATGAGTTCTAAATATACAGAAGCTTTAAGGCAAGCACTGTAACATTTTACCCAGAATCAGAGCTATATTAGAAGAAAAACTTTTATGGTTATAATGAAACAATGAGAAAAATAGGAAGGTATCCCATAAAAATCTAAAACTTGAAAGGCTAAAGGCCTCAGAACATCTAGGTTCTGGAACTAATCCAGGCCCTTACTTGTAGCTGACCAAGACAGGTCCCACTCCTGGAGGGGCTCATCAAGCCAAACTTCTGTTGTGTGCTATGGCTGGGAAGATTACATTGCATCCACCTCTCCAATCAGAAAAACTGGGACACTAGAGATGGCATGAGAGCTTGAGTTAGAAAGCTACTGAGGAGTCAGAAGCTAAGCTACCAAAAGATTAAAATTGCTTCTAAAAGGAATTATTTTCTTCTGTTTCATCAATAAGGAGGCAGGCGCCTCTGTACCATTTCACAGGGTGGAGATGCTTTCTGGAGTTAGATTGTCAAGAGCTGGTTTTAAAAATAGCAGTACTCTTATCATAGTAAAACTCGCCTGCTGAGTCAAAAGGAAAGTCGGTCTCATCTAATTTTAGAGCCCAGGAAGAATTTAAAATGTAAAGATGCCTGGCATGTTTCTAGCTTTTGGCTACTACAGATACTTTCAAATTTACACTTTTTATTGATTTGAAAGTATATGGATAAGCAGATATATACTGTAAATGGAAAACAGAAAGAGAGCTATCTTTAAAAGTTCAATAGACTGAAAACAAACAATAAGAAACCTGTACTTTTCTTCTGTCCATCTGAAGAATCTGACTTTTACTAAATCTCACTACTGGAGGAATAAAGGGCTCCACAAATGAGTGCCAAGGCATGTCTCATGCTTATGATGATGGAGGAGAAAATTCCAAAAAAAGAAATATTTCCAATAAGGGCTCTGAATCTAATGCTCATTTGATGTCAAGTCCACCTTTCTCCTAATCCCCATTAATTTTTATTCAGTTCAATTTGAAGCCCTCATAGAACTCTGTTTTAGGAAGCCTCTTCACTCTCAACAAATTTAATTACCAGGGATGATACAATAGGTTCTCCAGTGGTAAATAACCAGCCTGTAAACAAACATTGATAAACTCTAATGGAAAAATGTGACATAAAATGCATAGAATGTGTCAGTAGAGTCATATCCTTGCATGATGTTGGAGTATGTCAAGGATCATGATGTCAGCCAGAGGGGTGCATGTCTGCATATGTGTGTGTGTATGTGTGCATGTGTGTGTGTTTGATAGGGTTCTCCCAAAGTTGCTGAGTGAAGCTGAAAATTCAAGAGGAATTCCATAGTAGTCACATAAAACAAAAGAGAAGCCTCATGTCATTAAGAGAAGCCTGCATGTAACCAGCAATGAGTTCTCTCACTTGGCCTGACACAGTGCTAAGAGGGAGGCTGAATCCCTTTCTACACATTTTAGTAGGTCATGACAAATAGGGTAGAATTTAAGCAGAATTATTCATATTTGAATAAAAAGATTTCACAAATATGTAATAGTACATTGCACAATGTATTCAATTTGAGATTCTGAAAATTGTAGATATATATGGTAATTTTGTGATTTCGAAGCTTAAGAATGAAGTGCAAATTGTAGTTAGAGCTCATTTTCCCAGGTTTAATAAAACCTCAAGCTGGGAGTAATGTAACAACACTGCCTGCCTATTCCAGGGGTTCCTGGAGAAGCAAGGAACTAAAGAAAAAGAGGGAAGAAAGACTAGAAAACCATTAGCATCGGGATTTTTTTTTTTTTAAATAAAAAAATCCCAGTACTCTCTTTCTCATGAGGAATAAGTTATCCTCTGGATATTACTGGGGTGGTCTTAGGAAGGACACTGCTAGTGGTAGGTAAGTTATTCTTTAAAAAGTGGAGGAACTCCTTAGGGATCTCATAGGCCCATTTGTAGGATGTCTACCTCTGTACAGGGGGATTGTGTCCTGGGACCCAGGCTGTGGCAATCCAAGGGGTCTGGCATCCAGGGCACATGAACACACTGAGGTCATTAGCAGGTCTTCTTAGGAAACAGCTCTCCTTTTTTCTCTCACTTGTCTTCAGATACTATCAGTGAGTAGAGAGTGAAGCAACACTTACTAAAAGCATCAGTTCTCTCACACTTAAATTATATTATGCTCTGAGTTGTTCTTGAATATTCATACAACAACTCCCTGTGCCCAACATAAGGTTTCACAGCCAGAAAGGAGCCAAAACAACCACATCACCTATACCCACAAAGGAAGCCTGTACCCAACCCTCTAAGTTCGTAAATTTCTTCTTTTCCTACCACATACTGAGAAATTCTATGGTAATTATGAAAAAATAATCTAAAAAGAAGGAATGATAAATAAGTTCAGAAGGTTTTCTCAAAAATCTGAGTTAACTTTTTGGAAACAAATTGAGAAACATGATGAGAATCAGAACAGAGCAAACCAAGAAGAAATATTTTGGGGAAGAGCCTCTGGAAGAAATTTGAAATGTACACTGTTCTATTGCCATAGCTACCATTTGTTCAGTAATTTGAGATGAACTAATATATTAATCCCAATTGCCAAACTAAATTGCTAGTAAATTCTGTCTTCAGGAATACCAAAGAATTCTTTAAGTGCATTACCAAGTGTATTTCTATGTGCAAAATCAAATCGGATACTCCCGTAAACTGGAAGGTGTGGTGCAGAAACTCATGGGCAGATAGATACTTCAAGGGGCCTAGGAATGTATCTAGACTATCCCTAGTGCTGAGTGAAGCCCATTTTTTGGGTTAGCCCCAGAGAAACATCTCAAGTGCCCTGAAATATTTTGGTCAATATATGAAGGGATAACAATAAACTGGCTTCTGAGAAAGTGAAAAGAATAAGCTAACTTTTTTAAAAAAGCATTTCTTACAATGGTGATTAGATTGTTATTATTTGTTGGGTAGCACAAATCACAGGAAATTTTTTTTCTTCTCCTAAATTAGCAGAGATTGTCACTGAAACACCTGGTATGTCTAATAACTGTGCATAGTAGTGTAAGGCTCCAATTTCAGTCATGTTATCAAAATACCAAAATAAAAAATAAACTTTAGGACTCATAAATGTAATTGTTGATGTACTAATGTACAAGAAAATTACCAATAAAGGAGGCAGAATATGTGATAGAGTTTTTAAAAAGGATTAAGAAAAAAAAATGACCTGTCATGGTTTTGATCTTATTTTGTATAAAATAATCTACAGCCTCTTTAGAGATTTATCAGTTCTCTCAAGGCCTCTGGGAAGCCTAGAGAGTTCTGTAGTGCTATATTATTCCAAACTTTCATAATAGTATTCAATGCAGCATAATGCAATTTAGGTGTGAAAGAATTCATGTACCTAGGAAGAGTAGCTTCACTCTCTTCTCACTGATGGTATCTGATCTAATAGGTAGAGAAATGTGCTGAATTGTCACAGCATACATTTCAATGAGAAAAAATCACTACAGCATAGAAATATTTGTGGAAGTGCTGACAATATATCAATTAATAATGCCTGCAAGATACAAAGGGAGAATATTTTATTCTTTACAAGTTGAGAAAAAGCCAAGTCAAGCCAAGACTTAATTTCTTGCTGCCTCCCATATTGCAAGACAGCAAATCATTTCACCTCTGGTGGAATAGTCAGAACTGACTGAGATTTTGCTAACAGCCCAAGAGTGAAAACGAACAACAAGAAAGACTGTGTGTATGTGTAGCACTATCTATGTAAACCAGAAAAGTGGGGGAGGATATGTACATATAAGTTGGTGTATATAAGGAATCCTTATCTTTGAAAGAAAACCTAACATACTAGTAAAGCAGTTGCCCCTGAGATAGGATACCATGGGGCAGGGGAGGATGTAGACATTTTTTCTGCATATTCCTTTGTGCTGTTCGAAGTTCTTCTTCTCCCTATTCTTCTACTTTTTCTAAACTACGGATATGCATGAACTACTTATAAACTTTTTTTTAAATTAATGGCTATAGCAAAAATGAAGAGTAAGTACACTGCTGAAGAGTAAGTTAGGAAGCTGTTGAAGAACTATTCTGAATTTCAAATGTCAGTTTAAAAAAAATAGAGACAGAGTTTACTTACGCTTTGGCCCCTTAGGAAAAGTGACTTATGAGTTATAACAAACATAGTTTAATGACTAAAATGACTTAGTGAACCCCAGTAACGCCACTGATTAGCATCTATAATTCTCATCTGTAAAATAGGTATAATTTTATGCATGTGCATGTGTATCTGTGTGTGGGAGGGGACAGCTGGGTGTAGTCAGTACTAACTACATGGGGTACGGGAGCGGGTCTCATTAACTAAAGGAACAGATCCCCACTATTGTGCAATAAGTGGACTTCAACTGGTAAAATTTTAAAGACGGCAAGTCCCCCCAATCCCGCTTTAAAAAGTAAGCAATGGTGGGAATTGAAGATCTTTCTGTTAAAATAATTCCTTCCTTTACAGTCTCTCTTTCAGCTGGGTTCCAAAGCTGCTCCATTTATGATAGTGAATATTTTTGTTCACTTCCATGGACCTACATTTCTAGAAAGTTTATGGTTCGCTTGAAATTTTAGGGACACAAACCCCAGCCAGTCAGCCATTAGCACTTCCCCCCTATTTATTAGGCATAGGTTTTCCTCCTAAACAGTCTAAATTTCTACTGACTTTATCTATATGAGCAGCCAGTCATAAAATATCACTTCTCTTCCTGTTTTCCTACGTTTAAACCAGCTCTAAATCTATCTGCAGGCCAAACAAATTCAATTTGGGTTCATAAAATAGTGCTTCCCCAGCAAAAATATACTCAACCTGTCTTTAATCTTTAGGAAAATTTAACTGTTATTTCAGATTTAAAAGTTAAGCTATGTGAGTCAACACTATAACCACAAAGATGCAACAGGCAACAGATTTCTTTCTAAATGGGTTCGTTCAGCAAGCCAATTATGTGAGTTCTAACACTGAGTCACACTAGTATGCTGACCAGTTGATGTTTACATGAAGGTACCCCAGAAGTAAACCAAAAACAACTCCCCAGTCTAAGCTGACTGCCTCCTGTGTGGGAACTGTTTCCCCAATGGGCAGGCAAAATGAACTGTAGTTTATATAGTAATTCTGGAGATAATTGATTATTTGCCAAGAGTCTGTTTGTGAGTTGCCACTTATTATTATTTTTTTTTATCTACTCCAGGGACACGGTTTCAATTTCACAGTCTTCTGCACATTGTGGACAGTGGTGTTTAATTTCTTAAAGGAAAGCTTACATTCTCTTTCTATTGTACTTAGACTAGTGGCTCTCCCAAAAGCAGGCAGGGAACTGTACATCCAGGAAGTAAATGCCCGTGCTAACATTTGCATGCTTGTTCCACGCTTGTGGCCTAAGAGCTGGGAAGGGAATTAAGGAAGAGCTATTGTTCATGTAAGAAAAGACACCTTTGTGTCTCACAACCTTAGATGTTCTGTCTGAGGGATTGTAAACATTCTTGAAGGTACCACTCTTTAATTGTTTATCGATTACTTGTATTTTACTATTAAATAAGAGTTTCTAGCATAGTTAAGAAAAAATTTGTCAGGAAACAGTTGTTTTCCTCCTAGAGACTAATATTCCTGCAGGCAATGTAGCAAATTAAGCAATATAAATGTTTCCTTCAAAACACAGAAATCTTTTATCTATTTAGGAACAGATCACACAATATAACATGCTGAACTGCTTCTATTAAGCCCAAAGATGACAAAAAATTGAAAAGAATAAATCCATTATAAAGAATTCATATCGGCTGCTTTGTGAGCAATCCATAATACACCGTATTGTGCAAACTATAGGAGATGATGACCTAACAATACAGAATGTAGAGAGGGCTTTTGACAACAGAAAATCATAAGAGAGAGTATCATTTAATGGAGAGTGAAAAAAAAAATGATCCTGGATTCTTTTTCCTCCTTTATTTGTTGTATCACTTTGTAAAACCTCTCTATGCCTTGCTCTCTTCATCAGAAAAATGAGACCTATGGTTTTATTTTTATAAAGTGCTTTAAAATTTAGGAGAACCCAGAATGTATTATATGATGAAGGCCACCATGGTGTGTGTCATGTGACCATGGCAGAAAAGGATCTAGGGACCAAAAGCAAAACATGAATCAGCAATGAACACTCATTTTGTTTGTTTAAAACCCCGGGATGTGCAAATATATGTCAGAACTGAAGTTGACCCTCTTCCCTTACAATCACGCATTCCTCTGTCTGGTTTTGGTTTTGAAACCTGAGTTTATAGAAAGAACGTGAACTCAGGAAGGATTAAGGAGCAGGAGTAAGGGGGTTTCTCTCAAGCAAACTCCAAGTCACTAAGGGTGTCACCATGAGCTACACTAACTCATGCTGAGTCCACTAGAGGACCAGAGACAGAGGGTACTGGTCTTTCCTCTTTCCCCCTTCCTCAAGCAGACCCCTACCCCCAAAAGATTTATGCATTGAGGGGACAAATCAACAAAGGAGGAGCTGTCTTTTCCAATTTCCCAAAGTTATATTGGTTTTTAGGACCACATGAGAGTCAGAATTAAGGATAATATGGACCATCACATTGAGGGATAGGGCAAGAAGCTAGGAGTTCTAGGTTCCAATGCCTATTCTAACATTAACATATTGCAATACCTTCAACAACCAAACCCCCTGGACTTCTGTCTTCTCAACTGACACCGAGGGGGAGGGAGTTGGAGAACTGGTTTAAATGATCTCCCACCAAGATCTGGAATTCTATTATTCTTGAGTACATAAATAATGAATGACCTAAGACCTTGAATACAAGATCCATTAGGAAAGGTAAAAAGTATCAAGGTAACTTTCTCTGGAAATAAATAGACAACTCTGATAGGATGACAGAAATAAGGATACAAAAGCTCAGAAAAGTGCCATAATGACACAGTTAGCTAGTGGCAAAATCAGGACTAGACTTTGGGGTTTATATGTAAATTCTGATATATTTTATACCCTAGTGGATTTCCTGTAAATTCTCCAACTTGAGAAGTCTACACCTAAAATTATTTTTTTTTAAAAAATGTGCCTCAAGCACAGTGGCTACACACACACACACTCTCTCTCTCTCTCTCTCTCACACACACACACAGTCATGCACTGCACAGCAAAATTTCAGTCAGTGATGGACTGCATACAATATAATGGTTGGAGCCATAGGCTGTACTATGCAGCCTAGATGTGTAATAGACAATACATTCTAGGTTTGTGTAAATATACTCCATGATGTCCACTCAATGACAAAATCGCCTAACAATGCATTTCTCATAATGTATCCTTGTCGTTAAGTGACGCATGACTATATTACTATACTATACATATAATTACTCAATACATATTGCATTTATCAAATGAATGCTATTCCTATATGAACCTGTTCTCCTTTCTGTACCCTCTATTTTCAGTTAGTGTCACCCGAGAAGCTTAGTATCCAGAAATAGAAACCCTGGCATTCATCCTCACTCTGAACCACTTTGCATTCACACAAACTCACAAATACAACTGACTTCACCTCTGAATTTCCCCTTCATTCTATATTCTTTTTTTTCATCCCCAACATGTTTGCCTCACCTATTCCCTTTCTCCTAACTGGTCTCCTTGCCCTTAAATTTTTTCTCTATACTATCACCAAAAAAGTCTTTAAAAATAGAAATGTAAACACATCTTTCACGTGTTTAAACACTGTCAACATTCATTAGTTCACCCCCAGGAGAAGTCTAAGCTTCCTAGTGGGAAAAACCAAGCTACTTCTGCCCATGGCCTGCCTTTCCAACTCTACTGCCTCCTTTCTCTACTCACATTCCAAGCTTCTGGAAAAACAAAGGTTTGCAGATATATCCCAGGTACTGCATACCACAGTGCCTCGCCATATGCTAGTATTTCAGTTGGAAAATCACTTTTTCTTTCCCATTAATTTCTTGAAAAATCCCATTTATCTTATAAAACCCCAGTAAATCATCCCTCCACTTAGATTCCTTCAATTCCACAGTCCTCTTCGAGTCAATCATATCTTGTTTTAAACTACTTCTGTATTTTGGACAGGCTTCCAGTGTTGCATTCTTCACACTGTACTCTAATTATTTATTTGTACATCTCCCTCCCTCATTAGACTATGAAACCCTTGAGGGCAGGAATTGTGTCTTAATCATCTCTGCATCCGTAGAACAGTGCCTGGAATATGGAAGGTCCTCAATATGCATTTATGACTATGACTGAATGAACTGACAAACAAGCAAAATATTCATTTACTCAACAACTATTTTAGTCAATGTCTCACAAAGTTCAAGGAAAAAGACAAAAAGAAAAGAAAAGAAAAGAAACCTTCCACAAATGACAAACAAGAAAATTATCTGATAGGGATGAGAGCTATTCAGAGAATTAAACTGGGATGACAGAAATGGAGAATGACTGGGTGTGTACATTGGTTTTTATGGTCATAAAAGGTTTCTTCCAACCCATGAATGACAAGGACTGTCTCACATGCCTTGCTGAAAGAACAGCTATTGTTCTGAAAGATTAGCAGCAGCTCAAACTGAGGGAAAGGATGTAATCAAGGATAGCTCAGGGAGTTTTGGTTTTAGCAACCCGGTAGATAGTGGTTCTATACACTCTGATAGGGAAGACTGGGAGAGAATCAAGTTTGTGGGGACAAAATTAAGAGTTATTCATTTTGCCTCTTTAATTTGTAGATGCCTACTGGACATCTAGGTGGAGTGATCAAATAGACAGTTTGATACAGGAGTCTGACAGTTTAGAGGTAGTGACTAGAAAGACTTTTGAGCTATCAGCATCCAAATAAATGGTATTGAAAGACACTATGGGGCTGGATGAAAGCACTTCAGGAGAGTGTGTAGATTATAAAAGAATGGTCAAGCCCTGGGAAACACTCTACCATATAGAGTTTAAACAGAAGAAGAACCAGGAAAGGATACTGAGAAGTCTATACTACTAGACTTTGGCTAACACCAGGAAGTAATGGTCAACAAAACCAAAAGAAAGAACATGAAGAATGGAGAATGGTCAGAGGCAGTGGTCAACTTCATTGAACACTGCTCAAAGCTCAAGTAAGATAAAACATTCAACTTACTGAATCCAAGACACTGATTAGATAGATGAAAACTCGAAGCATTGAGACAGAAATTAAAGCCTGATTCAAATTGAATCCCAGCTCTTCATAAGAAATCATGAAAAGATATTACTCAGTAATAAATATTTTTTCCTCTATCTCTGGTCAGAGCAAAGCTTAAAATGAGTAAAATTCAGAAGAAATTTAGGATAGATTTCAGGAAAATTTATTAAGAGCCTAGTTAACAAAAAAAGAATATACATTATAATCTTCTATTACATATTTAAAAAAAGACACTCATCCTCTTCTGCATATTAATCGATTTAATTTATCACTCCTTTCATTTATCTCTGTTTTCTAAATTGAAAACATAGTTGATCTCAAATCACTCAAAATATAGTATACATTTCTAATAAATCCATACACCTAGAATAACTAAATATACTAAATACTAAAATAACTTAACACTTCAGGTTTTAGAAACCAAGAAATAAGGATGTATTTCTATCCTTATATACAAATAAGAAATATGTATTTGACTTCATACTTATTATTGTCTGAATGAGCCTATAAGTTTTTAATTTATTTTTTCAATTCAAACATAATGATTATACATATTTATGGGGTAGAGAGTTGATTATCAGTATTTGTGTAGAGTATATGATGATCAAATCAATATTATTAACATGTTATCATTACAAATCATAATTATTATTTGTGTCTCTTACTCAATTATGCCCTAAACCTCCAACCCTTCCCCTTTTCCCACCTTTAGTGAGATGGGAACTAACTGCAGTGAGATGATATCTCAATGTGGTTTTGATTTGCTTTTCCCTGATGATTAGTGATGTTGAGCATTTTTTCATGTACCTGTTGGCCATTTGTATGTCTTCATTTAAAACATGTCTAGAAAGAAAATCTATTTTAAAATTTGTAGATTGAAAGTAGAATGAAATGGCATATTCTATAATCAAAATGCCAGTCATAGCAAAGCTGAATGAAACTTTCCTTTTACAAATTCTACATCTTAACTTGTTCTTGTGGCTTTCTTCCAAAGAGATGACAACGATTTCACAAGTCATAATCTTCTGAGCAGACTCTCAAACTAAACTAGTACACATCAAGATGTTAGCTCCTACTTCTCTAATGACAAAAACATTCTTTATTCTCTACCTATTGCTAAGGACTGCCATGATTAAAAATGGTTATTCTTAACATAGACACATATGATTTAATAGAATAAGTTAACTTAAACTTTAATCTACTACATTTACAATCTACTAGTGTTTATAGAAGTATTAATACATACTCTTACAGGGAGCAAAAGATGTTCAAACATTTTGTACATCAGTGGAATATCCAAATAAAAAAATAAGGATGAATATCACAAGACTTATATTCTTTTATTATATACAAAAAGACATGCAAAAAAAGGTAATTCTGATGTACAGCAAAGGTCAGCTTCAGCCAAACAACAGTGATCTGCTTGGGTGCACCACAATAATTTTATAATGATATTAAAATAAATGTGATTCTTTTTAAATTTTAGCTGCCACAAAGCATTATATCTTATTAAAGTGATGCAGGATTAATATTACAGCACACAATGTGGCTGGCAACTTTAGGTTAGAGTAAGAGGGATTTTTAAAATGGATCTTGGTTGTTTAGAAGCAAAAAACAAAAACAAAAACCCACAACATAAAAACAAATGCCTTAATAGCACAAAATAACTACCCACCTGGAGTTACTGGTTAGTATATAGGATAATGAAGTCTCAAATAACTAATATGTAGTACTACATGAAGATAGGTTTCTGAGTCCAGGCCTACCCATTTTTATTCAAATTGCCTCACATTCAAATTTTAATTATTTTACATGTCATGTTTTCTAGTCTTTAGTTAAAAAGTCTATTTTTTTAAACTTATTTTTAATAAACAAATAATTGTATATAGTATGGGGTACAATGTGATGTTCTGATTTATGAATACATTGTAGAAAGATTCAATCAAGCTAACATTCAACTCACCAACGTATCATTAAAAGTCTATTTTTTTAATTCATCAATGTATATTTATCTTTTATGAATGAAATATCTTCAGCAACTTAATACCTTCCTCAAAATACACTAAACACCTGATCTAAAACACTTCTGACATATGTGCACAATACATAAATACAAATTTGGCAAAGAGAAAAGACTTTTAGCCTTTATGGCATGACTGTCATCTGCAGCTCTTTGTTTTTGGAGAGTTCTTTTTAAAGAATGCTATTGGTTCATTTTAGAAGCATGATTAGTTGATCAATAATACTTAACCAGCCATAACATCAAGATCAGCCTAGCATAGGAACTACTATATAGCATGATGATTCATATTACCTATCCAGCTGGCATGACTTGGCAAACAGTATTTTACAAGATATTGCACCAGCCTGTGATTCTATAATTGCCTAGAGATGCAATGTCCCCACTCTGTGAGTGCTGAAGGTGTGGCATGTAAACTGTTAGCTGCTATCATTCATTTTTCTACACACTGGCAATTGGCAAATTTTCCATATTAGCATAGTTGGGGGGATTTATGAATAGGAGACAGCAAAGGGAAAAAAAGAAGAAGAAAAAAAGCACACATAAAAGAGAATCAACCTTTATAGTGTACTAACCATTTAAGGAGGTTGAAGAGATTGTGCATACTGAAGGCTTCCTGTAAGACAGGGCAGTGTTATCAGATGTGCTACATGCTATCAACATAAACAAAACATACAGAAAAGGGAGTTATGACCATGAACAAACATTTTCAAACAAGTTTTCAGTATGGGAGATATGTATATTCTGAACTCAGAGCTGTGCATAGTGATACCTTGTGACAAACTGCCCTATAGTTTGCCTCTTGACTTAAGGGAAAAAATGGTAGATTTAGCCATTTACACAGCTGCCTCTCACCTGTCTGTGATGAGTCAATGTACTAGTAACTGAAAGGTAACTGCCAACATTGGCCATGTGGTTTTAAGAACTGAGCACCATATGCATTTTCAAGAAAGTAACCAAAAATTAAAATGTAATTTATCTAAGTTTCTTTGTAGCTTTTTTTTTTTTTTGTAACTAGAGAGGATTTTTACTGTATTTGAGCACCCACAAAAATGTGTTAAATACTGTAAGAGAGTTCATGGAAAGACTCATTATATTTCAATTCTATTTTTCCACAAACTTTTTGAAGTACACTCTTCTAACATCAAATAATTACTCACAGTTTCTGAGTCATGTTAAAAATCATGGGATATATCAAGTCACAAAATAGGTGAATGTTAACATGACAAGGATATGAAACATGCCTATCATAATTCTCAAGTTTTCATCATTACTTCTTTCAGATAAACTTAGTATAATTTCTTCATAACTCTATGAGTCATTGGTTAACTCATTACAATAACAATCAATATTGAGACAGAAATATCCTAGCAATATGGCAAGACTCTAGAAGTGCCAGTTTCTAAATTAATGTCAAAGTATTACAAATGTGTCATAAATGACTAACAAAGGGATCCCAAATCATCCCTGTCACTGAGATAATTGTTTTACTGTGAAGTTCCTCAAGATCTACTGTATTAGTTCCTAGGTCAGAGCTATCTCCTTCTGTGCTTTTTTTCCTCATTCTTCAATCCTAATGTAGAATGAGAAAATTATTTGACATGAGATAACTAAAGTTACTTCAATAGTTCTAATGTAGCAAACTTTGTTATTGTTGTTTATTTTTTTGGTTTTTAATTCTACTTGGTTTTGTTAAGAGAAGAATCCTTGATTTGCTTGCTAAGATTTGTTTTGGAAATTTTGCATATCTTACAATTCTGTGATAACCTTCAGAAAGCTATGATACTAAAGGACGAGGATGGAGCACGTGTTTATAGGGTAAAGTGCCCCTATTAAGAATCTGTGAGAAAGGCTTTAATGCCTGAGTTATATTTTCCACGTACATATATTCTGTCTTCTGCAATTAAACTGTAAGCTCCTAAAGAGATTTAGTACAGTGCTTTCACAATAGGTGCTTCACAAGTATTTAAATAATAACTTATTTAGGAAGAATCCATAGGTGACCTCATGGAAATTCAAGGAAAAATTATCTATGTGAAAAATAAAGGCAGTAGTGATTGTTTTGTTCCCATGGCTTCCTCCAGCCAGCATAACAAAACAACAATATTAACAACAAAAAAACAGCAATGATGATGTTTAGAAGTTAAGTTTAAACTCTTCCATTATTCGTAGAGTCAAATAATTATATACTTTTTTTCTTGGGTGCAGAGTTCTTACTTCATTATCTTCTTTGCACCAGCCACATATTTTTGGAAAACTAAAACTTGTTTTATAAGCTGATTTGTTCTCTCTCACATTGCACATTTTTTTTTAAATATGAGATTTATTTTACTTTAATTTCTTTAAACTGTCATTTCTGTAACTTTCCAAATAGGAAAGAGATACAGCAAAGTGCAATGGAGGATCATGGAGTTGCATTTTACATTATTGATGTATTTTTAATGCCAATGCACATCTGGTTAGAATTTCTGATCAGAAAACATAAATATGTGTGTGAGAACAGGAACTGAGCAGCTCATGACAGAGAAAGATTTTCAAAATAAAACGAAGTCCTTTAGTTAGATGAGATGCACGTGGCAAGTTTACAATTTGCTTGCCCTAAATATGGAGCCATGGAACTGGATCTGCAAAGTATAAACAAACATCTACCTTGAGATGTGGGATTCTCTTAAGGATTTCTTCAAAAGGAAGAAAAGTACTTGTTGTGAGACACTGGGTCCCAGAGGGGAGAGAGCTATAGAAATAGACTTTATTTCTACTGTTTCCTAAACTAAGTTGAATGTGACAGCTGATTCTCTTCTGGACAAGGACAGATTTTAAGCCAAGAATATAAACATAGTCCATTTTTCTGTCTTCATTTTATTCTTGATGGTGCCTTACCCCAAGATTTCAGAACACAAACTCAAGTTCAGTGAACTTTCTAAGCTTACAATGTATTTCCCAGGGAGAAGAGACACACAAAAATTAATCTGCCAATTTCATGTACTTGATTCATTTAAAGCCTTCTTTTAATTGCCTAGGATTCATGAAAGATCTAGTAACAAAGCCAAATTGTGTTGTAACTTATCCTAGCCTGCAAAGAGGAAAGTGAAGCTCACATAGGTTAAAGCTATATGCCCTCTAGGGCAGGGATAGTGGGTTTTGTTCTTCATTGTCTTTTCATGGCCCTGCACAGTGCCGTGTAGTGGCAGTACAGCACAGCAATTAAGAGCTTAGAGTCTGGAGCCAGATAAACCTGGCATGGAGCACAAGTTCCTAGTTCTAGCAATTACCTGGTGGGCAACCGTGAAAAAGTTGTTTGATCTTATCTGAAATTCAGTTTCCTCACCTATTAAAATGAAGACACTAACAGTATCTATCTTATAAACTATTGGATAATTAGATTAATACATGTAATGTGATCAAATAGCGTCTGCTAAATAGTTACCATTAAATATACTATTAATGAAATTCTCATCATTATTATCATCTGGTACAGAAGAGGTACTTGATATCATTATAAAACGAATGATTGAACACAGCTATTAAGCATGAGACTAGAACCCTAGTTTTCTCATTTCCCTCTCAGTGCCCACCTCCCTTATGTCATACTATACACATAATTGGAAGTGTCCTAAAAAGATTGATAAATTTAGTTTTATTAACTCAAATTTGGTATATCTTGCAGGTAGTAGGAGGGAGCTTTTCATACTTCTGATTTATACCAGCTGAGAGTATTATTTTTCATAGTGTTTGTTTTTGTTTTGTTTTGTTTTTACACAAATGAATCGAGCTTTTCTAATGCAGAGATTTCCTACTGAGATAGTGCCCCATTTCATGACTTCCCCATCATTTGTCACATTCTAGAAATGCTATTCTGGGATTGCTAGTCTGCCGAGATTATATAGAAAAAAATATGGACAAAGATAATTCTGGCTTACAGCAGTTTTCAATCTCACATTGCCAGTTGTATTAGCTGTCTTCCAGAAGACACACTGAAATTAAAATGGCAAACTTAACCTAAAGTTACAGTAATGTAGGCAATTGCTTAATTTTATAAAACTGCAGTGATTTGGAGGCTGTGGTGAAAGTATTTTGCAGGATACCATAAAGTTGAAAAAAATTAATATTTTATATAAACAAACCTTGAAATAGGGGTGAGGAATTCTGTAAGATAAAAACATCTCCAAAACTGATAATGCAGTTCTTTGGATTTCTTTAGTGCCTTCTTCTTCCAAAGAGTTGCATGATTATTGCATATATCATTGCTCTTTACAACATTCCTGGCCAAAAACTAAGAGTACAATGGCCTGTTTTCTTTATAGTTAGAAAAAATAAAGCCTTGAGTATTTAAAGGGCTTTCTGAAAAGTACAGAGTTAGCTCTTGGAAGGGAGATGAATAACAAATCTTTCGTTAGAATGAACTAGTCCTTATGGATCTACAGTAGCTTCTGAATATGACCCTACAGGAATAACTGTAATACATGTGCACATTTAAGTCTTTATCTCTATAAAAGCTGTTTAGATTAAATCTTAGAAAATTATATAAAAGCTACACAATGAATTTTTTTTTCATACTACCTTTGGGTTAGCGTAGACTCTTCTTACTGGTCTGACAAGACCTGGGCTACTATTAATAGAAATGGATATAATAGGGCCTGGACAAACCACAATTTCCTTCTTTTTAGCTCACTTCGTCCAGGTTCCTTGCTTCCAATTACTCTGAACCTAGAGAACACGTGTGTATGTTTGTTCTTGTTTTACAAGATCTGACACACAGATTTCTCACAGTACAAACAGACATACTCTGGAACATTTGATGTCACACACACAGAAGGAGCTGTGGACTTAACCATGTATAATCTAGAAATTCTCACTACACACTACTGATTCTCAAAGTGTAGTCCCTGCACCAGCAGCAACAGCATCACAAGGGAACTTGTTAGAAATGCAAAATAGAGCCCTACCCAAGATCTACAGAATCAGAAATTCCGAGGTGGGGCCCAGAAATTTGTATTTTAACAAGCCTGGGTGATTCTGATGCAGGCAAAGGCTTCAGAATGACTAGACCAGACTCAGAGCTTCTTGATTTAGATATCTGCATATCTGACTAGCCTGTGTTTCTAGCATCACTGTTTTTCTACTTTTCTTTTTCCCTATGCTCGATTGTCTTTATTTATTTATTTATTTATTTTATTTTTTTTTTGTCTTTTTTGTCTTTTTCCGTGTCCGGCAACGGATCGCAACCCTCAGTGTTGCCCCCGTACCGGACCGGGGACCGGCAACGGTATTGCAACCCTCGGTGTTGCTCCCGCGCCTCGCTCAGCCAGTGAGCGGGAACCGGTCTGTATGTGGGATCCAAACCCTCGGGCGGCAGCGCCACCGCGCCTCCCAAGTGGCGCCCCCCCCCCCGCGCCCCCCCGCCCGCCCCCCCTTTTTTTTTTTTTTTTTTTTTTTTTTTTTT
>NW_007726112.1:166135-291963 GCF_000696425.1 Galeopterus variegatus | reverse complement strand
CTATTTATTTATTTATTTTATTTTATTTTTTTTTTGTCTTTTTTGTCTTTTTCCGTGTCCGGCAACGGATCGCAACCCTCAGTGTTGCCCCCGTACCGGACCGGGGACCGGCAACGGTATTGCAACCCTCGGGGTTGCTCCCCCGCCTCCCTCAGCCACGGAGCGGGAACCGGCCTGTATGTGGGATCCAAACCCTCGGGCGGCAGCGCCACCGCGCCTCCCAAGTGGCGCACTATCCAGTGCGCCACCGGGCCGGCCCTATTTATTTATTTTTATTTATTTATTTTTGCTCACCTTTGTCAGCCTCTTCTCAATTGTATGGAAACACTGCCACTTTTAAGTGTGAAGACACAAGATGGGTAGGAGATATTCACATTAATATCATATCCTATCCATGTTTGTTGCTTTGAGTCTTAGCCCCAAAAGATACCTGGGTTCTGCCTTTACTTTTACAGGCTCAGAACTCTGATATATGTAAGATATTTAAAAATATTCACTCAAGGATCCTTTTGCAAAAATTCCTCAGTGGCAGCAGAATCTTGTCCTGTAAAGCAAACACCTGGGAGAGTTGGAGGGGTGGGATGTTTTGCACAAAGTGAAGGGCTATCAATAGACATGGCTTACAAGATCACAGTGACGTCAATATTAGTCATCAAATCCAATAGAAATGCAGTTGTTAAATCTGGAGTCAAATTGCCATTCAGGATAATAGGAGACTTAAATTTGCAGATAAGTCATGCTGAAGAGAGCACAGACAAAATTATCTTTTTTTCCCCTTAAATTCATTATATCAGGTTTCTTAAATCTGAGTAACCAATAAGCTCATTTTCAAGGTTAAAATTATTTTGAAAGTACCATAAGTTATAGATCCAGTGTCCACATGAAGAAACACTGACTTGAAAACTTAAAGGTTTCTGCTATAAAAAATGTTTTTCAATTGGAAATTTTTCACTATTGAAGAAAACTTTTATGTTTTTTCCTACAAAACATTTAAAAATTTTAGCATTAATATGAATATATATAATTTAAAATTCTTATGGATCCCAGAAATACACATATAGACAAGAGACTGTGCATCCCAGTTTGAGAAACACAACTTTATAATAATCCATGCCATCCTTTTTAGCCCTACAAAATATCTAAAGTAAAAGTGAAATATATGTGCCCAAGAATATTTTAAAATAATAAATATTACTTTGTATCAACTATAAGGAAATTTAAAAATTATTTCAGTTTACATTTTGAAGCTAACAAATAGCAGCTCCATGGTTAATCCTGTTTTAAGAAATAAATACCCAATTCTATTTATACAGATAGCCAAACTCATTTGTTAGCTTTGAACATATCTGACCAAACTTGAAGCCACCCTTCCGAGAGCCCTTAGCCTAAACTATCCAAGATATGCAGCTTCATCCCAGTTTAGGGGATATATAGAAATGGAAATTTCATAGGTTGTAATATAAAAAAGAATTTACTCTCAGAATGTTTATGCAAGAAAATATTTACAAAGACAGTAATTGATGACATATACATGACCAAGGGAAAATATATATTAATGAAAGGAGGGCAGGTTGGCTTTCAGAGTCTTACAGCATCACCCACTTTGCTGATGTGCTAAACTTTGATGACAGCAATAATATCCTTGGTGACTCTTGCAGCTGTACTTTAAGCCAAACAATCTGTCTCAGGAAGGCTGTGAATCATGAAGGTTGCAGAATGCGCATGGCTCTGCCAGAGTCTTATCTATCTGAAAAATGATATGGCTTATTCCCTGCATGTAATAGGAAATAAAAGGTATGAAGTAGCAAACTCAAAGTTTTAAAAGTTATGTTTGGGTTTCTATAGATTCTCAAGCAAGACATGCAAATAAATAAACATAACTCTACATAACATCCAAAGCCAAATATGAATAATTTTACCTCAAATGACTTAACCCCACTGACTCCTCAATTAGCAAAGAATTCAGGGCTGTAATATAGAATTCCCTGTGATGATGAAAATGGTCTATATTTGTACTGTCCTATTTGGTAGACACTAGCCACATGTATCTAGTGAGCACTTGAAATGTGGCTACTTTGAATCTTTATTTCATTTTATTAACTAAAACAAATTTAAATAGCCACAGGTGACTAGAGGCTACTGTATTAGATGATGGCAGAGATATTCTCTTTCTTTTAAAATACAATTTCCCACATTTTCATTTACTTTTGTCAGGCTATTTTGACACTAAATCAACTTTTAATTTAAAAAAATTATTGTTTCTAAATTCAGTCCTTTTTTTTAATAATTGAAGTCCATTTCCTTTTGTTTTGTCTTCTATTCAGTGACATACCTGTGAAAGCCTTTCATAAAATTGAAAACAATTTTCAGAAGCCCCCCCCCCCCCCACACACACACACACACACACACACACACACACACACACTGGTCTTTTTGTTAAGCCAGATAAGTTTAAATCATTTTGACATTTTCATGTTATCATGAAAGAAAATTAAATTTATCTGGAATAATTTGTTCTTCACAAACTAGTCTGTTGTTACTTAGTAATTTGTGTGATCCTATACTATTGCAAATGGCAATTGAATAATTGTGTTTATGTATTCTTACACATTGGAGTTGAACATTTATAAAACATTGGATATCTCTGTCATCCTGTGGGATCTACAAAATTGTTACTGGCTTGAATAAAATCTGGGATGTATAAAGCATCTTAGAATACATACTATTTGGTGAACCTGTGGTCCTGCCTTATAATATGTACCAGCTTTAGTCTAACCATTCCCTTCTAGACAATGGTTTAATTTTCCACCCTCTTTTCATACTGGTAATAGCTTTGTTTTATCTTATAAACAAACATTTTCTTGTTACTGAATGTTTATATGAGGAGCAGAGAGGTCTAAAGCCTCAATTTTCCTTGGTTCCTCTGGTTCCTCATTTTCTTTCTTTTTTTTTTTTTTTTTTTGTCTTTTTCCGTGTCCGGCAACAGATCGCAACCCTCAGTGTTGCGCCCATACCGGACCGGGACCGGCAACGGGACCGCAACCCTCGGCGTTGCTCCCGCGCCTCGCTCAGCCAGTGAGCGGGAACCGGTCTGTATGTGGGATCCGAACCATCGGGCGGGAGCACCGCTGCGCTTCCCAAGTGGCGCACTATCCAGTGCGCCACCGGGCCGGCCCTGGTTCCTCATTTTCACTGCACACAACTTAAGACTATTTCCTCACTCTTCTTAAAATATCCCTTTGCTTCAGTTTCTCAACACTTGTCCTTTACAAAAAGATGCTATTTGTCCTGTATCACCCGTCTCAATTTCTACACTTACTGAAAGTTCCATGTCTTATTTTTTAAAAAACAAGTTATATTTTAGAAACTTTAAATAGTAGAACTTAAGAACTGGAATCAGCTTTTACAGTATCTGGGACAAAACTTTCATTTGACACAGAAGAAATCAGAGGCTCAAAACTTAGCAAACGCCATGAAGTTTGTCAGCAGAAGAGTCAATTCCAGATTCTCAGTAACTCTAAGTCTGATGGTGTTTAATGATTCCACGACACTCCACTGCCCCTTCATTTCACCTAAGTAATGTTTGCCCAAAAGGACTTCACTGCTAAAGTTTCAAGAGCATGTTTCTAAAATGGTCTGACACAACACAGACTCTGTAGGCATGAAAATAACATGCCAATATTGAGTGCATCTATTAAAATTCAGTGTATCTCTGTGCATTTTTAAAGTTGAGGCTCAAGAGTCTCTTTCAACATACCATCTGACTCATTTTGTTCCTCTGCCCAGTCTTTTCAGACCATTTCTCTTCCAGCTTCTTATAAAATTCATCCTCTTTTGAGTGTCTTGCTATCGAGGTATATATCTTCCATTGTGGTAATGGCACTGCACAGCAAGCACAGGACCTCACTTCCTCACTATCCAACTACCTCTGGACTCCTTTTCTGGGTTGGGGGGGGGGGTCTCAATTCTTTTTAGCAAAAGACAGCAAGTCATGGGAGAATAGTCAAGGGAGTAGGCCGACATTACCATGAGCGCCACCGCATCCCTCGTCACCTCCTCACACTGCAAGCAAGTGAATTGACTTGTTCTTCCTAGACTCAATCATTCTCTTTCCCACTGCCATGCTTCTGTGCACACTGCTCATTCTACTTTTTACCTTACACCCTGCCATTTGGCAACTACCTACATATTTTTCCAAATTCAGATAAACCATGACCTCTCTGTGCTTTCCCCGACTTTCACCACCCCAGAGTTAGATACACCCTTTTTTGGGCTCCCATAACCCATTGTGTGTAACTCTATTATGGTACTTGTCATATTATACAGTAAAATTATACCTACATACATGCCACTCCCCTACATTAGACTTTGAGTTCCCTAAGAGCAAGAAACATGCCTTATTATTTCTGGTATCTTTATGAGGCCGTCTAGAAGAGAATAAGCTACAATAGTAAAACATTTGAACGTATACATGTGCAAGGCACTATGCTAAGGTATTTACAGGAATTATATGTTTCTGACAATGACCTTAAGCAACAGTGTTGTTATTATGATCAATTTACAGATTATAAAACTGAAGTCTGGAGAAGTTAAGTAAGTTGCCCATGTTCATACATCAATTAAGTTTTAGAACTCAAATGCATGTCTAACTCTAAGTCCATTTTCTTCATTATTTTGTTGCTTCTCTTGTGGGGGGCAAACAACTAGTTGTTGCATGAACAAGTATATGAATGTGAGTGAATGAATGAATATATTAAAGTAAATGATACCAAGGATTCCAAATGCTTGAGCTGCTTGCTTAGTGTAGAGACTGAAATGGTCCTTGGGGATTATGTCGTCCAAACTCCTCACTTTGCAGAGGAAAAAAACAGTCTGCAAATGATACTACAACTTTTCTCTCTACTTTTCTTTCTCCACAATATTGTTTATATATGTAACTTTTAAAAATGTGACTTTTTTGTTCACAGCAGTCATTACGGTAAAGGAATATATGACACTAAGCCTAGCACAATTTTGAAGCAGGAAGGGCAAATAGGTTTTCAAATCTCCTTATGTCTGTGTACCCATGAAACTTAAAATCTAAGGAAGAAGATGGACATTTACTAGGAAGTTCATTAATGTGTATGTTTCTAAGGGATACAACATAGCATTCGAATACTTTTCCAGGCAAAACAATAGAATCACTTTCCTACTGGCTTATGAAGAACTCCATAGAGAATGCTAGAATGACTGCTGTGAACAAAAGAGCCCGAAACTAATCCAGGAACACTCTTTTTTCTTCAAAAGAAAATTCTAACTGGTCCAGCCAGGAAATGTGGCTTTGAATAAAGAAGGCAAATGTGAGTTGGCTCACACTGGATTGGACATTTCCCAAGTGTTTTTCCCATGAAGCAGCAGTTTGGCCTTGCTTTTAGGGGCTGGTATGCGAAGTGACTGAGATTGCAAATACTCAGCGACCTCAGGAAAATAATTCTGGCAGACACCAAATTATTTAATCTACTTTTTTTTCCTGTTGCAATCTTTTGCTTAGAAAAAAGAGGTCAAATGAAAAGAATGTGAGTTTATTTTAATGGGAAAGGAATTTTGTGGAATATAAAAATCCCATTTATTTCATTCTTTAACAAAGGAACATTTCTTATACTGAGTAAAAATTCAAACTTCCTATTTTGGGATGTTTGATTCCAGTATGTTTTAATTACTAGCAGGAGCATAAAACTGGGCTATCGCTATAGGGCAATCCAGTAATCCAACATAACACATATTTATTAAGCTTTGTCTGTGCTGGAGGAGATATAAAAGGTGTATGTGGCAAGGGCCTTAGATTTCAAGGAACAGAAATACAATCTTGTTACGGAGAAGAGACATATCCAAAAAATAATTAGAAAACAGGGCAGTTTTTAAAAGGGCTTAAATATAATAAAATAAGTTACCTTTACAGTCATGGACATAGGGAAAGACTTTGAGGTAGAAGTAAGATGAGATATGCATGCAGATGATTGCTTTTATAGATGAAAAGGAGATTTTTTTTTAAGAAGAGGTGTTCTTGTTACAGTAACAATGTGAAAAGAAACAGAAAAGTATGAAAGAGCGTTCATTCAAGTGTTCATTCAACAAATATTTGCTGAACACCTGTATGTATAAGGCCCTGTGTCAAGTGCTAGCATGACATTTCTTCTTCTTCTTTTTTTTTTTTTTTTTTCCGAGAGGGTGAAGAGATCACGCCAGTGGGAACAAAGGGTACATTTTAGCTATATGACTTTGGATGAGTCACTTAACCTCTTTGAGCCTTAGTTTCCTCCCTTGTGAAATGAGAGGATTAGCCACCAGTGGTTTTCAAAGTTTCTTCTTTTTTTTTTTTTTCTTTTATTAGTAAAACTGTTTTCTGTTCTAATGAAATCTTATACACAATCCAAATATATTAAGTAACCACAATGGATCTGTTCCGGCTAAAGGGAGAGGAAAGGGTTGGGGGAAAAAAGCCTGAATATGCCTTTTGTTCAGTGTCTTCCTCCTTTCCCCTCCCCAGTCCATGCCCCAAAGTCTCCTCTATACAATCCCAGAATGACGGGGAAAATAGTTTTTAAAACAACTCATCTTCCTGATTCCTTAATTCCCTTCCACTGGAAAGTGTTGCATTTGGAAATACAAGCAATCAGAGGGTTAGTTTTTAAAACAGTTTGATTATAAAAGATCCTGGATGCCAGGATGCCAAATGACAAAATTATTGTTTGAAAGACTATTGTTCAAAAGTGTCTGTTAATACCATTTAGGAGAAACTGGAAGAAGAAAACTAGATGTTAAGCTATAAAGGCCTGGGCTAGGTTAGTATTGTTGGGGATGGTAAGGGTCAAACCAATACTGCTAAGGAAGAATTTGCAGAACTTGGTAAGATTAAATAGAGAGGAAGGAGACAAAGAGGGAGTCAAAAATAGCATTCTAGTTTGTAAATCCAATATGGTCCTACAGATAGATATGGGGAAGTAGATCTCAAACGAGGTACACATTGGAATTGCCTGGGGAGCTTTAAAAAATACTGATAACTGGTTCTCACCCCCAAGAGATTTTGAATTAATTGGTTAGGGGTGCATCTTGGGCATTGGGATTTTTAAAGCTCCCCAAGTAATTCTAATGTGCAGCAAAGGTTGAGAACCACTGAATTAGAAGGGCAGGGAGTTATGGCAGGCCTGAAGAATATGTTTTAATGAACTATCTTCTGCTGTTTTTATGGTCTAGATAATTTTTTATTAAAGTTGATTTTTTCAACTTCTTTCCCTAATATTAAATACTAACCATAGTACACAGGGTTATATGTAATATCATTTTTTTTCTATATTATCCTGTCAACATACTGTATGAGATTTCCAAGGATACTAGTCTCTGTTTTTTCCAGTCAATGATAAAATCGCCACTAACAAGAAATGTGTGTGTGCAAATATGTGTATAAATGCTATCTCTTCAAAAGTTTCCCTTTAAAACAGATTGCTATTACAGAATCATAATGATGTTTATCCAAAATTATCTTTCCTACACGCACGCGCACAACACACACGTACATACACATACACACGCATACACGAGAAGAATTCAGAGACTTGTAAACTGCATATTTTTCAGGCATTCCTATCTTGAAAAATTACTTAGTCTCTATAAGAACATTACTAAAAGTCAAGAGAAGTTCAGCATTCACTCTGCCTAAACATAGCAAAAGCAAGGTAGATGAAATTTTTAAGGCATAGCAATCCCTAATATTTGCATAGCCTTTTTGAGTTTTTAAAACCTTTCTACAAACATTATCCAGTTGGATCCTAACAATAGTTCTATTATGTAATCATGACAGATACTCTGATTTTCTTTTTCTACATGAGAAAATGGAGAAGTTAGGTAACATGCCCAAGTCCCTGTGGTAGAATTTAATCCAACAAATCTCAGGGTTTTTATTTCCTAGTTTGGTTCTCCATAATTTCTTTCAAGCAAACAGTCCAGTTATCAGTACATGTCTCCAATTTAGGCTCTAAAACAGAGAGGTAGATGTTTATCCACCCAAAACAATCTCTTCCTACTCTGTGTCCCAAAGGGCTTTATCAGTAAAATCTAATAAAAACATTATTTATTGCTTTTTATTAGAGCTATGAAAATGCTTATTTTCATTATTGAACTATAAGCTTCTTGAAAGTTGGTTCCATATAAGATTATGAGTCATGTTTCCTATCCCTAAAACACCAAATAGTGTTCATTTACTTAACCAGGTATGAGAAATATGCTCTCTCATTACTATATTCTGTTTTAACCCAATTTATTAGACTCTTAGCTCAGAATCATAGATATTTTTCAAATTAATTTATACTCCTTATTCCACCCTCTGTGATGAGTACAGAACCAGTCTACCATCTTCTGCATAGATAACAGTTCTGCAAATGAAGAAAAGCTATTACCATATCTTCTCTTAGTTCTTTCTTCCTAATTCTAAGCCAATTTTCCAGTTTCTTTAATAATCTCTCAGAGCAAAAGTTTTCAGATCAATCACTTTCTTTAATAACATCTTCTGGATAAAATAAATGTTTGGCAATGTCCGTCTTATGGCATAGGCACTCCAAGACTAAAACCATGACTTCAATAGTGACATGATCTACATAGAGTTCAGAGGAACTACTACCTCTCTTGGTAAGGACCCATGATTTTAGATTAAGGTTATGTTAGCTTTCACAGCCTTCACAGCACATCAAACGGAAGGCTGAGCCTGCCGCTTCTAGGTCAATATTAATGATCTAACAGTGTCATTATCTGAAGTAAGTGAAAGAATACTTTAATTTGTATATCTGAGCTCTTCTAAATAGTTTTTCCTAAGGCATGAAATACAGTACTACTGGAGGGGTAACTGGGAAGCCAAACAGGGTTATGGCCACAACGATCTGGGTTTTCATTGTAACTACTGACAGAGAACTTCACTTTCCCAGCAATGGGTTTGTAGAACTGCATTGAAGACATGTGGCATACATAAACTACTAAGTAAATGTATCATGCAAATACAACAAAAGTAATACTTTTGCTGAAGAAATGCTGTATAGAAAAAAAAAAACACATAAAATCTATCGAGGGCACAAAATTGTTTGGGAGAGTCATAAATTTGAACTTCTTCAATTTGGCATAAGCCTCATAACAACTTTTCAATCAATATATCCAAAAGATCATTAAAATAGTACAAAAGCAATGACTGGGAAAGTATCACAACATTTTTAAACAGTGGAAATTCTAAAAAGTTATCTTTCAAGTTTAGAATAGATTGCTTCAATTAGAAAAATACTACCCCCCTTCTTATCCTGACATGAATAAAAGGAGGAAAAATTTCCAATTACTTCTACTTGTGACAGTTTCATCCTAGACAAAGTTTCAGCCACAGAACAGAGTATGAAGGACTTCTAGTAGAGCTGTAATTGCCATAATGTTGATTAAACAGACACTTAATGTATGGAAAAGCTTTCCTGTGGCATGGTAGAGTCTTTCTAGTGCTATTTAAAAAGGCTTCAAGTACAATCTCCTAAAAGTGGTGCTTTGTTGAGTGATGTAACAACATACCTGAAGTTTCATTGCTATATAAAGCAGAGGTTGAAACTATAAAACTGAGAATTATGGACAATACTGCCTTATATACACTATGCAATTACATATATATTTCTATTTATAAATGACACAAGAAAACCAGGTCTATTTTATACTTCCAATTTATATTTGTAAGACCAAACATTATCAATTTCATTTAATTGATTCTCATAGTACTTCATTTATTAGGCTTGGCCCCCAGTGAAATTTAGCTATTTTCCCAAATCATATATATATATTTCCTAAGGGGTAAGTGTTGCCAAAACTAAAGATAATCAAAAGAAAGTGCCATAGGACAGAGAGTACTTTCCAACAGGAGGGCCAAGTATGATTTGAAGGTCAGAATATGTATGTGTTGAATAAGGTTTGGAAAGTTTGTTATAACTTAAAATCATCAGTCATTACTTAACAGTCACAAATGTCACATCATGATATATGTGTGAGACTGTACACACATACTCACACAGACCACTGTGTGCCACAGCCCTACCTGCTCCAGAGAGATCTCTTTTGGTTAAGTATAATGCTATTATCAAAATGATAGACATGGTTTAAATGATGATTCTCACAGGCATTTGGAAGGTTTAGAGGAGGAAAGAAACAGAACAATATTCAAAGCCATAAAACTATGTCAGGGGTTACCTAACTACTCTGCCCTCCAAGCCCACCCTCGATTCTTTAGCTATAACATTGAGGGAATGGTGTCTAAACATTTTAAACTAGTGCCAGGCTTAGCTACTAAGACAAACAAAAACCTTTCTCCAGAGCAGTTATGTAGAAATGGTAGCTGTAAGCTCGACCGCTGGGCTTTGAGTGCTAGTGTAGGGAGCTAGTGTAGAAAGCACAACACACTCAGTTGACACTTGCCTTTGACAATTTGAACAGAGTCAGGTCACCTGACCCTCAGCCTCACACACAGCTTAGTAAACTGCATTGCTCCCCAAAGAATAATTTATCTTTCCCTTTTCAGAGTGCTAGACTTCACTCCAAAATGAGGTAACTGAGACTGGTCAACTGACTTCACAGCAAAGCATTGCTCTTTGAGAAAGAGAGTAAAGAGTAGAGAATTTAGTCACAAAGATAATTAGTTTACATTTTATTCCACTAACCATTTGATTAAGTACCTGTCTACCTGGGGAACAAGATGTATTGCATTGTGAGTAATAATGCAATCTTAAAGTTTAGAAGTAGATTCTTTATTCTAATACTAATTGGTTTTTCATAATTTTCTTTTAGTAGTAGTCCTAGTTTTCAAAGAAATAAAAAATTTTATTTACAAAGAAATAAAAAATGAATAATAACATGTAGAGGTAAATTAAAGATGGGATTCCTCACAGATCTTGGGTCAAGAAGACCAACAGATTAACCAAAAGATCACAAAAAGGTGTAATCCCTGACAACTAAGCTAGGAGTTAGTGTATAAATGCTTTAGAAAGCCAGGTATTAACCCTGTTATTAAAAATTGCATAATGTGCCAATTATACTTCCCAAAATAAATGTTCAGTAAATCTCTAAGGATTTGTTTTATCTTACTCACTAGTCTCCATTAATGAAATTTGTCAGAAAATATTTGAGCATGCAACTCCATTTACAGAGAAGATATGTATATGGCCTTCACTCTCACTGAAGTGAAGCACTCCAAAACCAATGTGTTTATGCCCTTGCATGCTTATAAAAGATACTCCGTGAAAAAGAGCCAGAAGATCAATCACCAGTGAAATGAGTGTCCAGTGAGACCACTGTGTGCACAGCATGTGGGAACTCAGGAGTAGATAGAACACATGGTCCTAGGTCTGACATTCAGGTTGTAAAATAGCAAACAAAAAGAAGACATAATTTAATTGAAAGCTAAACTGAATGTTACAAATAAAGTAGTGAAAAAGATTAGAAGTGAAGGAGATCAGCAGCCTAAAACACTTATACATATGATAATAAGATGACCGTTGATACTGGCCTTAGAGAATGAAGAGATTTGGAATGCAAAAGCAAAAGCAAAAATGGAGAAGTGTGTGCATAGTATGTCTATAGTAAGGTTAAAAAAATTTTTTAAATCCCTGCCTAGAATGAAAGATGTGACCAGGTTATTGCAGTCTTGGAAATGAGTGGGAATTTACACTTAATACAGTCAAAGTTGGGAGTTACAGAAGGCTTCAGAGCAAGAGGTAGACAAGGTGAAGGCACTGTTTATAGATGATTCAGCCAGGATAATATAAAGTCGGTAGCAGGAAGGAGAACCTAAAAGCCAGAGCTGACAACTCTAGAATCGTCTTTCATACAACAAAATAGAATAGCAAATATTCAGGAATTTCTGTTCGTGTTTTCAGAAATGTTCAAGCAGCATCTAATAGATACTTGTAAAGAGAAAAACAGAGAAAGCAAGAAGCCCTTCAAATGATTAATACAACAATGAGATTATGAGAAGCTAGAGAGAAATCTTAGTTCTGGCATCAAGTTTTTCAAATATAACATGGTAGAAACAGAGATCTATAGTGCAAGTTTTAAAGTGATTTTTATCCCTTCATGACTGGTTTTATAGGTACCACATATGTATGTGTTTTGATGCATGTATAGTTTAAATTTCCATACTATATAAGTTCTCAATGTTTATCTATGCCTGTTTTTATGTTTAATTCACTCTCAGGCATGCTTTAGACAAATCAGAAAAGAGAATTTTAATTTTAAAAAAGTAAATATATGGCTAACTAATACAGAGAGAAATCAAATAATACCATAAAATGGAAATGATTAACCATTTTTTAAAACAAAAGAGAATTTCAATCGACTAGTGTTCAAGTATTGAGTCACTCTGAATTACACACAGCCTCGACCAATATTTATTGCTACATGTTTTAGAAGCAATTTCCATTTTGATGGGTTGCTTCAAAAGTGGTGTTCTGAAGCAGTTAGGTAACATAAAAATATAGGATCAAGATTATATCTGTCAGATGAAAAATACAGCATTTATGCGGCATTATATAATCCATTCACTGGTTTATGAGCCCAAGGTCCCCACGGGAGTGTCACAAACCTACATAATATGCTACAGTGTTATATTTTGCATTAGAGGCTCCAAATGAACAGAAAATACTTTCTACAACCACAAGTGTAACTAGAATACTTGTACTGGGTTCCATGAAATTAAGTCCAAAATTACAAACGATTTCATTTTGAAGCTAAAGATGGACTCAGTTTGGGTGACCCCAATATTAAAATACATGTATTATTTTCTCCAGTATGTCAGTACCCCTCAATTGCTAAGATACATAGCACATAAATCAGATGGTCAAATTGGGTCTATGAAAGAACAGTTACCAATGACTCAATGTCAAGGAAGCCTACTGCAGTGTTCCCCAAGGATGAGGCCAGTATTTCTTAAACACTCCAGCTAACTGCCTTCAATAAAGAAAGAACACATGATACTTGATTTCAAAGATGACATCACACAAGGGATAACTGGTGTGGCTAACTCAAAAATGGACATAATTGGAAATCAAAACAAAAGGTTACATCCTGGATATAAATTTTAAAATAAAGTATAGGGATACAATGATACATTTACTAAAAAAAAAAAAAAAATACAACAGAACAGCAACCTCTAGCAACAGAAACTAAAATGTAAATAAGCTATAGAGCTGGAAGAGAACCAAAAACTAATACTAGTTTGGGGTGGAACTATTTTCAAAAAGCATATCTAAAACGCATTTATGTAATTCACTGTATTTAGTATGTATGATTGTTAACAATACCCGTTCTGTCTAGGAAAAAGTACAGAAAGATTTTAAAAGTATATGAAATAGGATTTATAGAAATATTAAGAAGTCTGAATTATTTCAAGAGAAATAAAAGTTGAAAACTGGCTTAAGCATTTTGAATACATAAAAGATTCTTTTATACACATTTAGTTGTGTTACATTTTTAAAAAGAAGAACAAAAAGAATATAGTTAGTGTTGCAAAAATATATTTATACCAAAAGAAAGTAATTTCATTATTTATAGTCATTGAAGTAGGTGATAAAATTTAGAAATCTTTTGGTTTCTTATCTAACAGGCCTTATCACAATCTAGGATTTTTAAAACTATAGGCACAGCCCAGACTAAGACTGAAGATTTCACTAGATATTAGGAAATGACTTCCAACTCTTAACATTTTCCAACATGCTTTTTAAGGGTGAATTATTAACTTAAATTGCTTTTCAGTTTTTTGCTTAGAGTGAGGACCATGGGACTCAAAAATAAACTTTTTCCCAAAGGAAATAAACCATTGGCCACTGACCACAAAATTAAGAATACTGTACACTTTGCTTTTAATATAACACTCAATTCATCTTTCAGATTGATGGAATTTCTAGAGGTCACCAACTGGCAGCCTGTATACAAAATGCAGACTGTATGTTTGTAAAATCTTTGATTAGTTGCCTAATTTTTAAAATTGATAAAGTCTACATAAAAATGAGGTATGTGATATATCCTGAAAAGAAAATAATGAAAAGGCAAAGAAGAGAAAAGAACAAGAAAAAATCTGGCAACCTGTGCCTTTATTTTCACAAGTCAATAATCTGCTAATGCTCAGTGGTGATAAAGAAGGAACAATCTTGATACCTGTCCTCCTTCACTTATTTCTAACCAATCTGGTCCCAGGAGGCATCTAAGTTTGTCATCCCTGTTGTAAGCATGGACATTTTCTTACTCTGCTATTTGATGTGACCTATTTTAAACAGTGACTTTTAGTATGCATAGAATATATTGCAGCATGTTAATTAATCCAAGAGTAACTAACACCAGTAAGTCAGTGAATGGCAGCCTTTAATGAGTGGTTATGCAGTTGTTCAATTACCCAGATTTAATTTTGTTACCAAATATTTCATTTTATCTACACTAAAATAGGTTAGTGACAATCAACTTTCTCTTTTCAAGAATTGAGGATAAAATTAATTCCTCTCAGCATTCAAAACAAACAAAAACAGAGTGGGAGTTGTGGAATACAGAAAGAGGGAAATATGTACACCACAACTAGGGCCAGAAGAATTTGCAATTAGAATAAAGAACAAAATGTTCTGTCCAAGGAAAAGACAAATCAAAATGCTTTTAAATTTGTTTCCAAGGATTCACTTCAAGAAGTGAGCAAAGACCCAAAAGCAAGCTCATCTTTAAAAATTTTCAAAATGCTTTAAATTTGTTTCCAAGGATTCCCTTCAAGAAGTGAGAAAAGACTCAGAAGCAAGCTCATCTTTAAAAATTTTATTTTATTTTATTTTATTTATTTATTTATTTATTTATTTATTTATTTATTTATTTATTTATTTTGTCTTTTTTTTTTTTTTCGTGCACCGGTAAGGGGATCACAACCCTTGGTGTGGTGTCACCCGCACCGCACTCAGCCAGTGAGCGCACCGGCCAGTCCTATATAGGATCCGAACCCACGGCGGGAGCGTCGCTGCGCTCCCAGCGCCGCACTCTCCCAAGTGTACCACAGGGCTGGCCCATCTTTAAAAATTTTAAACACTCAATCAAATTCATCTTAAACATTTGTTTTGTAACACCTAGGGAAAAGACTATTCTTCTGACATCACTGTCTTAGTAAATTAGGATATGTTTCACAAAAATAAAATGGTCTATTTTACATTATTACTGAAAACTATGAAAAATCAATTTTTTGAAATGGAAATACACACACACACACACACACACACATATATTCCTAACCTTGTTTAAATAACAGGATTTTATATTGTCAGTTACTTGTTTGAATAAAAGATGATTATATAGGAGCATGATTCAGTAAGCAGCAGGCATAGGTCTTTTTGGAAGTGTACAAGATATTAACTGGAAGCACCAATAGGAGATGTTGGTCTCTGTCAAAATTATTTATAGCTATGATCTTAAGCAAGGCATTAGAAACAAGCTCAACAATATACAGCAATGTGATATCAAATATTTTCTTCTAAGGAGCTAGAGATAGCTTATATGCTTAAAATATATCTATTTTTATGCACAGCAATGAGGATAAAAATGTCTCTTCAATTACATGAAACAATCCAAATTCAAAACAATGAAAGAATTAAGAAACGAAGTTTAAAAAATTGTAAATCTACTATAGATCTCTTTCTACTGAAGATTACAATTCCAAAAGGGGTTTGAAAGTCTATTCCTGAAAAGTAATAGAGGAGACAGACTTCTATTAATGTTATGTCCTCTGACATCTACTCTGTGAAAATAAAAGGAGAAAGCATTAACTTTTAACAGTGGACATGTTAAAAAGAAAAAAACAAATGAGCAAATTCTAAATAGCTATGTGGAGCAAGGTGACCCAGTCTAGTTTAACAGAGAACCAAAATGTAATCAAATGAAACCTACGGCCTTTGTACCTGAGAGAGTGAGGGAGACAAGAAGGCAAACACAATTTAAGAATCTGTGAAGAAAAAGTTAAAGAAATCACATATGCGTGCAACATTCTGCTGAACCTCCATGCAATGGGCAGTCACTGAAAGAACTCCAGTTCTAAAAAGAGGCAGCCAAGAGCCTTGGTACTTCCTTTAACCACAGCTTCAGCATCTTCCCATGACCCACTTTAACCTAAGGAAACTAAAGACAGCTAAACACTACAGGGCAGAGTGAACCAGAGCTATGTGAACTGGTCATGAACCACCTGAAACCATGCCTCTGGTTTCAAAGTGAAAGCAAATCCCTCTGACTTTCATCTCAGCCTCTAAGCAGATTCCTCAATTGGCACAGGCCCTTTATCTAGTCAAGAGTGGATGTCGTGTGTGTGTGTGTGTGTGTGTGTCTGTGTGTGTGTGTGTGTGTGTGTCTGTGTTCAGTGGAGTAAGAGATGGCCAAAAAGATCAAAAGAGAAGCAAGAGATTGAAACCTGAGGAAAAACTACAAGAGCAAGAAAAATCAAAATGTGAAAAAGGACACAGACTGTGTCCCATTTTCTGACTTTCTCCAGCACCTCACAGTGCTTAGCACATAGTAGTTGTTTAATAAAAAGACTGGCAAATGCATCAGCAAGAAAGCATATCTGTTGAAATTACAGGCTCACTTCACAATGTATTACAAAGCATTGGTTATCAGAGAAGAACTCCTCTTGCTCATGATGAGTTTTAGGGTGGTTACATCAATAAAGAAACCTACAGATACAAAAAAAAACCATGAAATAATCATTCAAGTTAGATAAAAGAATTTAAAAAGAACACATACATGCTAGGAAATACTGTCAAAAATAAAACATTATTTTATTTCTCGGAGAGACCCACCCAGTATTGCCAGTGAGGTATTTTTCTTTTTTAAATAATATTCTAGATATCCTATTAGAATGTATTTGAAGCAATAGGATACAGAAGTGTTAGAGGACATTATAAACCAGAATGACCTAAATACCACATTAAACAAACTAAACCACATTACCCTATATTTACTTTCCTTAGCTGTTTTGGAACTTTAGAAATCATACAGGTAACATGTACCTGTCCTCTGAGCCTTTCTTGTAAGAGCTTTTGAAGGAGGCTTTCTCTTCAACTTGTTCAAGGGAAGAATTGGAGGGCCAGCAGCTCTCTGCCACCATCTCATGCCTAGACAGGGCTGCATGTTTTATTTCTGTCAGTATTTTGTATGCCCAGGTTTGGTGTGTTTCTTTTCTTTTCCCCCCTAATATTGGAAGGAAATGGATCATTTTCCAAGCAAACATGCATGCTCACTAGAGACAAAGCCATCCAAAATGTTTGTTTTACCGTGCTAACTTGAGACAAAATTTTTTACAAACTACATTGGAGAGTAAACACTTAGATTAAATGTGTCCCATGGTATGTTCTACGGAACACTCGATGATATTAAGTCAGTTTGAGGAATGTTGTCTGATATAGGTATGCTATATTATAAAAACGCTCCCTCAAGATCCTCCTCTTCAAGATCTGTAATACGTATTAGCAAGGTGAACCACGACACCTGTATCC
Source organism: Galeopterus variegatus (assembly GCF_000696425.1). Classification (NCBI taxonomy): domain Eukaryota; kingdom Metazoa; phylum Chordata; class Mammalia; order Dermoptera; family Cynocephalidae; genus Galeopterus; species Galeopterus variegatus. The sequence goes on along the minus strand of NW_007726112.1, from coordinate 274,414 downwards.
AACCTTAGGGCTCCTATTCAAGCCCTGTGCTTTCCCTGACACAGCACAAAGCATATTTGCATCATGATCATTTTTGTGTCTGTCTTCCCCACAAACCTGTCTAGGATCTACAAGCATGAACAATGTCCCTAAAGATTTCCAGCACAGCACTTGGCACGTAGCAGATACTCACAGTTGGTTGGGAGGAATAAGTACATGGACTGAATCTGTTTAACTCTGATACCCTTAAAAAAGAGCATCATACAAGCCAGCAAATACTTAATTTTGAGACTAACAAGAAAATAGCTTTAATGTAGAATGAACCCCAGACAAATAATATTGTAATAGTCTGGATACATTCAACTTAGAATCAGCGAAGGGTATATTTATTTAAATATCCTGCAAGTCCTAAATTGCAAGACAAACACAACACCATTTCAGATCTCATTGGTTTGCTTATTTGTGTCTAATGCCACGTTGCTGGATTCCGTCCTCCTCGGTCTGTGTGCCTCACTCTATGAAATGTGCTTATTAAATAATGTGCCAGATGTCACACACCAGGGAGGAAAACCAGACCCATCACTTTACAATCACATCTCCTCATTACCCTACTCCACCCTTTATTTAGCTCCTGTTCACAGCAGATTCGTTCCATCTCTGTGTACGCTTGCACCTCAGAAATATTAGCATTACTGGTGATGGGTTAGCCCCACCATCACCACCACATACATGGGCATCATATATGATGAACCTATAGTCACTGGGTGGGCTTCTAACCCAGAGACAGGCCACGGTGGTCCTCTCAGAGGGAATCTGGGATGTCTGGGCCTAGCAGGAGGGAAAAAGATGAAAAGTATTGAGCCGGGAAGAAGAAAGATGTGCTGCTTCTGTCTTCAGTCATGAACACACAGATGCTCCTCTTGAGCACTCACCCATTCCTCCTCCATGGAGCCCAATCTTCTTCAAGTCTGAGTTGGCAGAGATGGAGGGCAAGCGAGGGGTATTAAGAGGGCAAGAAGGACCAGAACACAGGCTTTGAAATCTCACAGCTTTCACCTAAGATTATGGTTCCCCAACATACTAGTCAAGAGATCTAGGGCAAGTGATTTTCTCTGAGCCTATTTTTCCCATATATAAAATGGAGATAACAATAATAGTTATACCTCACAGAGTTGAGGAAAGTTTTCTATAATATAGCAAACATACATCACACAAAATTGTATTGAGCTATCATGTGTGTTTGATAAACATTATTACTGTTGTTATTATTGATACTTTTCTTAACCCTCCCCCCAATCTCTCCCTCTTCATTGTCACTTCCATTTTCCTACCACCTTCTTTAGGAGAGGTAAAGAAAAAGGAAGACTGACAGGAAAGGGCTCTTTGTGTAATGCCATGTAGTATACTGGAGAGACCGTGAGCTTTGGAAAGAGAGAGACATACTTTTGAATTCTGTCTCTCACCTTACTAGCTGTGAAATTGTAAACAGCTTATTTAATGTCCTGGAGGCTCATATTGAAGTTCTAGAAAAGAGATCTGTTTATTCCCTCAACATATAGGGGTTTTTGTTAGGATTTTAATGTTATTCTCACGCTCTCCCTGTCTTCCCCAGGAGGTCCTCTAACAGCCCGTCCTGAACCCTTTCAATAAATTATTGAAAGAGAATGGGATTGCAAGAGGATGGCACACAAGGAAAGAAGAGAGGCCTAGACAGCGTGTGCTCATTCCCTGCACCTCCCTCCACCTCTCTTCATCCAAATCCCCCTCCCTGGCGCCACTCCCACTCACCCAACATGACCCTTATGGAATGCCTGCACCAGGATAAGGCCTGGAAGCTGAGACAATGCGGGTCTTATTTCCAGGGCCCACCCCCATCCCCAAAATGGAGGGAGTGGGAGTCTTCCCTGCTGTCCCCAGAGCTAACAGACTAGGAGGGCGCCACATTTCCTGCTTGTTAATTGCTAATTTGAAACTCTGAATACACATAATTCACGATGGATGGTAACGTCTCTTAATATTACAATTCAGAGAAACAAACGAACAGAACTTTTATAGGCCAGGTAGGATACCTAACCACAAAGAAAATTATTCGTTCTGTGGGACCCTGCATTCTACCTTTCAATTGTGTGCAAACTTTGGGAAGATGCTGAATTTTGACACCAGAGCCTGCCATGACTATGTCATGAAAAATTTAGATATTTTAAGTTCCTGTTAGCAGGAAAGATGCTTTATAAGGCTTGAAAATAAAGTTTTCTTGTTCAGTCACAGAAGAAACAAAATACATGGAAAGAAAATTTGGTTCGTTTTTGTTTCTATAGGTGAGGTAGTCTGATGTTGACAAAGTAATAGAGAGTTTCACGGGCACCCTGGGGAGGGGAAAACCCTCCTCCGGCCTCTATGAAGGAATGTACCTAAACCTGCCACGAAGAACCCTCCAGGAATACATGAGGGAAGAAAGCACACTCTACACAGAATCTAATAGTACCTATGCAATAGGAACTTTCTAAACGAAAGCACTTCCTGAACACAAAGTTCACGAAGCACACATAAAGAAAGAAGTTACCAGTTAGGACAGAACAGGGCAGGTACAAAGAAGTGGTTTTGTCAGATATTTTCAGTTTCATAGAATGAAGATGAATTTTTAAAAACAATGGTAGCTTTTAAAAACCATTAAAACCAAAATGATACTTTATACTAATTTTTCTGAAAAAATGGCACATCAATTATCACGTTAAAACCAAAAGTGATCTAACTTTCCTTTGGAAGTATGTGATCTCAACATCAAAAGCTGTCAAGCCAAATAAAAATTACAATTTTAGACGAGTGTCTTTTCAGATGTAGGGCATTCCAAGTGTACTAGAACCACTGCATATTCACATGAATGTACTTTCTTACCTTGTTGTACATATGTTTTACATTTAGAACATCTTTTAAAAATGACTACAAAAATAATGAAGCAAAATTTCACATTATTACTTTCTAATGGTACCTCTTCCCCGAGAACGGGGGTTTAAGAAAATTCTACTCAGGGAGGGAGAAACTTAAGAGTCAATTAAATTTTTATATTAGTTTAAGAAAGGAACCTTAATACAATCTGTGGTGTAATTTTAAATAGAACAGCAATTGCCAAATAGCTGTATGTAAATATTTTTTAGTAAGTCAGATAACTTTAATGTACTAGAGATACCTGATATTCAGAAGACTATATGAAAAAAAGCTTTTATAAAATGAATGAACCATTTATAATATCATCATGATCTGTCATCTATTTAAAAGCTGGTTTATTTATACTGAATTTTCAAGGCTGTAGGTTAAGTTATCTACACTTAGGAATATGCTATTTATATGCATTATTCTGACTGTATGTAGAAAAACAAGAAGAAACTACGGTTCTGGGCTACAGGTGGGTGATGTCAACCATACTTTAAAACCAGACCTTAAGAGTTTGAAACTGATTCTAAAATGTATGGACGCCATCATTTCTTACATTCTCGCTTTGTTAACAGACATGCACCTAGTAAGTTGCTGACAGTGTTTTTAATTATAAAGTTGGAAGAACCCTTTTTGTTCTTTTTGAAACAGAATAAATTGGGGACATAATTTTACCTCATTGACATCAGGGAGGCAGACTTTCCTCTCCAGCTGACAAAAAAGGGAAGCAGTTTGAATCATTTGGAATGCTGTTAAAGGCACAGATTTGGAAGCATGTGAATAATGAGGTCTTTGAGCAGTTTCACTTGAAGAAGAGAAAGGAGGATGGGGGACACTGGAGCAGGGCTCTGAAATACAGTTTAATAGGATAACAAGAAGCAGAGTTGGTGGCAGAATGGCCACGGTGAGAACTCAGAAGTGTCGGGAAGCTCTAGTTTCAGAACACATCAGCTTGGATGAGAAGATGAAATCCAGAATTCAGAGACTGGGTTGCAGCAATGTCATAAATAGGCTATATTGTGGGAGTGGTGACTAGCAGGTTTATAGAAAACGCAGAAAGGGAGGAGTTCAGTCAAGGTTACAAGCAACGGAGGCAATTGGAAGAGGGAAATGGAAGAGTGTGGCATGTGAAGATGTTCCCTTTGAGGATAGGAAGTGCTTCTGAGTCTGGGATTGCATTTTGCCAAAGCAGAGAGAAGCCAATGTCTAAAACCGCTGATGGCTTTTTCCTCTGACAATTCTGTCTTCTCACTGACACACGGCCCCAAACAACACACAGCCAAGATCATCAGTTAATACAGTGCTCTAATACAGCACCCTGCACCCTCTAGGGGTGCAGCAGATATATACCGAGCGTAACTAATTCATGTGTGTGAAACACTCACTACGTACACAACTCTTCACTGAATGCTTTATTTAGACACTTCCTGAATGCTTTCTTACAGTATAGTTACTAGGGAAATATATATCTGTAAATAGACATATATGCATTTAGGAATTTTCTCTTTTCACATTTCCTATCTCTGTCAATAAATTGCAAGCTTTGTGTGATGATTAAAAAAAAAATCCCGGGCCGGCCCAGTGGCGCACTGCTACGGTGCGCCACTTGGGAGCGCGGCGGCGCTCCCGCTGAGGGTTCGGATCCCACATACAGACCGGCCGCTCACTGGCTGAGCAAGGTGCGGACGCAACACTGAGGATTGCGATCCCGTTGCCGGTCCTGGTCCAGTATGGGCGCGACACTGAGGGTTGCGATCTGTTGCCGGTCACGAAAAAAGACAAAAAGGAAAAAAAAAAAAAAAATCTCTATTGAGTCAGTAGTTCAGGGCTCAGGTCCTGCTCTGCCACTTCTTAATTGTATGACCTGAAGCACGTCCCCTAACCTCAGTTTTGTCTTCTGTAAAATGTGATGTGTTGAGTCTGCTTACCTCTTGGAATTGTGAGGAGCAGGGTGGTAATGGATGTAAAAGTATTTTATAAATTGCAAGCAGCTACCCAAAGGTAAGATGATATTCTTATCATCTTTAACATATTTGTACACCCTACAGTTACAATATGTGCTGATACAAAATGTAATCTAGATGCAGGACAGCATAAACACACAGAACAACTACCAAAAATGAATGCCTGGTGCAACTAGATGCTAAGAGTGTGAAGATACCCACAAATCAGTAGAACTTGCCAATGATTTCCTGGAAACCAAGGTGCCACAAGACAAGCCATTCTAGATATTAGAAGCTTTAGCCTACAGGGCTCCCAGCAGAGTAAAAAGTGGCATGTAGGAGACTCCTTTGGGTCTTTGACACTGAGGAAGTGAAAGCATACAGATAAGGGATATCTCCTTTATTGGTACTTTCCAGCTCTTGCTAGAATAACTGAGCACTAACTAACATTTCCCTGCCTTAATTATTGTTACAAATGTCCCCATGTTTACTAAGATTTCCAACAATTCTAGTCAACTCTAGTGTCTCTTTCCTTTGTAACTTCCTTAACATGACACTTGAATATGAGTTCCACACAGCCAAGTATTTGATCAAACAGTTTAGTGCCTTCAGGTAAAAGCATTGTCTATCAACAGTGGTATACAAATTTTAATTCTTGGGACTGAGTCATTCAAATTTCATAACCTCATCCCCAGTCTCTGTAATAAGTTACATTAGTATTAGCAAAGTAGTACTTGTTAGAATTTCTTTCTTCTTTTTGGTGGCTGGCCGGTATGGGGATCCGAACCTGTGACCTCATTGCTATAAGGCTGCAATCTAACCAACTGAGCTAATTGGCCAGTCTGTTCTTGTTAGAATTTCTAAAAATAGAATGAACCTTGCCTTCCCATCCATGCATATCTCCCAATACAAATCTAATAAACCTGACCAAAATAAAGCCTTCAAATACCCATTCTCAGTTATCACATATGTAATCAGCAGGGTCAGATCAACCATAAAGCTTAATGAAGCTGAAGTTTCAGAGATCCTCACTAAACACTGGCTCCTTCTAATGCCGTACCTAGTTTTGAATTTTTAATTTTGTACTATTGTTCTTAAAACAGGATCCACATGTTGTGTAAGCATCAGGCCCCACTAACCAGGGATATGTCCCTGATAATATATAAAGAGCTACAGATTACACATCATTCTGTTCAGACACACTCTTTAGAGTCACCTTCACATACAAAAGGACAAACTCTGTAAAAGAAGTAAATTTCCAAAGCACCACATAACCATTATCAGGGTCACATTTCATATCGCCACCATTTATAACATTGTGAACCTGTCTATTGCCTTCTACTCCTAGCACCTTGCATGTGACGGTTCCATTCCTGATGTTTCCATTTCTCAAAGAAAGTTTATAGTTGTAGCTCCAAACCAAAGGCTACTCTGAAAGAAAAAAGAAAAAAAAAAAAATAGAAGGAAAAAAATAATGAAGAAAAAAAGGCCCCTATAATGTACTTGTCGAAAACAAAGCAATTATGAACATCATATGATTAAAAAGAAAAGAAAAAGAGTCATTTATATAATGAACTCTAATTTGACTATTTAGCAATTCACTATTTAGCAATTTGCTATTTTTATTACATTTTAAATCAATCCATCTAACACAGAAATTCTCGCAACCCCTCATAGTACTACTTCACTGCTGTAATCCTATATTTCCTGGCAAGACAATATCATTCTATAATAAAATGGTAATAAAAGACTACCAATTATCCCAGTATTTTCTCAAAATAGTAGACTTTCTTTCATGCCTTAATTTTATGTTTTCCTTTGCCCCATACTAAAAGCTCGGTATAATTATCCCTGAACAGGTTGAGCAAGGTCTCTGCAAAATCTGCTCAGGGTGATTATTTAGCTTTTTTTTTTTTTTTTTTTTTTTTTTTTTTTTTTTGTATTTGCAGAATTTAGCTGAGACTGTTACAAGCGGTTTATCAAAATAAATGCTTGATTGGCTTTAGCAGTTTTTCGTAATTGAAAAAATACAGAAAAAAAAGAGTTTTCTAATAAATGGAGGGAGAGAGAGGTTAAATACTTTAATTACTAACTTGCAAAAAGATTTCCATTTGAATATGGAAACAATATAAAGGGGTCCCTAATTTTTATGGGACTGGAATCATTCCAGAGGATTTAATGATACTGCTGGGCAACTGAAACAGTGCAACTGAATAATGTGATTTCTAAGCATACTTCCTTAAAATTTAATAGTGCTAGGGAATATTTAAAATGGGTTGTTTTAACAGGAAGGTTGAATATGGAAATTTGTAGGGAGAATTAAGAGTGATTTTTTAAAATGATATATTTTTTCACTTTCTGTTTTAAAATGAAAACCAGATACTTTTGAGTCACCAGGCATGTAAAGAAGAGAGCTTTAGAAGGATTTTCCCATCAAAGATTGCTGGATGTTAACTCAAGAGCTCAGGTAAATATGTCTTCCCCTTTTAAAGCATACTTGACATTTCTGATCTTTGAACTCTGATTTTCCCTATTTCTAGGGCTCCTTAGTGAGGCCTTAAGAAGTAAAGGTCTTCTTGAGCTCAAATGACCCTCAGTGCCTCCTTACTCTACTCCTATATAGCACTGTATAATAGGAAAGCCATGTTAACTTGATTTCAAGGATTCAGCCACTCCATCTATACATTGTACCCCCAAATGGAGATTTCATAAACAAAGAAATCTCCATCCTTCTAAATATCAGTTAATTCCACCTAATCAAATCTATTATCAGCACTAATCCTAACACATAGATTACCAGCATTACAAAGCAGCCATTACTAATTAGCCCTCCTTCCTAAAACCGCTAGCCCTGAAAAGCCTACCCACATTACTAAATTAAAAGAGAGTCTATTCTGAATTGCTATTTTATTTGCAAAGGGAGGGGTAAAAAATCTGTGTTCCTTTCCAGCTGGCAGAGTTTTCCTAAATTAGATTAACTTTTAATTTAAATTAAAAAATTTAAAAGCTTTACACAAAGAGACAGTAATTGCCCATTTGAAACATCCAAAAAAAGGTGATTGAAGGGTACAGTAATATGCTTACATGAATAATAAATAATACTTAGCATTTAGATAGAGCTTTCCCCTCATCAAATCACTTCTTTATAAGCATTAACTAATTCATACATTATCCTAGCAAGAAAAGTAAAACTAAATGATAAAATTTTCTCTATTATGTAGTTGGGTAAACTGAGGCACAAAAAGGCAATTCTGTAGTGATGACATATCTGAAAAGAACATGAACTGTAATTGTCAAGCATTTTTTTGTGGGACCTGTGTGCACTGTTAAGCTGTCTGAAATTAATTTCTGCCACAGGCCACTGTGTGTGTTTTGATGATGTTACTTAGGCCAATTTTGATTTCCATCTATGCCAGTAGCTATGAGGAGTTGGACAAGACACCTAGCATCTTTTTGCCTTGATATCTTAATCTATTAAATGGGAATAACTATCCACAGACACACTCATAGTGCCTAAAAATACTCAACAAATAGTAGTTATTGTTCACCATTAGAAGGAGTTCATAAGACAATTCCTAACAGTAGGTTAATAGAAAATTTCAAATATTCTGACAGAAAATGGAGCCATAACCCCAATAAGGTATTCAAATGGAATTAAATATTCCACAGTCCCTGAAAAACTATTAATGGCACAACTTCCAAGGCAATGCTTAATAGTTCACATTATGTGCAATTAATGTACCTCTAATGAGTACACAAGAGTTTCACCCTTTTTAACATAAAAAAAAAACCCACATAGATGTTGGTATTACTTTTATCTTTCATTGATGGGGAAAATAATGACTAAGAATTACAGTGAATTGTGTGACACCTTTGTGACATTTCTAAATGAATGTGTGTTTTTATTCTAATCACAAGAGACAGACACAACATATATCATAAAAACCTGTAGTACATATGTGTGACAAACATATGTTTGATGCATACATGAATTTGAGAAACCTTTGCAATAGGTCCAATATTCCTCATAGGTCTGCAGCCCACAATGTGGAACCACTCTCCTAGAGGCTAAGAAATAACATACTGTTCAACATTTTCTGTTGAACAGCTGATATTCACCAGAAAAATTGAGTGGCACAAACAGTTTCCACGTTCTTAAAAATTTTCAAATGGCACTTCATACAATGAAACTTAGTTCTTTTATAGCTGGAAGAAAATTTAGAAATCTTTGGATGCAAGTCATCCATTTTAAGATGGCAAACTGAGACCCAAATAGACTGTGTTTCTCTAACAACCAGATAATGGCAGTAACTCAGTTTTTAAAATTGTAATTATAATTCACTGTATATAAATATATATATATATAAACTGATAGTATGGGACATTTCTAAAAAGCATCTAAAGATAAGAGCAGTATATAAACGCTTTTCAGTGATTTTTTTATCTTTTTCCTTTTTCTAGCCAATCCTAACAGATGTGAAGTAAGATTGCTCCCCACAACTTTCAAGCAATACTCAAAATCTTTTATTAGAATGTTTTTTTTCCTTTCCTTTATCTCTTCAACATTTTTTCCATTAAATGGTGACAAGATAGGGACATTATATCCGTGTTTGGTTTTTAACATAACTAACTGGTTTAACCTAAAAACCAGTTATGAGATGACAACTACTACAAAGAAACCAAAAACTTAATATCTATTTTATTCACACTTATAAATGTACACATTTTTAAACTGCTGGAATTTTCAATATATTTTCATTTCTCTTCATCTGAAGAATTTATATGGTTGCAAGAAAACCTTGTTGAAACCTTATTTTGTTCTTCATGGAACATAATCTTAAAATCTCAGACAGCCTAAAGCATCCTGTATTACATTTTCAGCTTCCTCTGGGGCTCTCTGAAGCTCTATTAGTATTGCATATTACACATAAGTTACTTTTAATGCTCTTCTAAAGCTTGTTAAATGCTACACAAACTTTACATTTTGTGGCTCAAATGTTTAACTTCTCTACTAGTAAATTTGAACCCACAATTCATCTAGTTTTCCATGTTAGTGATTTCCACCCATTATTATTTCTAAATGGGTTATTTTTAAAAGAACTATATTTTGATTAATAGCAGTTACCAATTACATACATGAAAAGCAATGCCTTGAAATGCTGTCCCAGATGTTCAACAAGGTAAAACCAAGGATGTAAAGATGGTGGCTTAATAGTTTTATTTAAACTATGGCACTATGAACAAACACAAACAATCCACTCAAGTCTTGTGTATTAAATGTGATTGTTTACTTACTAGAATTTTAAGTAATATAAAAGATTACTTTAAAAAGTTCTTTGAAAAATAGGATTGAAAGATAATAGGAATCTTTCCATGATCATTTTGAAATACCCTCCTTTAGTAAAACAAACCTAAATGTGATGATTCAAATAAGTGCCTGTATACATCTGTATTTATTTCATGTTTATACTATGCTAATTTTTCTTTTGTAAGGTGAACCTAAAGTAAACTGTTTAAAATACAAAATTCATATTATGACTTTCTGCGTATCATCCCAACAAATTGCATTTAGACTGCATATACTTTTGATTTGATATAATTCTGTCCTGAGCCACATGTAACCTAAAAGTCAGGCTTTGAGGAAGAGCAACACTGAAATATTAGTTATTGTGCATCACGGAGGAAACCTTTGCTGGCTGAAATTCTGACAAAATTTTATTTTCAAACACAGGGTTTTATTAGGTTTTTTTTTTCCTAGAGCAATAAACTCATTTAAAACAAAGAAAAAATTTATAGCAAATATGCCTCAAAGTATACAAAAACTGTTCAAAACTATCAAATTTCTGAATGCCACAGAAATAGTAGGTAGCATCAGTTGCATTTGGAAGGTAAAAACAATGTTTCTTTTCTGTTCTCATTGCCTAACATCAATGAAGTTGTATAATTATTATACAATTATTCTTAATTTTTATTTAAGAATAAAATTTTAATCATTTTTTATCTCAAGATATTCAGCGTATTATGAAAACAACAAGGCTTACCATGTTTATGTGTCAAAAAGTACACCTTTCAACAATTTAAGCTTCATTTTATTCTCTAGTAGGTAAACTCTATCTGATACCAGATTATTTTAAAGAGAGTAGAGACAAAACAAAAACAAAGAAGATTAAAAATCAAGAAAAGATAAAATTTGGAATTTAAATGTTTTTAGTAGAATCAAATAATCTTTGTGAAATTATTCAGATAAAACTAAGTGCATATCAAACAATGTTTGGGAAATAACAGCAATCTCTTGTCTTCATTGTAAATTTCATAAAGATGAAATTTCCAAGAATACTGGCTTTTATTTGACCTTAAATTTCTAGCAACTTAACAGTGACGTATTTACGGCAATAGCTTTGTTAAGGAGATAAAAGAGCCAAACTATTTGTGAAAAGAGGTAAACATTGGACATTTTTTCTTTTCTTGTAATAATGAGTAAAAGTATACATTTATAAGTAAGAAAATTACATAATTAACAGTCTTGATATATCCACAACTTTCTAAAATATTTCCAAATACACATTTGTTTAAAAGAAAAATTTATATTTAATATTCTTTTAATAATTTTTTTAAGAAAAAAAGCCACGTTTTGATATTGAATCCTATTTGTCTTTATATTACAGCAGCACAAATTTCTCTGTGAAAAGATGATTTAATCATTGGTAATTCTCAAAAAGAAAATTAATTTGATGTTGTCAAATTAAACCTTGGCCACTTCACACATTATTTTGATAGAACAGTTAGAAAATTAGAGGGGGGAAAAAACAACAAAGAAAACATACTTGTTATATAGAAACCCACATACCACACCATGTACTACGTTTCTATTACCCATAAGAATGATGTCTATATAGCTGACCCTAACCAGTGCCTTAATTAACTAGTATTAAATGGTAATTAAGACTGTTCCAATTAAGTTTTAATTTTAAAAAATCAAGTACAAACCCACTCATTCAATAAAGTGTTGTAGTTCTTTCGTGTGTTTCTAGGTGCAGAATATAGCAATTTACTATTGACAAGCACTAACGGAGGAGGTCATTTCACAAGTATAGTGTGGACAAAGGTGAACCGGGCAACTGATGAAATCTGTGGCCAAGGAGAAATAGCAATCTCTGAGCCAAATGGTAATAAAGTTACTTAAATGAAGCAATGTAGTTTCTAAACTGAACTGTCATAAAGGAGGATATGGGCTTCAAACTGGCATGTCAGTAATAATTAAAATATTATTTCTCTTTCTTAAAAAGTTTCACATGGTTATGATTGTCTTATTGATTTTTTATTCAAACAGTTAAAAGTGAGGTTAGGACGATGCCGCTGTCAGATGGGGGAAAGGAGTGGGCAGTGCAGAGGTTTGGAGGGAGGAAGGACAAAATCCGTAAGGGCAGAAGAGAAAAACAAAGTAGACTTAGTAACATGCTATAGTCTGTGAATGCCTCCACAAACAAAATGCTATGCTACCCCACAGTAAAGAAGTTAAAGGGATTCAGAAGTTATATCCAGTATTAATGCTTAAAGAGCAATGGTTGCATATACACTATATTTAATTGTTCACAAGGACACAAAAAATTTCTATGAGGTAAGACAACAAAAGTAAAGTTCTCAAAATAGACTCCTCCTGAAGGTCTAAGGTACTGTGAAGATGGCAATGGGAGTTCTTCATACGCACACTAGAGTGTAGGTCTTCATACAATCTGATGCCATACTGAGGACTCAGACAGCTTCCTCAGAAAGCCAAGTTTCCATTTGGACCACATAATCTCTGCCCTTGGCAAGCACAGAGAAGGAACACACTCACCTTTCAATAAGGGGCTATGCAGCCCAAATCCAAATCCAGACACTCCTTGAGCAACCAAGACACTTCTCTTCTAAAAGCCCTTCTAAAAAGGATTACATAGCCATAAAACAGCCTCCATACCATTTTTTTATGTAATCCACTTTACAACTAGCTAATTACATGCGATCATCTTTCACTTAATTGAACCTACCCTCACATTATTCAATAGATAAATAATTTGTCTAAGCTGAAATATAAAGTACAAAACAGTTCATTTGGAGAGAACATAAGCGAATCATCAGGGACCTCAGGCCCAGGCCAGAGCATTGAGCACCTTATTTTCAGTATGCTGGAGAGAGGCCAAAGGTTTGGAAATTTTTACAATATTTTTTTCTTCCCCTTCGAAGCCTAATCCTACCTTACAAATTACAGGATTCCCAGCCCAGAAGTCAAACCCAAGAAGTGATGTGCTGTGTGATCGCAGATCTACCTGCACAGGACTTCCCAGACCTCAGAGTCCATTACCTGAAAAGCCCCTCCTTTTCAGTATCTGCCCAGCACTATAAAGCAAAATAAACATATAGTACATAATTCCGGAATGCAAGTCGGCTTTTCTTCTAGTATGTATGAGGAAAAAAAAAAATAGAATGGTGTTTTAAAATGGGCAGGTCGATCAATTTATTATTTTCTCTCACTCGAAAGCTCCAGGAAAAAAGAAATACATTAGCCAGATGAAAACTGTTATTTGTATATATTTTCTTATATGCTATCCTATGGCATTCCAATACAAATATTAACTGAATAAGAAATGTTCAATTAAAACTAATAAACAATTGACTATCTCTGTACTATGAAGCAAATGGCAAGTCTTTGCCAAATCTGCCCTAAAGTTTTTTGTCTTCTACATAAACATTAAAAATTTTATGCCAAAGTAATGATAGCAATTAGTGTTCCAGTAGGAATCATTAGTCTTCCAGCAAACAAAATAATCACTTGATGCAGAAAGCTGTTGTGTCAGTGAGTCACCTCCCTTTTCTAGGGATAAGGGTAGTCATCCACACAACTCTCCCAAACTGAGAAAGTTTAGCCTGGAGGTCTGTGATCCTTAGAAAGGAATACAAAGATTTAGCAAGGATGTTAGCTACCCTTTGGTGAAAATTATGAAGATTAAGCAACTATTGGTCTGTCCTTGGTTTATTTTGCTTTTTATTTTGTAAGGCTAAATGACCTTCCTCCACAGGAAATCAATCTGTAAGGAGCTGAAAATCAGAAGCAATTAATGCACTGACCAACAAGAGAATCCTCTCAAATTATGGTTTGGATGTGCCAAGTGCATGTAGAAATGTGTTTGCAAAAAGCAAGGTAAAGCAAAACGCAAGCAAGACTTGCACTGAGAAGACAGGATTGAGTTTAGTTCTCTGCAAGATTTTGTGCTGCCTGACTGTGACATAATAGTGTCAGCTAAATGGAAGGTTTTTATTTAGCTCCAATTTTAACTAAACCCAATGTTTAACTTATGACACAGTAGGGATTTGAAGGTCTTCCTCATCACCCTAAAAAGAGGTAAACAAGAATCCAGCACAAGATGAAGGTACTATTTCATCTCATACGGTCCCCACCCTCACTCCAGGTAATAACTTATTTATTGGTAAAATAAAGGCCTATATCATTAGCTAAAGAGACACAATTACAAGATTACACGGAGTCAATGTTCACCTGTGCACAATGGCATGTCTGACTACAAAGAACCATCCGTTTCAAATATTTTCATTTCATACAAACTATTGCTTCACTAAAACTAAAATCCACGCACACACGCCATAAGAAAAAAAAAAGAGCATTCATTTTTAATGACAAAGCTGTAATAAAATCAAATCTCCTTTTTACTCCAAAGGCATCGCCTGGATTAGAAGATGCTTGCAGCTTCTCAAAGCATGTCAAGTTACCATAACAAATGTACATTTTACCAGCCTTGGAATTCTAATTGTGTTTAATACAGTTTCATGTTGCATCAAAGTACAAAATCAATACCATTTGTCCAGCATACAGGAAAAATGGAATCTATAAACGGTTCTTATTGAGTAATTAAACACCTATTATTGTCATGGGTAGTGAAACAATGAATATGATAAGATAAATTTTCGCAAGAAAATACTGCAGTGATTAATACCTCCCTATGTATTAAATAAAAATGACTGCCTTTTGTGCAGTACTGCTGGCAGAAGAACAGGGACACGAGAAGTAGTTGCCAGTGCCACAATAACAGGCTAACCTTGAACTGAACTCCTTTCCTCAAGAAATTAAATGCTGTAGCAGGACTTTAAATCCCCCCACTTAGAGCTCATTTGTGCGCCATGTAACCTGCAGTTCCTGAAGAGAACTCATTATCTTCAAAAGGAGAATCCCTTTATAATTTCTTTATGAATGTGTATATTGTTTCTACAAAAAAAAAAAAAAAGTATTTCAATGTCCAAAAAGGATAAGAATAATAACAGTGCAAGGAAGGCAAAAAGACTTGTACCAAACAGATACTATTTCTACTTCCAGGAATTTAAGTGCAGAATGCAATCTATTATGGAAAACTGAACATTGGTTTGAGAATGAGGTTTGAGGGGAAATGCATATTTAGAGAAAGATAGTAATCTGTTAGCCTGATGCTAATGCTCCTGGTTCTTCTGTTGCTAGAGTCCTGTATCTTTCTGGATCTCTCTCTCTCTGGCATAAGCATGAAAGCCCTCATTCCACAGCCCCCTCCCATACACACACATTATATGCACACTTCCCACCCACCAACCACCGCATGGTTCCTCCATCGCTTTGCCTTTTTTTTTTTAACTCAAGAATGATGCATCAGGAACAACTACAAAGTACAAAAGATGAATCTATGGATGTGACACTTGTAAAGGGTAACCCTATTTCACAAGTGAGATGGGACAAAAAAGGAAGAAAAAAGGCCACTGAAGCAATAACTGCTCACTGAATTACCATTAAATTGTAAGATTTACAATCCAACGTACAGTAAGTGCATATCTAATGGAGTTTGTCCTCTAAAAGAATATAAAGTGAATCTTTGCAGCATGTGTGTAGGTGATGTATGTCTCTTTTAATCCATTTTTTAATTAAAAACAAAAAAGTTCAAAACAAAAAAAAGGACACATTGCGGAAACATAAGCAAAACCCCAAGGCAAACTTAGAAGCTGACCTAATTTTAATATAACTTTATATTAACTACTCTCACTTTCTATCAAATTGAATTCATTCTTCCAAATATAAAATGTAAGACACATATCAAATGTGTATAGAAAAACAGGAAGTCATGCTATCCTTCATGTAGCATTAATACATGAACAGTTAAACTTTTGAATTGTTCATTAAATAAGAAAAAAGCTAAGTCCAAATATTTGGCTACATATTGTAAGATTTTTTTTAAGGCAACAATAAGATAGAAAGTTTATTAGTAGTATGATGTCATTTAATAAAGGCAAATAAATTCTTATATTGACAACATGGGGAGGATTCAAATGCAATATTAATGCAATCAAATATCAGTAATATTATGGATATGTTTATATTTATTAACACAAAAAACCTCCAGAAAGAAATTGACTATTTTGGATCATAATTACTTAAACTACTCTAATTAATTATTTTAATACCCATTAAAAGCAAATCCTAATAATTATTCCCTGTGCTGCTTTTTAAAGTAAACACTGGTGAAATAATGCCCATTTCCACCTTATGACAGACCAACACCTAATAAAACATATCTGGTCAGAGATTCGTGCGTGTAGGTAATATTTTAGCAAAACCTTTCTGGAAGAGGAAATATTGATACAAGGTAGCTGAAATAAAATTTATTAGGAGATTTATTTGTTTTGTTTAAGTAAGTATGTGTCTTGTTTAAGTAGTATTACAGAAGTCACTGTCCTTGAATTAAGTAAAATGTAGAATTATTACGCAGATTTTGCAAATCTACCCTTTGCTCTTCTCACCTCTCCCCCACATGATCTGAATTTTATTTTAAAGGATTAACAAGTAACACATATGATCAGCAATGATATCCTTGTTCTCTGAAACCTTAGTGAATCAAGTTCGGTAAAGGTGAAGTAGTGGAATTATCAGTACAAGTGGCTGTGTCATCAGAGCCTTCAGAAAGGTGCTGTATCGAAATGCCTAAATAAACAGCAGCATAAAAGATTTTCTATATGACGTAAATACACACAGATTTCTCTTTCACATACACATACACACACACAGAGAGAGAGAGAGAGAGAGAGAGAGAGAGAGAGAGAGCCTGCCTCTAGTTATTAAAAATATAAAATAGATGCATTACTAGATATAAACCAAAAGGAATTTACTACTGTATGTAAACCAAAAGTCATTTGTAATCCCCCTTCACATCAATTGTAACTTCGATTCTAGTTTAAATGATGTGCCATTTTCTCCCCACCCTTGCCAAGGTATTTGAAAGATTATCTTAAAAATCAGTGCCTTAAAGCCCCTTTCTGTGCTACAGTGAGCCAGAGAATATCCAGCCTCTGAAGACCAGAGGAGCACCTCATACTTTTTCAGCAGGGTGATACAATTAAAAGATGGTTTTGGTTTGCTTGAAGAATTACTTCCCTTACTTAATTGTTTAAAGTGCACAGTATTAACACAAAGCGGGGGAGGGGGGGGAATTAAGAAGGTGACTGTAGAGCCTGAGCTAATTGCAAGCTGATTAGATTGTGCCATGCAAGAGCTCTCCCTCCGTTACATACCATCACAAGCTCTGGTCTTTTCCACCCTGCTGCTGCAGCAAACAAGCTGATTTGCTAACAAAGTGGTCAGCTCGGGCACTTGCACAGCGGCTCACGGGGTCCACAGACGGCTGCTCTCCATGCAGAGAATCTCAAGCTCCATTTTCCAATCTGATTACACGGCTCCTTGTTCCAGCAGCCTTAAACCTTCATGGCAGTTTACCAACATTTTCATCACTTTTTTCTTTTACAAAGCAAAAGAACTGATAAGCTCTCAGGTACCCAGGATCTCATAGTCAATGCCTGGCCAGCAGCCAGCATTCCCTCACCACACAACTGTTTCGGGCCACACTGCATAAAGCAGACAGGATTTACCAGACAGCACAGAATTACTAGAATTTTGCCGTGTGTACAAGTGAGCAGTATGTTTCTGTCCTTACAGATGTCGACTATTGTGTCTAATCACATCTAGGAAGTATGGACACCTAATAAGTACCCTGCCAGCCCCCTTCCCCCCCCCCAAAAAAAAGAGGCAATGCAAAGCAAACCAATGAGCATATGCCCATGAATTACCCCAACTAATATGCTCAGGAACTCTGCCTGTTAAATGCAAAGCACTAATAATTGTTTTTAAAGTCCTGGTTTGATTACCTAGACTGATTACCTCAATTACCATGAAAATGATCCTAGTGACTTTCCATTAAGATCTAAAATGTTGTGGACAACGCCAAATAACTGATTAGCATCTTCAAACTTTGGCAATTCCCTAGAAGTTAAAAAAAGACAAACCCAAAGATGCAGAAATGAAGCACAAAATCTATCACGTAAAGCAGCTTCATGAGAATTAATCTTACACCCTTTAATTCCCAGAAATCACATCATGCAGTTTGCATGACTTTCAACATAATACATTCAAACATTCAAAAGTTTAAACAAACAAACAAAAGTTTAAACAATGACTGCTATAGCATTTCAAATTGAACACCTATGCATAGACTCTTTCTCTTATGTAATATTTTTAAAATTCATTTTTACCTATAGCCCATAGGCCTGAAAAACAAAATAAACATGGGCCTAAAATGTGAATTTTACAGTGAGATAATGTAAATACTCACTTTCTATGTGCTTCTGTTCAACTAAATAATAAACAAACAAGACATAAAAACAGAACCTCCTTCAGCCATGACCAATAACTTTCTAACAAAGATAACAAACAGAAAAATGTCTTTTAACATCTGTGGCTATTCCTGGTTCATTTCTGCATAATATTGATCTATAATAAAGGGTTTGGGGAAGGGAAGGAGAGGAGCGTGCAGTTATGGGAAAAATGTACAACTCGGCTCTCACAATGCCTCAGTACTCCAGCTCACCAGTGCGCTGACCCTCTGTCTCTCAGAGTCCCAGCCCTGACTCCAGGAGGGGGGATTTGAACTCACACACCAATGTGGGGAGATTTGGGATTTTGAGCATGCCAGACAGAACGGTCATTCCTCCTTGCTGATGAGGAGGACGCCTGTCCCTTGGGGAGGGGAATACTGGATGAGTGACTGTCACAAGATTCAGGCAATCGACGTGCTGCTGACTCAGGAATGGGCTCTGACAGACACCCTGCTTCAGTCCAGCCTCTCCAAGTGAGAGCAGTTTCAGGGCAGCTGCATTGACAGGTACATGCAAAAGTTAAGGGGAATGGAAGAGAGAGGAAAGAGGGAATGAATGAGCAAATGACACAGTAACTCCTTTTGAGACATATACATACAAGAAATAAACATTTCATTTTTGCAAGGTGATGTTGCCTAGCAGATAAAGATGTGTTTGTGGATATGCATATATAGAACACCCACAGCATTTCTAAAAGAACTTTAAAAGAAGACATGCATTTTTAAAAATTGATAGGTTAGACTGAGAATATATATGTACACACACACACATACACACACACACACACACACACATCCACAATACTGCAAAAACCTATAAACTCAAAGAAAGTATGCATATACACCCATATATGTATTTGCATGTGGGTGGTATTCTGTGTAAACGACTGTCAACTTAAAATGCCATTCTCTAATTTATATGCAAATTCTACCTCTGGTAAAATAAAAACATATTTTAAGCAGCTTATAGTGCCAACACATTATTCCCATGAATGATTCCTAGTAAACTATTTATGCCAACTGTAGGTTTTTAAATTTTTTTTTATGATTTATTGGATGGTGAACGAAACCACTTAAACTATAGTTGTCCATATGAATCAGTAATTTTCATGTTTCTAATTAAAATGTAAACAGCGTAATGAAGACATCAAGTTTTTAGGCAAATGTCTCTTCCAGTGCCACTTGGGGTATGGTAATTACTGGAGCAGATCTATGGATGCTCCTGAATCCTCTACAAGTCCAGATTAAAAGCATTACTGCTAAACCTGTCTTTTTACACAAGGGAATTGTGTACTCTAACCCATTCCCAGTTTGCTTACAGATGCACATTGGCACTACCTTTAAAAAGTAGTCCTTAAAAAAAAATCCAAATGGAAAATAACAAAGAAAGTAATTTATATTTAAAATGTTGATTATAAAACATTTACTAGCAATCAACATACTGAAAGTAGGTCCACTTGGATTTGATTCCCTGTCATTAGATTCTCGGGGAAAAATAAAGAAAAGAAAAACACCAACCAAACTGTGTCCACCTTAAATTTACAGAGCTGGGATCTGCGTCCAGGGGTGGGTGGATAACCTGACTCTAGATTCAAAGATAATGTTAACTTCCAAGATTTATTTTGTTTAAATGAATAGTTTAAATAAGTTTACAATTTACAAATTAGCAAAATTTAAAAAGTATAATCAACAGAATAGAAATGTGCCATTTTCCTCTATTATATTCAAGAATGCAAAAGTCCCTTTGAAATAAAACTGTAATGTTTTCCTTTTTACTTCAGCCTCTATTTCTCTCTGAAATTCGTCAAAATTTATCCTAAAGCAAGTGACCTCGTACACGAGCTGAAGAAATACATCACCTCTTCTGCTCACAGCTGTTAATTGAACTTCTCTCTGAAGCCTGTTTTTTCCAAGTTATCCAACACACTTGCTTTCCATATTTACTACCCAGCACATGAATAGCTCTTTTTTAAAAATTATAATTCTGTACCACCCCTCCCTCTTAACAGCGCTTAGTACTAATGTAGCCACACTTGGCGTTGAGTAGTTACAGCTGAAATCTGCAGTGATATGAAAAGTCTAAAGTGTATGATAAAAGGAGGATTCTCCTCCCCACATTCCACCAGCAACCCTGGACTCAAAGTCCACAGACTGACCGATATGGCCAATTTTCATAATATTTTTATATAAATGCTAGACAAGCACGTTGTTAATGTTGGCTATAGAATTGAGAATGGATAAGAAATGTGAATGTGTGCGGGGGTGAGTGAAGAAAAGAAAGAGAGCAATTTTTGCACTGTTATGTTTTATTACTAAAGTAGCACAATCACACAGATGTATATCCACCGTCCTGGGGTCAGGGGGGAGTGATTAATCTTAAAGCATTTTCAACCACTTTTTCAACAGAAAAAAATTTAAGATGATTTTTGGTGGGTGGTTTTTTTTTTGTTTGTTTTTTCTGACTTGGGCATAGAAACGTAGTATTTTGGGGTCGGGAAGGAAGAGAGAGAAGATTTGAGAGAAGCATATTTTGGTGATGTTTAAAATTTTTTTTAACACCTCTGGGGGTTTTCAGAGGGAAAGAAAGCTGATTACACAAGGCCAAGTGTTTGTCGGCTTAAAGGTGATATCATAGTTATGTTCAGTATCAGAAGTGTTGCGAGTACAGGCATCATTTCTATGCGCTTTGTGCCAGAAAGGTAAACACTGAATTGTATTGTGGAGTAAAACAATAAGAAATCCCTTTCCTCTCAGGCTTTCAAGGCCATGTTAATCGGGTGTAATTTTTAATGAACACTAGCTGCTTGGTACTCATTCAAGACATTTCATTAGAAGGTTATTCATTTAAAAATCAACGTTCCAACCATATCAAGCTGTAACCTTTCTTGAAATGTAAATGAATGGTTTAAATGAGAAGATTAATAAAGAAGGGATGTTCCAATTCCAAGCATGGCATGCTATGTATTTTTAAATTTGTCTATGCCAGATGCTGTCAGTCAGAACAAAAAACTGTCCAAGCAGACAATCTGTGCGTCTGAATGTTGATCATGTTGGAAAGTACAGGGGGGAGGGGGAGAGAGTGTGTCAAGGATTCATGGTCCTTCATCTTTGCAGTAGAGCAAACACGTCTCTCAGTATAGCGACAGACAGCTGCTTCCACTTTCTAATGTGCCCTAACTTAGATCACTGAAAGAATTGTCAGCACTCAGAGAAACACACAAAGATAACACAGCCAGCTGCCATGGAGGGGAAAAACAGCACAGCTCAGAAGAAATGGGATTTGTTCCATTTGCATGATGCTGCCTCCCCTGGGCCCCTTTCTTTCAAATCCAAAGCACAAAAGACAACACTTAACATATTTGCTTAAAGATGACAACCTCATGTTGATTTCATTTGGATGTAACAGTGTCAGGATTACAGATATAAGAATATATTATATCTGTAACAGAGACTGACAAATGTACCCATCAGTGGAACTGTCTGATTCATCTGCTTATACAGCCATTTTACCATCCCAGGGGTGCCATCTAAGTAGTAACTTTAGAAGACTGAAGGTCTAATTTTATTACACCACATTTCAACCTACTAAACAATATTATTTCTAAAATAGATCATTTTTATTGGAAGTCTCCCTGATGAAAAATCCAGTAGACACCAGAGAATTTATGAACTGTATGGGTCCTTTGAACTCAATATACTGCCCATTTTAAACAACTTTTCTTGCTGTATGGCAAAATCCCAGTATCAAATAAGTAAAAGTTAGAGAGAGAGAAAATATGCATGTCTTGAGTGTCTAAGTATATTGATATAATAAACAGATTATATATATATATACTTAGAGAAGGAGATTATTGATTGATAACTATAATATCAGGCCTTACCCGGTCTATTTGAATAAATTTTTTGTAACCACTTAATTCTGCTTATTCCATTATGCCTTTCCTCAATATAGCATCCATACTTCAACAGCAAGTATATGAATAATCATTGCCTGTCAATATCTTTTGTACATATACTCAATCTGATTTCCAGTAAAGGTATTTTCTAGGTAGAAGCTAAGACAAGAGAATGGATTAAAGCTTGACTAGCTGCTAGCCATTATAACATGTACAACTAAGGAAACCATAGTTCTGATCTGAAGCCTACACACTTATATAAATCTTTATTTCTACAGCTTTATGAATTTTAACTTTAGTTTTAAGCAAATAAAAAGATTTAGAATGATGTGATTAAACTGATTGATCTACATTTACATTACTCTCATTTACTTGATTAGAATTATGGGGGCCAAAATTGGAGACACAAGGAGACAGTAGAGAGAAAACAATCATTTTCTTCACATGTATAATACATACACAGACACGCACATGTACACAAACACACACATAAATGTCTGCATACACTCAGTCCCACAACTCAGCCAACTGACTTCCCATAATAAAATGCTGGCTCCCTGTGTTTCTGCTTTGTCCAAAGGAACACTCTAGTGCTTGTTGTTATTTACTGGCAACAGTATAATTCACTGATTTGGTCTTGTTTTATAAAATAGAGTTAACTGCTATATGTAAAATTTCTGCACAGCAGATGGTTACCAATCATTATTTTCCATTTGTTTAGTTTCTAGTATGGAGGAGAAAAACTGTGGGGTAGTGATGCAAAGAAAACTAGCAGCCTGCATGATAACCCAACCAGTGCCAGAAGATGTATTTTTTAAAAAAATCATTTTTATCACATAGTATGTCAAGACTAAATATAATTTTGAGAAATGGAGGGAGGTTATTTGCCCCATCCCCATCCGTAAAGGAAAATGCCAATTGAATAATTTATTTTATATCTTAGTGTAAAACTCTCTAAAAAATTTAGCCTCTATATTTTTAATAGTGATCAAAGTTTCTAGAAGCAACTTATTATAACCATTAATGTTTGTCATCACCCAAGTTGAAATCACTTTCTTTACCTCTAAGTAGCTCTGTTGACCAGCAGAAAATGGGAAAAGGAGCCATTTGTGGACAAGTGCACATGCACAGAAAATTAAGCTGTAAATATCTGGACTGGGTTATTACAGGAATCTGGAAACATCTGGGGCTACAGAACAAACCAAGCCCCATTTCCACAATGTCCAGGTAATTGCTTAAATGATTTATATCTTGCTGTTTCTATTAAAAACGTCTTTAAAGAGAAACATTTGTAGGCTCGGTTTGCAATAAAAACTGGTATCTGATTTCACTTGTACAAAATCTTGTGAAAGATGCTACATTTCTTCAAGGACATACACATGACTAAACTAAACCCCGGACAAAGACTGAGTGCTGAAAGAAGGCATGGTCAGCCACTCAAGAAAACAATCACCTCATGAAACCAAATTTTAAGTGGTTTATTTATGGCTAGTTTCTACTCTAATAAAAACAATTCATTAAAAATATTCTCTTCATGCACATATGACAAACATATTCAAGCCATTTTGGGGTGCCAAACTGTGCCTCAATATCCATTTTCAATTTGTTTTAATTAGTTTCTCATAAATCTTGTTTACTGAGACTTCAACTGATTATCATACCAAATCTAACCCAAAAGGGACAAATAAGTGTCACCTCCCAGAAAGACTTGGGCCACTTAGTTAAAAATCTGGAGAGAGATTTAGGTTCACTTAGATGGTGTCTGTATGGAGCTATCAACTGGACTATTCAGAATGAAAGAGTTTTCAGTGCTGTCATGTTTCATAGACAGGTTGCTCCATTGAATAAACACACACATACACACACATATGTAGTTGTATTCAACTGAAATAATTTCATGTTTTACTTCAGATTTTAAGCCAAGAGGACAAATATAGTTTCATATTCCTCAAGATTTGCTGTGTCTAGATCTAACCAAAAATTCAATTACTGACTGTCAACCATGCATATGGGGTGTGGGGAGACAACAACAAAATAAACTATTGACCATGACTTTTAACCATGACTCGTATTTTGTGGCCACCAACTAACATTACTACCTTCTCAGGGGAATCTGCCAATTTTCTTCTACGAGAAGACTAAATAAAAAATGGCTGGCATTTTAGATGTGAAGAATCTCCATTGATATTTTTATTTACTTAGTTTAAAGCCTCACAACTCCCTAAGTATAAACCAAGTAGAATGTTTAGCCTATATCTTTTAAATCTTCCCTACATTTAGTTCGGTTGTTGGCAAGCTACCATTACAAGACTTTATAATTCATGATCTTTACTCTCAATATGATGGATTTTAATTTAAATTTAGCAATTTTAACTTACTTGAAGTTTATTGAATGTTTTCCAGAAAATCAGAAGCGACGATTTAACAAAGGAACTAAGTACATGGGTCTTTTTTGTTGTAGTGAAACTGCAAAAATGCTTTTCCTACTTTTAACATACTGTTTCATGATCTTTATTACTCTGCCTACAATATACTGTCCTTTATTGCTGAAGCTCTTTGCTGAAGATGCAGTGTTTTTGTGTAATTAACTAAGCAACATTTATCCATTGTAGCCACTTAATGGTACATCTTTGTAATATTCCAGGTTCAACAATCGGCACTGTAGATATTTTCTTCTACATATAGTGTGTGAGATCAACCTAGATTTCAATATGAAGTGGTAAGATAGCATCTAGAACTTTTCAACTCTGAAGAGCCCAAATTGAAAGAATACTAGTGAGATTTCAGTAAAGGTTATAGGTTTTCTTAGTAAAATTGTGTTTTTAAAAGAATGACAATAGAGCCTTTGTTTTTTCTGGTTTCTGTCATGAAGCATGTGAACAAGTGCTTTTCTCTGATACATCTTTAGGTTTAAAAACACAAATGTAAAATAAAAACATTGTTGACTAACTCATTACATTTCAACATTTGATCAAATTGGATTTCCCTTAGAAAATTTTATAATGCTATTTGTTGTAACATCAGGGACAGATTTGATAAAGAAAATGACCCTTTCATAAGCATGCAAACCCAACTGGTAAAGTAATTGAACCACTAGAAGACAGGGCCATTGGATGTAATACTAGCTAAATTGTTTACTGCACAGTATTTAGTACAAAATAAGTTAATAACATCAGACACTAAACATAGAACAAAAATATGCCAATTAAAATGTTAACCAAAGACATTCATAAACTACAGGGTCACTCAAACTTATCATATCCATTGTAGGTCAACTAGTTTGTATCTCACATCTTACAACCCCAAGTTCCATCATTTCCCAAGGAAATCTGTTTTGAGTATTGTCACGACACATATGTGCACACTGCCTGTTTATCAGAGAAAGGACAAAATAGAAAGAAATGCCTAAACGGGTGCTGATTTCCCATGTTCAACCAAAGACTGAATAACCAACTGTCAGTCAACCCCGTGTTGGCAAGAAGTTGATCTGGAAGTCTACAAGTCTAACATTTAATGATTCTGCACCCTCAAATTTTTCTGACTGCAAATACATGAGGAAAAACGTTAAATATGTAGCCCGTAATGATTTGAAGCTATTTGTTATGGCCTATAATCAAAGTAGGCTAAAGATTTGTGTTTTGTAAGATTTAAAGACAGCATTATGATGTTGTTTTTATAAAATAGTTTAAATGCTCTCCTATCCAGAGATATGAAAATAGAATGACTACAAGCTCCTTTTTAGGTATATAATTATAAAACTATCTTTCAGGGTTATAAAGTCTTTCTTTGGTAATTAAATTACATAAAGAATATAGAAATTTCCATTTTTAAAATGAAATACACAATTTTAATAGATCTGTTCTTTATACATTTTAAAAAGCACCTTTCAATTTTTTTAAGTAAGATTATTAAAAGATTAACCAAGTGACAGTTGTCTATGCTTTTATCAATTCAATTCACCAAGCATTTATTGAACATCTATTACAGGTCTTGCACTGTGCACACATTGAAGAGATTAAAAAGGAGATTAAAAATAAAAATAAGTCAGATGTATCTATTCTCAAGGAATTTACAGTTTCATAAAAGAGAAACACAAATGCCCAGCAATTGAGAGTACAAGAAAGATGATGGTAAATGAGTGAAAGGAAGTATTTTTTTAAATTATCAGGAAATATTAAGTAGATATCAAAATGCATTCCTAATTAGTGTGGCTCAATGAAGTCCTCACAGATGATGCAACATTTGACCTGGATAAGTCTAGGTAGAATTTCAACAGGTAGGGAAGAGCATGCCAGGGAGTAAAAAGAAGGTGAAAAAAGACAAGTTGCTGATAAAGGAAAGGAAAGAGGGAATTACTTCCAGTTTGATAAAGATCCAACTTTCACACTCCTATCTATCTACCTGTCTACCTATGTGTACATTTATTTTAAGGATTTTATGTCTCTAACTCCATTGCTTAAGTTAAACTGATTGTCAGTCTACTTGTTACAGGGGAAAAGCATTAGCTAACTAATACTCAATCAACTCTCAAGATGTTAGAATTGCTGACACTTTGGGTTGAAACCAAATAGTAAGCATATTTAATGAATGGTTACCATCCCTTCTGAAGGGCTCAACAAAGTGATAAATAATCCTTGAGTTTCCTTCATTGTTTCCAAGACAATTTCTGGAGCATCTTTAAGAGAAACAAAAATCCTTTTCATCAGCCACAGGCTACTAGCAAAGTTCCAAGTTACTCAGACTCATTAGTCCACAATGAAGCATTCATGGATTATATAAAACTGCGAGAAATCTTAATAGTCACTGGATCACTAAAACTCCCCTTTTATAAAAAAAGTAAACTGAGGCTCAGAGAGGTTGAGTGACTTACCCAGGTTAACAAATACGATTGACTGTGGAATCTGATGACACTTTCCTTCATCACTGTCACTTTCCTGATGTACTCTTAGCAGCCTGGGAGCAATGTTCTTAGAGTCTAGACAGGTTGTTGAACTTGAGCCAGAGAGTGAACTACTTCTACTATATGTCATTAGTATATTCAATCCTGAACAGATGTCTATATTTTATGACTCCAAACCAGGAAGAATGATACTTTTTAAAAGGAAAAAATTTAAGATTTCGTGAGACATATAAACTTTTGCTTCAGAGGAGTCATTCTTGATCCTAACATACACTAGAATTACCTAGGAAGCTTAAAAGAAATAGGTCATCCCCCAAAACTCCATTTATCTGGTCTGGGGTAAAGTTTAGGCAAAAGTTTTATTATTGTTTTTTGCTTGTTTGGGGTTTTTTGTTTGTTTTTTGTTCATGAGGGTAGAGCTAGCATTTGCAGAATAGATACAAAATTTACTATTAAATTTTGTTAAATCAAATCAAATCATATATTTATCTGCTTCAATGATTTGAACTCCTATAATAGCAATAAATAAATTATTTTCAAAAAGAAGGCTTTAAAAAGTTATATTTCAATCCTTGGTGGATTTTCTTCCAAAACTTCATTTGTGGCCTAAGCAAACTGAGTATGTTGAGGAAGAAAAACGAAACTAACAGTTATATGAATCATCTTTAAAGGCATATATGTTGTTATACTTTTTCAAATTATGGGGAGAAGAAAGGGAAATCATTCTTTTAATTTGGATGATCACAAATCCCATATATTCAGGATGTTACATAGAAACTACTATTTTTAAAAGGGAGAATATAATTTGTTTAGATAAACCACTGCATACTATTTAGTGTACACTAGTAAGTAATTTCTAACAAGTGATCACTTTCCCCACATAATTATATTAAGATTTAATTAACAAAATTCCCAATATTATTTTTAGTGATAGCCACATGAAAATAGTTCTTACCCTTAGCTTTGTCTAAACAACTTTCCCTATTTTTTTTTTCCTTTTAATTATTTCCCCCATTCCTACAAGTTGTCTTTCATCAAGGGCAGTTTCTCCATGACAAGTGTTGTTTTATTTTCCCCCACTACACAGCCTAATATCCTCTTAATTAATTCAAACTACTCCCTCATGATCTAAATATCATATTCCAGTGGCTCAAGTTAAATTTGATTTTCCAGATGATCAAGTAATACCAGTCTTGCAGATATATACCAAAACAAACAAACAAAACAGAAAACCCAGCCCCTCACAATGGTACACAGGGAGGTAGCTGGACTGTCCAGAGATGGCTGAGACAGCCAGGTTGTCGATGGGTACCAAATAGCAAAAATATTTAAACTATGTATTTAGGTACACATGTGCATTACACTTACACATTTGCAACACCTCCTAAATGTTAGCTCAGTGATGGTGGCATTTTGGCTTAACAGGATACATTTCAAGGAAACATCACTACATCATGATAAAATTGTTGATTTTTAACCATCATTAAAAACAAACCTATTCCACATGCTGTACTGTCCTCACTGAGTATGTTTAAAAATAAACAGTAAAAAATAGTTTCCCTGTAAGCATTTTACTTTCATGCTAAAACAAAATAAAACAAGACAAAAATGAAAAATAAACAAAACAAGTAGTAATGTATTATATACACTCATTAACAGACTTATTAAAGAACAAAACATAAAGAACTTTCAATATTATGTTTTTTTGCTAATACTTTAACTGCTTAAGTGTTATTGATAGTAATTTCACACCCATATTTAAAAACAAAAAGAAATTCCAAAAGAGATTCTGCATATTTATGGTACTTTTCTCTTTCTAGAGAGACACCAGCTCAGATTAAACATCTATTTCTGAATAATATTATACTGTCTTACCATTCATGAGTAAATTCATATTGATGACTGGTTAATTGGTACTTTTAGGATTATACAAAACATATTTTTCCAATTAGAGAACACTTATCGTATTCATAACACATTTAAAATCTTACCGGAGAAAAAACAAGTACTGTTCATAGAGGCATATAAAATTCAAAAACTAGTGACATATTTTTTCCTTCCAGTTTGTCAAACAAAGATTCAGGCCATTCATGGTCCCCAGCATCTACATTTGGGTCATTCCAGTATTTCCCCCCAAAATGTTGCTTAATCTCCTTCCACAATGCAAATGAAAATCTCCCTTTAAAAGAAAACTTGGTACTCACACTGCTGGCGTAGGATACCAGGGTAGGGGTGGGGGGATAAGACCCACATCTTTTGTAAGTTGGGCCCAAAATTGACTCCAGATTTGTGAGTCATGAGCAGAAAGTCAGTTTTAATATAGATGTACTTTAAAAAGTAAAAATGGCTATTATTCTTAACAAGTTACATATTGGGTATTATTCTTTTAAAATGACTCATAAAATATCTTTTTAAGTACTTAAAGTCATGAATATGTTCTACTCTTTTACCTCTGCATGAATGTAATTTTTCATTTTCCAGGAAAGGATACATTTTCTAACTAACCCCGTTAACCTAATTACTCATAAAGAAATACCAAAGCGTCCCTGACATCAATGCCTTCACAAAGAAATGTATCTGTGCACATGCACAAGAACATATTCCATTTAGATAATCAAAACTGTAATTTTTATTTAAATGATTTTCTTCCCTGTATTCCCTACAAGAGAAATTTATCAAAAGCAGTTAAAGTTTGTAAACATTAAGACTGTTCTACAAATATCCTTGTTTCTTCAGCCATATACTTTAACTCGAAAGTATGAGCTATTAAGCAAAAAAAGAATACTATTTATTTAATAGCATTTGATCTTAAAATGAGGATTGTAATGAAAATGCCTTCAATATTAAGGGAACCTTTTTATCTCACTCAGAATAATTATCTTGTAAATTAAAATCAGTGAATCACACCTAATTAAGATTTATAATTTAGCATCATTGAGATATATGATCAAAAAGAAAGAGTTTACAATCTTCAATTTGAAATGGAAATAGAGAAGTGAACAGAGGAAAAATAAATGAGCTATTTTGGGCATAACAATGCACTATTATTGCCACATATTTACATAGGTTTCTGGTTTAATCAGTTTTAAAGCCAAACATTTAATATGAAAGTGCAACATACTAAAGGATAGGAGTAAAGTAATTTCCCAGTTGAAATTATTTGGAATTAATAATTCCAAAACTGAAATTATACACACTGGAGAATTTGTAGATAGAACATAGAACATTTAAAAATATGGATCGTGGCTAACACTTCCCCTTAAAATATTTCAAGTTTGTGATACCTTTAATGAAAAAGACTCCTAAAGTGTGGGGTGAATTTTTAACTAAACAGGACACTGTTGTAATTGTTATTTCCAAGCTTCCTTTCATTAAAGTGAATATCAGTTTAGAGAGCAACACCTTGATACTACAAATGGCAAAGATTTTTTCTTCTTAGAAGGTCTCATATATAGTATTTCTCGCCACAAAGTCTAACAAGGCATTCAAAATAAGTTGAATATTTTTTTTCCTCAAAAACATCTTTAAGCCCCCCATCCTCACCCCTGTCTTAAATTATATAAAAGAATAGTTACTTTTCCCTGGCTCTTTGATAATTTCCTTCCTGGCACAGTCATCTGATGTGAGAAATATCTTTTGAGAATAAATAAATAAATATCTGGTGCGACTTCCAGTGCACTCAGATCCTACTTGCTGGACATTCCATGGTATCTCAGTTTTGACTTGAAAAAGCAGCTTGCCTTTACAATTTAGCTTTAGGTATTTCAATATGAAGTTTGACCTCACTGAGAACTACCTTGGGAAGCAACTATGTAAATGTTTTGTCCACCCATCAGCACAAAACGTTCAAACCAAAGAGGAAAAGGGATCATGACTGTGGTATTCAGGGACAGGGAGGTTACTGAAGTACGAATTGACAAACTAAGTTTACAATTTGAATATAATATATTGCAAAGTTAGTGTTACTGCATGAAAGACTTACTTTTCATCTTTAATACAGCTGTCACCACATGTTTATAGAGCCACAACGCCACTTTCTAATGTCAAAATATCAATACGGATACTATTATAACAAAGCAATTATTTTGTACTTGCTCCTCTTCCCTATCACTCAAGGAGTTGTGCTTTTTTTTTTAAATGGTCAGTGTTTTCTATATTTTTAGACACTTTATGTTAAAAAAATAGTTATTGTTTGTGCTGCCTCAACCTTCGGAGTGGGTAGTGGTGGTGCATGGCAACAGGGAATCTGTTACACAGATTTGTTATTACAAATCTCACTAAAATCTTCCCACTCTACTTATTCTGTGCTTGAGGAATAAGTATTTAAGTATGTACCAGGGTGCAAACAATTAAAAAACCACAAAGTTCCTTTTAGGAATATTGCACAAAAATCTATGTGATATATCAGAGATACATCAGGCACAGGACCACGTAAGATAAAAGCAAATATTTCGATCATCAGTTCATGGATAGAAAGAGCAGGAGATACCTAACGGTCCATTTTTTTTTTTTTTCCTTCAATTCCCTTACTAAACTCCCATTAGTATCTGTTTAGGCAGAGACACATGGGATAATTGTGGAATAGTCAGTCTCCAAGTAGGAAACCCAGTGATTATCACAAAGCCCTCAATAAAAGTTTGTAGGTGGTGAAGGCAGAGCTGGCTTCATTGCCCTGCAACCTGGGTAGGCACCACCCGCCCTTTTCGAAGGGCCCTGCACTTTAATGCTCTATTGTTGCTGTCTTGAAATTATTAATCATTTTTGGACAAGATGCCTCACATTTTAACTTAGCACCGAGCCCCAGAAATAATTTAGGAAGTCCTAGGTAAATGTTCGTTGATGGGGAGAATAATAAGTCAAAAGAATAGCAAAAAGTTTACAGCAGCATATAGAAACCCATGGCTTCACATTGCACTACTTTTTAAATTTAATTTTGAATGGTACTGTTCCCATGAATAATATTTCATCATAAATCAGTGCATGAAAGCAGAGACCACCAATTTTCAGATGAGTTCACTCTCACATGTGTATGACATTTAATTGTCAGTTGTTTAAAGAGCATCCAATTGACACAAGGCAAACATTAGTTGAATTGGGAAAAATAAAAAGAGATTTTTTTTTTTGGCAGATGGAGTAAAATGCAGTTTCTGTTCTCTTGCCAGAAATATATCCACAAGTGGGCAAGAATAAATATATAAATTACAGCACAAATCAAAACTCATAAGAAAAAAACTGAGTAATGGTATTTTTCAACATTAAGATATTGGGGAAAAGAAAACATTGTATGATATTTTACATTTTGTATTCTGCAGTAAAAAAAATAAATCTTTATTGTAAATTATATATCCCTAATAATTTTCAATAAAAGCTACTCATCCTATGAAAATAAGAACAAAATACTATCTAGAAGTACATTTTTCAAGACTATTAAAAAACCTGCTTTCTAAAAAAGACTTCCCAACACAAAAATATAAATACTTAAGCTGGGTTGCAGAGTAAAAAAAAAAGTTTAACCTTGGGCCTTCCAATAATAAATCATGCATTCTACTTTCAAGATGTATCAGTTGCAAAAATGATCAGAAGCAGTGATACAATAAATGCTTTGTGAAAGTCACAGTAGCTAAAATATGAGCAAACATATCCATTTATACATATATTTAACATAAATACATTTGAATTGAAATTCTCCTTTGTATTTACTGCTTCCGATATACCCTGAAACAACAGCCCACCATATGCAATAAGCAAAGTGTCAATATTCAAATAATAAGACAACAAGCAAATTTGTTGCATAAAAAATATAAATATTATTAACAGAAAGTGCCATATGATATCTCATGTTTTGATGGTTTCTGATTACGTATCTCTTCTGCCTCTTCACTGTCTTAGCTGAGACTACTCTTGTCAACAGGTCCTGTAAGGATGTGCTATCCCGAGGCAGAGCTTCTGAGCAGCACCTGTGGTGCTGCCCTAAGGAAACAGCATACCCACCTGCTTTTGATTTGCTTCAAACTTATCAGTACAATTTATTTTGATCAGTACAATATAATGCATTCTTGCCTACTCCTTACTTTTATTATCTGCATTTCTTTTAGTAAACATCCCTCAAGTAAAATTGCCATTTAAATAACATCAAATACATATACATATATATAAATCAGTAATCAGCAATCATGTCAAAGCAGCTATGCTTGAAATTTCTACTAGTACCTAAATGAAAAAGTTAATGCTAAAAATTCAAGTTTAGAAAAAAGGAGGAAAACTGCAAAATCCAACCATAAACACTAATTGCTACACAGGCCATTTATTTGCAGTCTTTTTTTTTTTAAGCCTTTAATTTTTAATAAACAGAAATTTATATATAATCCTCTGTGTGTGTGTGTGTGTGTGTGTTAATTGAAAGGTGGAATAGTTTTTGGACTTGCAGTCTTCCAGGTGGTACCCCAAAATAATTTCTAAGTTCAACTGATTTTAATAAATATTAGGTCTTATTTATCCCAAAAGGAAGAGTCATCATTTTGGTTTTTTAATCCAGGGAAAAAATTGTATCATTTTCTGCACTATTTGTTTATTCTGATTTATCAATGACTCAGGAATAAAAAGCAGATATGCTGATTAATCAAGTCTTATCGATCAGTAGCATATGTCAATATTTCACATAAATGTCAACAAAATAATTTTTTCCAATCAAAAATTTAGAAATCAATTTAAATTCCTGGTAATTAAATTTATTAGTTCTTTAACAACGAAGGTAGCACTCTGTAAAAAGTACTACTATGTAAAATTTGTACTCAAGAATATATTAATCAAAGGTAAAACAGCAAACATTTCTATTAAATCAAGGTTCTAAGAACAAATTAAGAAAGTTCAAAACATAAAAGCCTGCAATTGTTCCAAATACACCTCGTCATTTCTGCTGATTTTGGACCATTAAAACTGATTACTTAATTAGGCAATCACTCAAGGCATCCAAACACTCACACAGACAAAAATAAGGAAGTATTAGCATAGTCATCTGCACTTTGAGATGAAAATTCTGAAAAACATTACAGACACCCCAACTTTCTGGATCTGTCCCTATGCATAAACTAAACATTAAATTCTAAAAGGTGAAACCTGAAGTTCAAGGAAGAAAATTTACCTACAATGAAGTTACTAATTTATCTTTTCAGATGGCTTATATTTTAAACTATCTTAGAAATGTCAAGTAATAATACGGATTGTCTCTAGATTCTTGAATATACTACTTCTTTTCTTCCCTCTGGTCATACTCTTCTATTATCTAAAAGTAATTATTGAAATTTCTGTTCTCTTGTATGTCTATCAGAAAAGTACCTGCCTACAAAATGCTTTTCAAAGTTCCTACCTAACATGAGTAAAAACAACAACAAAAAAAGATTTTCGATGTTTGGGGGGCATGGAAAAAAAAAAAAAACAGAACTGGAAACTCAGCTGCATAAGTCTTAAATATAACTAAAGAATAAAACCCTATGTTTTCACTCAGAAGATTGCAGATATAGTTTTAAGAAACTCACTGATTCGGTACAGTCAGAAGAAAAAAAATATTGTTTTCCAAAAAAAGATGTTTCTTGAAATAATTCCAAAGAGACCTTATAAACTGTTTTTTTAGAAGAGAAAATCAAGTCAACTCACACATACAGCTTCCAAACAGAAGTCTCACCCTCTTCCAGGAAAACAATGAGATTTTATTACCCTGCTATGATTCTTTCATTTCAGACATGATTAATTAGGAAGTATTACACTTCTCAAAACTCCCACCACACTCTTCATTGCTTATTTGATGACAAGCCCACATGAAATAACAAGTAGCCACCAAGCAGTATAAAACAAGTATCCAAAAACTCCATGTCAAAGAAGGAACACTTCTTTTATATCTTCGCCTCCAAAAATGAAGCAGACTGCTTTTAACTTCTTTCACAAATAGTTTTTTTTTTTTAACTTGGTCACTTTTGTAACAATTCCTTTTAAATTTTGAATAACATGTACACTATATTCAGTATTCAAGAATACATGCATGTTTAATCTGATACCCCTATTTTTAAGCTGAAATTCCAAAGGACTTGTGAGTCCATGTAGTTGATATTGATAACCATCCACATGCACAATTAATAAACAATACAGATGATGTGTGAAAGCATGTTTTAGGACATGGTTTTTATAGAAAAAAATGTTTCTTTCCCAAATAAAAGCTCATTTGTCACAAATATAATAAAGATAGGAAACAGGAGTAAAAGAGTAAAAGAAAGAAAGGAAGAGGATAACTCTAAAATTCGAATGAATGAAAAACCCTGACTCTCTGCATATTCTTCCAAACTCCTCTTTCAAAATAATATTCCTTTTGAACAATCTATTTTCAAAATGTCCATGTGAACTAAGAAGCCAGCCATAGCTGAATGCATTATACATGTATATTTTAACAATCACTAGTTTGTAAAGGCTGCATTTCCCCTTCAACCTTTCAACTGTTATGTCCATAAAACTTCACACATAGTACAATACTAATAAATAGATCTTGCTGGTACCAGGAAACATTTTTTTAAATCTATACTGGTCAAAATATCCTTGTGTGAGTGTGTTGTTTTCTTTTTCCCTGTTGTATTAAATTTAGGATCAAAAACATCAAAGCAGCTTCCACCTCGGACCTAACTTTTAGAGGATCAATGTGACAAGGCAGTCCCTGATAGATGTTTCTCTTGATAAACGACTTGTTCAAAAGAGACATTGTAGCTTTCATTTCCTGACCACAACACACTTTTAATTTGCAACAGCAGAGCTGCCAGAGTGCGAGCACTTGCCCACTTTCTTGCCTTTTAGGTTTGTAGCTCTGGCTCCTTTAGGCCACACATTTGAGACATATATTTAGACATAATCTAAAAATAATCAGAGTAATAGAATTAGAAAACAGAAGCCACTAATGCCATTTTATGCATATACACAAGTGTCTACTTTATATGTATATAACCCCCCACCCCAGGATCCTAGTGTATGATAACAAGCCTCCAAAGTGAACATCACTTGCACATCGGGCATTTAAACACACAGGGAAATAAATTATGTGACTATTATTTAATAGTAGGAAGAGACTGGGGGAGGGGAGCAATTTACTTAAATCTGCTGTTAAATGTAATGAATTATAAGATTGCCGATGCCAAAGTGTTTACATATTATTGCAATGATTATTACTACTACCAAGAAATCACATTTAAGTATCAATACGGTGAACAGTCAAACCATCCAATTTCTGCTCTCAGCACATTGTCCGAGTTCCGATTTAAAATTTATAAATGTAATATCCTCCTCATCACAGGCAGCAGCCCAATCTGCTCTGAATATATATTACAGCTTTAACATCACAGAGGGAAATCGCCCATCTGGCAATCCCATTCGCTTCAACAGCTCCGGGGGAAAAAAAGCTGTGCTCTCTCCTCCTTAAAACATTTCTCAGGGCAAATTATGTGCATCTAAAATAAACAGTCTTCTTATTGATCGCTTCAAAGTCAACAAGTTCCAAATGCAAAATTCAATCAAATCCTTCCTATCATGTAAGAGCGGTGAGTGTTTAGCTCAATAGTCACCAGAGTCCGACCAGAAGTGTATGTCGCGCAACGAGTCTTGTAGTCCCTTTCCTTGTATTCACATTTGTGTTACGAGAGACCAGTGACCACGGCCACACTATAGACCTCTATCAGCTTTGCCCCACTGTTATTTCTTTTCTTTTCTTTTCTTTTTTCATATTTTCTCCTTCCTTGCCTCTGTCTTTTCAGGAGGAATTCACAATTGTGGGGTAAATGTAAAAACAACAACAAAAAAAAAGCAGTTTAAGGTGAACATATCTCGTGGTTATGCAAAATACTTTAACATCTTTTTTTGTTGTTCCCTCTCAGTCTTAATTGAATATAGCAAAGTGTACACACAGCACTGCCACAAGAGCTATTGAAAACCCCCTCTCACTCCATTTAACTGACTGTTTTTTTTTTCTTTTTGTAAAGAAAGAGTAAAGAGTGATTTCAAACGAAGTCAATTTCAGTGCCTGATTATTTAATTCTGTCACAGGTTAAAAGTAAAAAGCGCTGACATGCAGAGACAAGTGAATGGCAAGGGGGAAAAAAACTACCACTGTTCCTTAAAGCACATTAAAGACTTTGAGCAATCAAAAAATATATTTTATATTCAAGTAAAAGATACCCCTTCACTCACTCACCCCCACCCCCCCACCCCCCAAAAAAACACTCAGAAGAACGGACTACTTCACAAAGTGCAGTCATCGAGAGGGCAGACAGTCAAACTGCATTAATAGATAAGAAAAAAAGAAATTTTCATTCAGTCCTGTGTGTGTGTACATATATATATACTTTCATAGTTAGCAATCTTTCCCCACTCTCCCGCCCTCTCCCCTGTCTACCCAGCCCCCACCCAAAAAAACCCACACTGAGTTTAACTAATTTACATACCATTTGACTTCAGCGGTTATATACTGCATTACTAGTAACATGCAACTTCAGGATTACAGCTAAATCCGATAAAAGTGGACTCAAGTAATATATTAATCAAAAGTGGATATATAAACAAGTGATAGCAAAAGAAAAAAAAAGCATGGTGACAGATTAAAACAAACATGTATATTTTTAAAAATGAATTATATATTATGAGCATCTGCTTCCCAAGAGGTCTTCAGTGATTTTATCATGCTATTTAATTTGTCTTTCCTATTTAGATGCAAAGGAAGTAAATTCCAAAACTGACATACCATAAACACTGGTGCTACTGATCATTTCTTGCTGGCAGCACAAAAAGCTGAATTGGATTTCTCACAAGCAGGAATTCCAAAGGTTGCTTTTCATTAAAGCCACTTTTCCTCTCAGCTATCAAATGTCACTGCCTTGAAACGTGGGCCCTTTCGTCAGGTATTCATTTAACCTACATGCATATAATTAAGGGGGAAAGCAACATCAACAAAAAGGGGATCTCAGATCACAGGAGAAGAAAGAAAGGAAAAAAAGCACATGACTAGGAATGCAAGTCCATGTCAATTTCACTCACTCCCATTGAAACTAACAAGAGCTCCGGGGAGGACGGTAATAGGATCAGTGGATTGTATATACCATTAAATTATACATCTTTCTCTCCCGTTCCTTGCCAACAATACGCCCACCACGCTGTACCCCCTCCAAGATGATGTGCTTACATTTTTCTGCAACCGATCTTCTGACATTTTCTCGTTCCCCCAGCCATGAGATTGTAATTTAACCTCAACTTTTTGTGTGTGTGCAAGATTCTTATTTACACTTCTTATTTACTTAGAAGTTAGTTCCCGAAGAAAGTCTAGCCCCACCCTATGGCTCCGCTTTCTTTTTATTTTTTTTTATTTTTAAAGTAAAAAGATAGTAACAAGTAAGTCCAATATAGCGCAAAACGAGGTTTTTGCAATCGCGAACTCTTAATCCCATACTATTGTTACAATGATTAAGCAGCAAAAATATGCCTTATAATGTTTCAGGGTTACTTTCTACACAGAAATTAGACAGCAGGTTGGCGTATAGGATAGAAACGAGTGCAAATTAAATTTAATGTTTACGGCACAACTCGAAGATCTCTTCTTATTACAGGTCTTGGATCTATTTATATTCTTTAAAAATAAAACAAAAACACAAACAAATTTAAACAGATGGTAGAAAACTACGAAGCTCCTCTTACCTGAACGCGCGGAGCGAGAACCCGATAGGTTAGCGTAGCATCGATCCGATGTGTTTGCTGATGAATGGAAGCTAGGGTTAAGTGAAGGTGCCTATGATTTGAAATCATTCCAAGTTTTTGAAGGGAAGACGGACTGCAGCCTCTGCCATGTTGGAATTTCAAACCCAAAACAGCTGCTTGGAAGGAGCCAGCATGCCAGAGGCTGGGCGCAGGCGCAGAGCGCCGCCGAGCCAAATTCAAATCACTTTCACACTAAGAGCCAAAGATCAGTTTTCAAAGGAGAGAGGGAGAAAGAGACGGAGGCTGCCGTGAGGGAGAGAAGACGGGAGGCAGTGGCGAGAGGCGGGCAGTGGAGAGAGACGGGCAGCGGGAAGACCGGGAGGGAGAGGGAGAGGCGCACGGAGCCCGCGGAGCTGGAGGGGGAGCAGGGAGGCGGGAGGCGAGCGGGCGAGCGAGCTAGAGACGCGCCAGAGATTCATGGGCAGGGAGGGCTCAATGGCCGCGCCGCGCGGCCGGCCGGCCGCTCGGGTCATGTTACACGGCCGGGGCCGCGGCGGTGGCCCAGCCTCGGCGACGCGCTCGCTCACGCGGCCCGGAGGGGGCCCCGAGGTCATGACTACGCGCGCGGGGACTCGGAGCTCTCCCCGCCCGCCCTCTCAGCGGCCCAGCCTGGGGCGAGGGGAGCACTGCCTCGGGGCGAAGGCGCCTTTCGTTCCCACGCGTGACCAGCCGGCCCTTGCGCTCCCCAGCCGGCCGTGGAGGGCCCGGGACGGGGCTGCGCCGCTCTCGGGCCCGGGGGCTCCTCCCTGCCGGCTCTGGCCCTCTCGACAGCTGCGGCCCGTCCACCCTTCCCCACCCGCCTACGACTCCAACAGGACAGGATCTGGCCCTGAGAGCCGGGACCTCACCCGCACCCTCCCCTGCGCCCCCAGCATCGGCCAGAAAATGACTTTATCTGCCAAGAAGAGGCAACTTCGGGGGGAAATGCGCCTGAACCCAGTGCCCCTCCCCCGTCTCCCTGTGAATAAATACAATCCTAAGTGTCTAGGTGTGCGGTCCCCTCTCGCGCTCCCTGGCTCCCCTCCCTACCTCCCCCAGGCGGCTCGGGCAGGGGAAAGCGGCGCCCGGGGGGCCTCGGTACCGGCGGCGGGTGCGCAGGCATAGACGTTAGGCTGCTGCTTTCCCAACCCCCCTCTATGGAGCGATCTGGGGACCCAGGAGTGGGAAGAGAGTAGGGGCTTTGTGGTACTGAGAGCTGAGGAAGAATGAAATGTGCAGTTGAGTGTGTTGCTCGCATCCCAGGGAGCAATGCAGTGCTGATTGTCTGTTGCTGAGATAGCCTTTTGTTCGGAACATAAGGTTTAAGAAACACACACACGTTTTCTGGGGTCTCTTGTTAGATGTAAATGTGCTGCATCCAGACGCTTACTATGCAGTGTAAGCTCAGTTGGTTTACTAATCACCCCGCCCCACCCCCAAACAATCAGGATCATTTGAATGGGAACCTCATTCAGACTTCTAGGCTGAGAGTATTGCCTTCAACCTATTTCATTCTAGACTAGCCAACCATCCAACTGAGATAATAAAGCAAACAATAACATTTGATCATGATGTCTACGAGATAATGTGCCCGGCAAAGTTCTTTAGGAATTGTAATGAGAAAGAGAGTGAGTTGGGTAATAATTTCTCTTCGTTTTCATTAAATATGACTTTAATAGATAAATGGTGAGTTTTATACTTTGGCCTGGTGGACATCCAATCCTCTATATTTCAACTAAGCTAAGAATGAAGGAGGCAAATCATATATTAGACCAGGAGCCCATCAAGCTGAAAATGTTACCTTTGAAGGTTAGGACTGAAAATGTACTTGTTTAGGACTGACCCTCCTAACGATGTTCACATTTCCCCCAGCTTCTCGGCTGTAGATTTAATAGATTAATTTGCGGCTCTCCAGATGCTGAAATGCAGCTCTTAAAAATACCAAATATATATATTGGAATTAATTTCATTTTCCTTTTGTGATTTTCCTACTTTGAATGGATACATTTCGCTAACACAATGAGAAAGAAAATTTATTTTAGTTAAATCTAGGCAGATGACAGAATTTAAAAGACAATAAGGAGTGATTCAAGATCTTAACAAATATTTCTAGGGAATGAGATTTCTATTTGGAATGGATTTGACCTTTCTGTGCATTTTTTAAAAACTAGGCTTCGAAATAAGACAGAAGAACTTTATTCTGATGTAACAGAGAACACTGAAACCCCTTTAGTTATATTTTACAAGATAGCTTTGAAAATGATACTATGAAGAGTTCATTGGATTTTGCGACAAAGAAATAAGTGTAGGAAAATATCTGTGGGTCACTGTTGAATTGAGTACAGATGAATTTAAAAAAAAAAAGCTGTGAAGAACTCATAATTTCAGTTATTGCCCATTTGGGGAATGACTGCCAGAAGTCCTCTGCACACACAGCAGATGCTCTGTACAATTCAGGCAAAACTGCTCTGTCCTTGTTTGTTAAAAAAGTTCAGAGCTCATCAACCTTTAACACTAAATTCCTGGTATTGGACTTACAGTTTCTTGCATAAATCAAAATATTGAATAAGACATATATAATAGAATACCCACTGAGTACAAAAACATTGTATTTAGATGAAAGACTTAAAACGATTCACTAGCAATATCTAAAATAAAATAATCCCTACTCTTTAAAAAGGGAGAAAAAAGTGTGGCTAGCAAGTTTATTAACAGACAATAACTAGTACTTTTTTCCAATTCCTTTATATATTCATTTGGAACACACTTTATAAAGTCCATTATTCAACATACAAATATAATTAACTTTGGAATCAAAGAAAGGGAAAACTTCAAAAGAGAACTGCATGTATTTACACAGAATTTCAAAATTTTTCAAAATTACATAAACTCAGGGGGGAAAAGACTTACGTACTAGAATATACATAATGGGATTTGCATGACTAATAAGATCCACAGTGGAGTTTGTCACTGCACTATTTCTAACATTTTTTTTCTTTAAGTATGCATAACAGTTGCTTTTCTCCAATTACTATAATAAAACTTGGTTTTGTTTTGCACAGAAATTCATTGTTTTGTTTGCAATTTTACAATTTTTGTTGTTTTTTTAAAAAAACTATCTTCAATGATGTAGTTTGTTTAAATAGCATTTTAACAGTCACCATGTTCTATCTGTGTTCAACTTTTAAACTTTTATTCAAAAGAAATGTTTCTGGCTGTAACTGACATTCATCTCTATAATATATTTTATGAAACTTTTTTTGACACAACATGAGAATTGGAAATTGAGCATTTATAGAAAGGTGATTGGCTAGTCAAGGAAACAGTTAATTCAGAGAACAACAGATTTGACTACATTTTTTCTCCACTGCATTAGCCACATGGCTTATTTCTTGCTTCCTCTTAATTTTTCTTTGCTTTCTGTATATACATTAAAATACAATAATTATATTTTGATAAATAAATGAAATTCTAATATACAATATATTCTGATTTGGGCTTTTAAAGAAAATCAGAAGAAAAAGAAGCATAACTATCTTTTTTCTTCAGGAGTGTGTGCATGCATGTGCATACATGTGCATGTGTGTGGATACATGTGTATGTGTGTGTATTCTTTTCAAGCTAATTCAGAGAAGAAGAATTCTACTTTTTCCTTTTTCTTATCCTCAAGATAATATAAGCAGCAACAACAAAAGTGAAGGGTAAGGAAATAAGCAAGGTGATATTGAATATGATTTTGCAGATGACCATATGCTTGTCTGCACTGGACTAAAGCTAACGTGAGGTAGGTTGGACACAGAGATATGCTTTACCTATGTGATAGGAGAGGAAGGAGGGCAAGAGATGAGCATGGGCAAAAGGTAGAAAGTAGAATAAATGAGGGAGATGAAGGTGACAAGATGTTGTAAAGAGAAAAACAAGTTTGGAGAGCTATGATGTACAGTTTTTCATAAAATGCTAAACACAATTCAAATCTATTTAATTTTTTTAATACTGCTTTTTAATTTTAAACTTAAGTATTAAATATTTTAATAAAACATTAAAATAATAATATCTTCTTCCAAACTATTGTGTTTTAAAAAACATTCCAGGATTTAGCAGCTGTTTAGGAAATCTAGACTTTTTCCCCCATATTGCTCATAAAATCTAAAGTTGGTTTTGCAGAATGCAAATTAGTGACTTCCATAAATGTGCAGTTTATTTTGAGGATTATTATTTGTACTTCAATTCAACAAACTACTAAGAAGTCCTTGTGAAACATCCCCCTCCCCCAAAAGAAAAAACAAAAGCTAATGAAGACTTTGACCTCATTGAGCAAAATTACTCAATTTGTTCAGAATTACACTCGAATACAGGTACTGTCAAGTGTTACTAGAGTGGTC
The DNA here is from genome assembly GCF_000696425.1 of Galeopterus variegatus. Lineage (NCBI taxonomy): Eukaryota > Metazoa > Chordata > Mammalia > Dermoptera > Cynocephalidae > Galeopterus > Galeopterus variegatus. The sequence continues at coordinate 230,917 of NW_007726112.1, read as the reverse complement.
CATACATCTCCTCAGTGATCTAGCCCTACAGTGAAGACAAACTGGAAAATCCTGTGCTGGTTTCACTTAGGAAGTTTCCTTGGTTATGCAGAAATGTTTTCTTCTAATAACCTGAAGATTATATTATTATTCACATATATTTGTAGTGTTCATATATTTTTGCAACCTCTGCCTTATTTTGCATGGTTCTCAATTTCGTTTAGAAAGTGCATACTGAATATACTTCTGTGGTTAAAAGTATTGCATCAAAAATTGCAGAGGATTTAAGGAAAACTAACATTAACATTTTATGGATGAAGCCAGATAAGTAGAGCTCAAAGTGAATGTTACAAATACACTTAGAAGGGAGATCTGTCCAGAAGATATGAGTTCTTTCATGAAGGATAGGGCAACTTTTCTGGATTTTGTTGTCTCAACCTTTATGCTCCAATACAACAAATTACTTGTAGTTTGCATACACTGTGCTGTTTCTCCCCTCTACACTTGGCTTGTCACTGTCCCCTCTGCCTGAATTTACTTTTCCCCTCCTCTCCTGTGGGCTAACTCCCTTAAGATTCTCAGTACTTACCTCCTGCAAGAACACTCCCCTGCCTTCTCAGGGGCCCTGAAGTACATTTCCCCTGCGATCTCACCAGACACCCTCTCTCTCTCTCTCTCTTTGTACCTTCAAATCATTTTAAAGTATCCCTGTGTTGAACTCCTCCATTCAGTTGTGAGCTTCTTGAGGGCAGGTGACCACTGCAACTTCCATCTTTTTTTCCCCCACTGCCTAAATTTATAGCGGCAATTCTGAATAAATGTTTACAGAGGAAATTAATGAGTTGACCTGTAGAGTAAATAGATGTGAGCAAAGGCAGATTGAAAGGAAACTGTGGGAATCTGAAGGAAACAGCAAATAATCTAGTTTGGTTGAGCCTTTGCTTTACATAGGCATAGATGGGAAATAAATAGAAATGAGAATTGGGGATGCATTGCAGAGGAACTTCATTGAGTCTCAGGTTGAGAGGTTTGCATTTCAGTAAGTAGGTAACAGGAAGCTCTGGAAGGCTTTTAATCAAGAGATTTATTTGGGCTGAACCCTGCTTTAAGAAGATAGAGCTAAGAGAACTGGAAATGGGAGACCAGCTGGGAAGTTGTTGCAATGGTCTATTATTTTCTGGTCCCTCAAACTGTCAATCCTTCTTGTAGGGTTTATGGATATGCTTCCTTGCCTTTTTTATAGATGGTGTATTTGTATTGATTGCTCAATTCTGCACGATCATTTTGTAATATTACAAAATGTCAGTGTGTTTAAAGGCATTCATTTAATGTCAATGATATAAAAAGGGACAATATATTGAAACTGAATTTTTTTTCCTCAACCTGAACATGGTCTTTCTACTCATTATTCTGCCTCCCCCACCCGCACCACTTTACAATTAGTTCCACTCAGACTGTGCTTTCAAGCTTAGAAGTTATTTTACTTTCAAGAGAAGTAATGCCTGAAGATAAGAAAAGTTCCTCCCTGGATTATGTTTGAGCAAGCAAAGTAAGCAAAGTGAATTTGGGTTTTATACACTAAATAAAAATACAGATGCACATTTCCTCCATTTAAAGTATATTAAAGTTTCCTAAACAGGGTTTTTAATTCATTTAAAACAGCATTAGGTTAGGTGGGCTGTTGGTGCTTTGAGTTAATGTGCAAGCTGTTAATCTCCATAGACCTGGATTTAAAATTAGACAAAGCAATAATTAGTTTGGCACCATCATTTCACTACCCAGAGGGTAATAATGTAGGTCATAAAATACTACAGCCTGGCACAAGTTTTTTTTTTTTGTTTTTTTTTTTTTGGTACAAAACAAGGATCTAGTATTAGGTGATGTGAAAAAGAAATATATATACGTGTGTGTGTGTGTGTGTGTGTGTGTGTGTGTGTGTGTGTGTGTATAATACATATATATATATATATGATAGTCACTGGGAGATATAATGACTTAGCTTTTGATGTATGTTCCACTATTCCTAAAGAGACCTAAATTCAGAAATTCCTATCAGGTTTTCCTGGTTTAAAGTGATACAAAGAAATCTTCATAGTTTCTCTTCCCAGTAGTTATTTTTTTCTCTGTAATATTTTTTCATACACCATTTATCCATTTAGTCACAATATTAAGATTATAATTGGTACTATGCTTTTATTTTGCTGAATTTTCCCCATCAGTTTGCCATTCTATTAAATTATGAGAATGATATACTGTAAATATTTTTTAACATATAAAAGTGTCTCATTTAAGTAAGTGCTTACCATATGTACCTTGATTTGTTTTCATGGCAAATGACTACTGGCAATATCAATAATTCAAGAACAGAAACAATGAAAATACAAAGGAATTGCATTTGGATACTTCTTCCTGTCAATCATCCTTGCCAGCTTCCTGTTTGAACATTCTGAAAATGAGGAAGACATCAGGTCTAGCCTTAAGTATAAGTAATAGTTTTCTATTTCTGCTCACCCCAACTGAGCTTTTAAAGCACAGTCATCTTGGGTGTTTCTGTATAGCTTAATATTTCAAGCTATAGACATAATGCTTTAATATTGAATTGAAAATATATTTCATACAGTATACATGTATAGACTTTCTATTTTACATAAAGCAATGCAAGCACCTGTTTGTATCTATAGAGAGTGTTCAGTATATTAGATGAATACATTCACAAATCATTGAAGTTGAGCTTTTCAAGTGATGTGAGCCACTGATACAAACTTGCTAATGATAATTATAGAACTGATGCTGATTTAGTCATTTCAAAAAAGCCATGGAGGCATAATTAGTGTCTGAATGGCCTCAATATTGCATTATTAGGAGGCTAGGGTGAAACTTGAAATGAGAACATCAAGGCTGATAACAGAAAAGAAAACATGAAATACATACATAATTCATTCTGAGATATTATAAAGGTTTATAACCAGAAACAATAATTTGCAGAAAGCATCTCATGTACTGGAGCCAACTGCAATCATTTGGTCAACCTGTTAAAGATCAAATAGTATATTCTTAGCTATTCTCAGTGGTGTCTTTGTAATAAAGTAGCAGCAAACAGACACTGTTTGCTTCTGGTCACTTTTAAAGAATGTTCAGTTTATCAGTAGGGACTTTAATCTCAACCTTAATAGAGTACAAAAGCAGCCTTGTTCCTGTGCTTCTCTCCTTAGGGCCACAAGCCATGTGCATTTTTTAAATTTAAAAGAAGAAAAATAAAATTCTCCTTCTGAGAACTCTAAATGCCATGTTTTTTTGTTTTTTTCCCAAGGAGCAATTTTCATTCACCTTTCCTTTTTGACACTTTTCTTCTCTCCTTGCTGATACACAGATGCTGCTCCATGCTTCACAGTCATCTCAGGAGTGAAGACATGCAGAATAGCTATGAATTATCCCCTGCCTGGGACCCCTGCCAGGGTGACCATTATCAAGTGACCTGGTGTGTTGGTTGACTCAAGAATTTTAACTGAAAAGTCCCCCTTTATGGTACTGTCTCCTATTACGGGCAACAGATAGAAAGAATGATTTCTGAACCAGGTAAAACTTAGAAATGGACTTCAGTGTTAGTTATTCTTCCTCATTAGCATAGGTATTCAGGTAGTCAGACAAAGGCATCTTTAAATATAATCTTTCTGCTATCTAAAATGCCTGCTTCCAACGTGATTGTCATTGTTATTATTACAGTTTCCAAAAATGACAAGGTTTGGGTCATACTGCATAGAAGAAATCTGGGCTGCAGTTTAATACTTATAAATATTGTCCTTCATTTTTTGATGAGGTATCATACTCACAGAACAGTCAGATTTCCAACTATCTGGGTGAAGAGAGAGGGTGAAGAAAGCCTTAGGTAATGAAAATAGTAGTCACAAAAGAGCAGAAAGAATGAACTCTTGGCTGCAGGTAGGGCTTACTGTATGGATCAAATATGTTTCAGAAAACCAGACTACATTCTGGCCTCCCAAGTATCAAAGACAATTGACTTAATTTTTAAAAATCAAGTTTATTTATTTACTATCGTCTCTCTACTGCCAACAGTAACTGATAAACATTGAATGTTAACTAAGTCTTTTGTAAATTTAGTCATTGACTTGCAGTCCCACAGCGAGACCATTGAAAATACCAGAAGGTTGGATTTGCTTGGTTGGTTGGTTTTCTTTGCATTTTCTGGTCACTGACTGTAGGAAGTTACAAAGTCTTTATATCCCTCCATTTCCATACTGATAAATGGGGAAGCCAAATTTATGACTTTCATTAAGGATGCTTTTGGTTATGAGTAAGAGAAGGGACAACTAACAGTAGCTCAAAGACCAAGGATTTTATTATCTCTCAATAGATGTTGGTGGGAAAGGTGGTTCTCAGGTTTCTACTCTACAGTCTTGGACATTTTGGCAATATTTGCTCCACATTATGAGTGCAACAGTTTCAGACATCACATGAGACAAGACTGTACCCAGTGGAAGAAGAGGCATATTGTCCTACTACATGTCTCTTTGTATTTCTTAGGGAAATCCTTTCCCAGAAGCATTTATGGGATTTACTCTTCCCATTGTTGGGTCACATTTTTGTGCTTAAACCATGACTGGCAAGGGGAGTGAGACCACTGAGACTGGCTTAGATCAATAAAAAACCATCTCCTGTGCTGGGAAAGGGATTACCTATTGAGAAATTCACAAATATATTTGAAGAAAGAAGGAACAGAGGTAGTGGTGATGGTGGTGGAGTTTGTAGAATGTCTATGTAGGGCCACCATTCTGCACAATGCCAGGAGTCCCCTTTTTTCTGTGATTGCTGTAAATGGTGTCCCCTGGAATTGTTGCATCGCACAACCGAAATGATTGCATACTACAGCCTGTACCTGAGCAACAAATACAGTCTATTATATTTATCATACTTTTAGCCCAGCTGTCTGGGTATAGGTTTATTTTATAATGATCTAACTGTATTTTTATTTGGAGAACCTACTTTACATAAGTTTCGATAGATCATAGCACAAGTAAGAGGCCATCATTTTAAAAATGGTTGGGTCCCCTGGATGTGAAAACTATTATTTTCAACATTGATTAAAATATTTAAAAAATTCTGATGTAAGCAAATTATAGAGATTATGATTAGCTATATATTTTTTACAATATATATATATTTTATAATAATAAAATAAACAAAAAGATGCGAGCATCAACTTTTTAAAAAATGTTTAAATAATATAGCATTTGGTGTGGCATATAAGAGAGACAAATACCTGTCAAATGAGTGAATAAATGAATGGAGTTAAGTTCACCTGGAGAAGAAACACCTAGAGAGGAAAATTAAGGTACTCCCTGACAGTCTAACTAGCCATTTGTAGATCTTTGAACATGAGAGGGGATGTTAAAAAAAAAAAAAGTAACAAAATATTTGTAATACACAGTGTCGTACCAGAAAAGAAGTGAAACACTGGGCCATGTTAACAAGTCCAGTTGTTGAAAATGGAGATTTTTTTAAAAAGACTTAACCTTTACCTATGATGATAGTGAACTTAAGCTTATAAAATCACATCATTGTACTGACAGACAGTGATAAAAATTATAGCAGGTTTCACTTCAGATCATTTTTTACAGGACCATTGCCAATGTTTACATACCACAAGAAGAGGAGGAAAAGGAGAAAGAATGCCAAAAAAAAAGTAAATAATTTAAAATGTATAGAAACATGACTTCAACTTAAGGAATACCTGCCTATAAATATTGTTTCAAAAACAGAAATTGTTCTTTAGTTACTATCATTATATGTTTTAAAGCTGATCAGTTGAACACCAGACTCCGGCCAGACCCCACGTAATGAAGCCCACTTGTGCTTCTGCTGCCAGAGCAATAGTAACTCTCTTTCCTTATTCCCCTTTCCATTTTTCTCTAAAACATCCTTGATTTTTCTCTATAAGTCAACATGCATTATATCTACTCCTATTATTATAATATCCTGCAAGATTGGTGTTGGCTGTGTGTCACAATGGAAATAGTATATGAGGACAACAAAATATAGATACAAACGGTAGTAAGCACCGATTGAGCTTTTTCTGTGATTTCTAGACTATAACTTATTTTAGCTCTCCAGCACCTAACCTGTACAGACAACACAAACACCTAGATAGTTCAAGGTAATCTCAGTCTTTTCACTTGTTCTCAGTCTTTGTTGGCGATACACTCAGTAAATTCAGGAAGGTCCCTCTTCCCCTTATCCTTATAGCTGCTGTCTACAGCAATAGCCTGTCTTCACTGAGGTTTAATTCACTCTGCTCAGTCTTGGTGACTCGACCACTCTCTCAGATACATCTGCAGTAGGTATCCTTGGTCCTATCCTGTGATCTCCAGCTTGTATGATTTAATTTGCGTCTGGTCAGGGTGTTCTGTCAATACATATGCCTGCTTCTTCTGGTCCACTGAAATTCTCTCAGCCTCTCTGCATCCCTCCTGGGGACTTCATAATCTTTTATATATTTTCCTTCCCAGGCTTGGTGTCATCAGATCTAATCCCGTAGGCATCTTATTCACTCATTGCTTGTGCCTGTTCCAAAGTGGCTCCATAACTAACACAAACTCCTTTAAGAAGAAAGGATGGGTGGGGGGAGGGGGATCCCATACCCATGGCTAAGCTCTATTCTTCCCCTTTCCTTTTATGCCCAAACCTCTCTCCTCCCATCATCTCCTTCCTTCTCTTCTCCTTTCCCCAATGCAGATGGGATTTTAAATCTTTCTATGTATAACAGACATTATCTTTTACTTCATCCTATATTTTTTAACACTGCTTTTTATGGCATAAACTCTGTTGTATGCCCTTAAGATTTTTTATTCTTAATTTTCAAAAAAATTATTCTCTCAAAATCCTTACTTTTTTTTTTCTTGTTTTTCAAGATTATTTGTCTCTACGATTGGAACTCAAAGCTAACATCTGACTCTTTTCTTCTTCCTTAACTGTATAAGCCCTCACCTGGAAGATGATTCATTCAGAATGGTGTGGTAAGCTTAACAGACACGGAAAATAATGTGTGGGATATCCAAGGAAAGAAACATCAGTTAATATCTCAAAATATGATCTTCTTAACCCATTATATTAGCATACTTGATTGAAAGAAATCTTTAGAGAGAAGCATCTCAAATTCTCTCAGGAAACTAGCCAAGTTTTAATTGCTCCTACATATTTTGCCAACATAGTATTTAGAACCAATTTCAATTAAAGAGCAGTATTGAGTATAACAAACATCTCCATTATGTTTTTATTCATTTTCTGCTGACTATTTCCATGTTTGTATTTCTAATATCATAAAAGTAATCTTTATGGACTAGCAAACTAGAATTTGTTATGGGTCAGCCATTGAACTAGACTTTTTACCTAACTTATTTCACATAATTTTTAGGAAGGAGTAATCCTCTCTATTTTCAGGTAAGAAAACTGAGTCTCAAAGAGGATAGATAATTTGCACCAAGGATAGAAATCTAGTGAATCACAAAAGTAGGAATTCTACCCAGTTCTATCTTACTCCAAAATCTATTCACTTTTTATTATATCATGATCTTGTCCCTCTCACTTCTAGTGGGGTTTTTGCCCCTCCACCTTGCTGAACTTCACTCGGGTATGTACATACTCAGAATTGGTGTCGTGACTGCTAGGAAATTGCTCAATACTTTTCAGACTTGTTCAGGCAAAATTTCCCATCCTAATTAGATTTGAAGTTACTCACTCATGCTGTAAGGTCAAGCTGAAACACTTCGCAATGAAGTTCTTGTTTATTGTTTATTAACTGGTAGATCTTGACTACATTTTTTTTTTAAATGTCAATCTCTTATTAAATTGATTGGGGGTTGGCAGACACAAAGTCAGACCAAATATCTTTCTATTTCTTCATCCATTATTCTTGTCTTGTCTGGGAAGTATTCATGATTCAAAATATGTGAACTTTTTTAATAATTAGGTTTTCACTCTTGTTTCTTTGGTGAAAGTAAAAATGATATGCATCAAGGGTAACAGAATCTTTTTATAGCTAGTTTTTATGTTCCCCTTTTACTTTTCTTTTTTTCCCTTTTTTTCTCTCTAAAACTGACATTCTCTTAAAACACATTTATCCTTTTCAAAAAATAATGATATGCAATGTGGAATTCATTCAGGTCTGAGGTTAAAATTGAAGCAGAATTATATATGCATGTATAATAAATTATAATATACATATACAAATTCAAACAGTGTCTCTAAGATCTTTGGTAACTTTAATATGCCTTAAGAAAGTAGACATTTCTTTTTCTTCACCAAAATAAAACGGAACTGCAGAACTAAATCTTTATCTGCAGATAAATTCATAAGAGTAGAAGAGACGTTTAATAATCTATAAGGCAACATTGCTCAAAGTGTGGTCTCAACTCTTTATGTGAGATTCATCTGAGGAGGTTGCTGAATCCTATTACAGACCAACTGAATAAGAATCTTTTGGGGGAGAATCCTGGAATCTGCTTTCTAACATGCCTGTGATGATTCTTTAACAGTTTTAATTCAACTACTTCCCTGTGGCATATGTCTAGACCGTCACTACCTTCAAGTGAGAATCACACGTATCAAATTTTAAGTAGCTTGAATTCATTTATATTTGGGATATCTGTTTTCCTTCCTTCCTGGCTCTTCTCTTAATCTCTTAATTAATACCTCTTAAGATCTTTATGTACCTCTTTTAATAAATACCAATATGGTGCACAGAACTGTAAAATGCTTCAGACCATCATGAAGAGACATACTGATCCCAATGTTTTATCTTTCATCCATGCATTTCGTAAATGGCTTTAAAACTCCCTTTCTCATTATTATCTGCTTTGATACCTACATTTGTTTATCTGCTTTCATTGTAGCTAGTCATGGATTCCACAGCTGGTGGAAATGGAAGTCACCATGTGATGATCTTCAGTCCTCTCAGAGGATAACCTCTGTTTACTCAACATGTACAGATACATACTCAATTTTGGCTAAATAGCAGTAGTCCTTCAAGCTTCAGGAAAACAACTTAGACACTACTTGCCCCATGAAGTCTTCCCGAATCACCAAATACAAAGGAGTTGTCTCTTTTAGGTTTTGTGTTCCCCTATATTGCCATTAAACACACTATGTTAATATCTTTTCTAGTTTCTATCTTACCTTCAAACACCTTAAAAACAGAAATAATTTTTTATTACATCATCTGAGTCCAAAAAACCTCTGACATACAGTAGACGCACATTAAAATTTCTTGAATAGATTATTAAGAAAATTATTTTAAATAAAAGCAACTTTGTACTGCTTCAATTACAGCTATTATTTCTTGAGGATAAGAACTTACTTGTGAACATCATAGGTGTTCAATAAATGTCTGTTGAATAAATATTAAACCAATAAATAAATTAATTTTTGAAAATGAAATTAAATTTAGTTTATCTTGAGGGTCATCATTTTCTATTAAACACATCAACTCTATTAAACACATATCTTTACACACATTCACACCTATATATGTTCTTATAATATTTTATTATGAAACATCTTGCACAATTTCCTTTTTTTAAACTTAGAGAAAAGAAAATATATATATATAACTGGCCACCTACTAAATACCATTTACAAGGATTCCACTGCAATCTAGAATCTAATCTCTAATGTGTGTCCGTATACATACAGCTATGTCTATGCAGTTTTTCAATCATATATTTGTGTATATATCTATGAAAAATAAGTATATATGCCACCATATCATTTTCCAGAATATATATGTTTGTATGAATAGAGAAAGGAGAAAAAATGAGCTATGTAGTTTTAGGAGCAAATATTAAGCAAACTAACATACTTCTTCACTAATATTCAAATGCAGTTTTGTCTAGAATTAGCATAGAATTGACCATAGGAATTAAGGTGATAGGATAGTTATTAACAGATTTATATTGTCATTTGTTTCTCCCTTTTCTTTTCCTTTCCTTCTAGTTTTATCTGTTATTTTTGTTTCTCCCCTTTAGCCTCTCTTCTTACTACTCTTACTCTTGAACAAGTCATCACTTCAAATATGCACAAAAAGAATATTGTGAAGGAACAATGACTGACTTATACGTCAGGATAACAAGGGTGTTTGCTAGAATCCAGAAGGGAACTTGTATTTACCATTTCTTCCTTATTATTGTATTCTCAGGCAGATGAGTCAATAGAGGAACTGTGTCTAGATCTATAGAAAGTCCTGTCTCAACACTTGAACCTTCTTGTTTGTCTGGGCCACATGCTATTGAAGATTTGATTGGTCACAAGGAACCAAAGGTGTGAAGTTTCCTGACATTGGAAAATGCATTTGGGAATTTCCTCCCAACACTTTTTCTGTCCATGGCAGACACCTATCTGAGCTTAGGTGAAGGTGCCAGGATTTTATTCCGTAGGACTGTACCTTAATTCCTCTTTGTAACCCACAAACAGAAATGAGTCAAGGTCTGAACTAGTAACAGCCATCTCTCCTGTGTGTTCTACCCTATGTCAACTAATGTAATCTCACTTAATGGAATAAATGCAAGGTATGATTTGGTGTTTCTGACCCAGAAAGATCTGCTCATTGTAGAAAAATAATAGTTGCTTGCTTCATTTTGTGGGTTATCACTCTAAACCTTGGTATGCTTGGCATCTGTGTGCTCCTGAAATTGTCTTATTACCTTGTGAATGGGCATCATGCCATGCTAGCAGATGGGCAAAAGGGATGCCAGAAACTTGGACTGTGTATCATGTTTGAGTATTAGTGTCTAGAAATCTATGACATTTTAAATGTATCTTTTGAGCTTGAAATATACCTGGAGAGAATGTTAGTGTACTCCGGGGCTAGTCTAACATACTCAAGGTGGAGATACTATGAGAAGGATGGGTATAGATCCTGTACCTCTCTCTTGATCTTTCTCTTATCATCAGGATGTTGTATTTAATTACTGGAAATTTGTTCCAAGAAACATATAGGGCCATGTTTTAGGTGATAAAATACAGAAGAAATAGCATGGGCTTTGTTGACCATAGGCAAATTACTTAATCTCTCTATACTTAAATTTCATCATTTATGTGATGTGAATTGAAGTAACAAATTATACAGTGTTAGGTATTTGGATGTGCATGTACTTCACAGAATTATTGTGCAAATGAAATGAGACACTGCTTAAGAATGTGCTCTGTGAATTGTACAGTACCATTCAAATGATAGTTGTGAGCCTTTAAAAAAAATTTTTTTTTACCTGTTCTTATCCCAGCTAACTTTCCTATTGCTGATCGCAGTACTGAGAAAGAGGATTAAGTTTGGGCACCAAAAGTTTTTGCTACTGACTTGCTCACACAAGGTGAGCAATGGAAGTGAGTTCTATTATGGCAAAAATTTTTTTTTTCTATATTGGAAAAGAATAGATACTTATGAAATCTTCCCTGGACAGACAAGCAGCAGGGCAATTTGTATACCACATTTCTGCTGCCCAAGAAAATGAGAGGTAAGAAATTTCCTGGTGATTTTAGGCATTATAGACAGATGATCTAGACTACATGGTTCCCAAAGTGAAATTCTGAGTGTAAATTATTCAGAACAACTCCCTGTCCAAGTCAGTGCCAGTTGGCCATATATTTGATTAGCACTTTGTTTCATATTGGTTTTGGCCTTTTGTGCCCAGATTTCTGATATTGTTCCATTTGACTTGTACTCAAAGTTAAGAAACAGACAAATAAAAAATAAAGAAATCTGAAAGTATTTTTATACTTTTTGTGTTTAATATAATTTACTGAGTATATTGATGCAGATAAGAATGGTATCACTACACAACTTGGATCACAGATGCTGAATAATAGAAAGCATGAAACAGCTGCCTCTACAAACCTCTGCAGTCTAAAGTTGAGAGAATTTGACAGAGTTCTCAGCTCTTTTTGAGAAAATGCTTTGGTGATTACTGTAGACTGGATTCTTTCCCTTCTCTTCTGCCAACTAGCCAGTTTTATGTACATTGAGTAAATGGGAGGAGATGAAAAATATAGTGAAGAGCCTCCCCACAAAGCTGTGTGCGCAAGTCATGATATAAAAAAGTGATTACTCCTAATCCATGTAGTCCACCTCCATGGGAAGTCTAATACGTGACAAATGACACAGAGAAATTGTCACATACTTTAGAATTTTTTAAAAAATTAAACCTCATTTCAGAATCTTACATTGCTTTTTATTTTCCTTTCCAAGATTTTTCTCATTTTTATTTTATAGACAAATTTGAGTATATGCTGGTTTGTTTCCGCTTTATGAAGTGCTCCTATCTGAAACAGACAAGAGTGGGGAAAAATATCCATATTTTAAATTCACCTCTTTTTAATACAAGTAAATTTTCAGCTGATAAACTATCACTGGCTAATCTGAGACTAGCAAATCCAAATGATGACTATGTTTGAATGAAGTTATTTCTCAAGTTCATTATCTTTTTAAAACAATTTTTTAAACAGTATTTTTAGAACAATATTCATTAGAGTAATAGGTTGAATTTCATGTTAAAACAATACAGCTCCCCTTTTAGGAAACTAATTAGAATGGAGAAGAAAAATGATATTAATTCTTAAATTAATGATAACTTAAGTTTAGGAAAATTTTAAATATGCTTAAAGTGAAACAGCACTGATTAATGTTTTAGAAGTATTATTATGAAGGAAATAAAAATAAATTTGATCAAAACTATGCCAGTAGAGGATGGTTTAAATGAAATTGACGTTATATATCAATTTACTGTCATTTCTGACATATTAATTGTATTTTTACCACTAAGAGTATCCCCAGGAAAGCATAACAACAAGAAAAAGAGTAAAAAAGACTTAAATATGCCCAATTCATTCACACAATCTGAGCAAAGAGCTTTTTATGTGTCAGACTATTTGCAGAGAAAACTCTGCAAATCTACTGGAAAAATAAAATAGCATTTGTTTCTTTCTGTAAGCCCCATGCCCTCCCATTTAGCTGTTTTGACATGAGCTACATATTGACATAACCATTACCAATAACTTTGTAACTGCTCTAATAACAAATTCTTGTTATTTCAATGTGTTTCCACTGGTGGGTCAGTGCTAGTGATTAGAATAGCATAAATTTATCTAGACTTAGTAACAGTGTACTATAATTTCACTGTAAATATTGAGTAGTATATTTCCATACATAAGATGAGACTGGCTGTACTGTTCTAAGCCGTAAATGAACTCCTGACGCTTCTCCATAAATGCCTGTCTAGTAATTTCTTATGATTCCAAATGAATCATTTTTTTAAAGAAGTCTCTTTTTATCAGTATAGCCCAGCACATCATATATCTACCCTATGTATATGCAGGCTGAAATGAAAATGTTAGCATTGATGTTTGCAGTGTTTTAGGGCTTACTAAGCATCTTCATCTACCCCATTCTATTTAAAAATGAATTTCAGGCTCACGGGGGTTAAGTGATTTGTCTAAGATTCCATAGCTTGGTGAGTGGCGCAGAGTGGAGTTGACATCCTCTGATCCTAAATCCCAGGCTTTCTCCAATGCTAAACCATTTGGGGTCAGATAACCTGGGTTTGAATCCCAATACTTTGACTCACCTTGGGCAAATTATTTAACATTTTAGTCCCTGTAAACTGGAGAAACTCTTGGTAACTCCCATATGGAGTTGTGAGGTTTAAAGAAAATAATGTCTGTATTGCTCCTAGCACAGTGCCTGGCACATTGTAATCAATAAATAAATACTGGCTATTCCTAACGTGTTCCATCATGTGCTTATTTATGTTTACTAGTTGCCATTTGTGTGTATTTGTGTGTTTTGACTTCTCTCAAGTCTTGTCTCGCAAAGTTTCTCAAGGGAAGTTATTTTCAATTCTTTTATATTCTCTGTAGATGAAAGAAAAATGCTCTTGAAATGAATGTGGAAGTAAATAATGCTAGAAAAATCTTTTGGAATGAATTCTGAAATGAATGAAAAAAAGTTTCAATATGGCACTTAATTAAACTATTGGAAGTAATTGGAACCCATTATAAGCATCTATTCTAGAGACAATCAATAACTAAAAATCTGATTTTGTTTCATTTATACTCCAATTAGTGTTAGTGTTTCTGAATTATGATGTCAATACTTCAGTTTATTCAATGATACAGAAACCCCCTGCTTTCACATGTAATCATTATTAACTTTTGCATGTCTAAGTTTTTCATATGTTTTGGCAGTTCTTTCAGGTAAATATTCTTATTTACCATTGGAACTACAGTATTAATATCTAATTGAGTTGACCAAATAGCCAGAGTTCTGTTAGTTTTTTGACCTTTCACATTTGGTTACATATTTAGTTACTAGCATATAATCAGCCACAATGTCTAAAAATCTTGGACTCACTTTTTATTTTAAAGACTTTACATCATATAAAACAAAGACAAAAAGCAACTTCCACTAAACATATAAAGCCATCACATCTAGAGGTGGAAGAGGAAAACACCCCCTCGTGGACGTGTGGATGGCAAATAGGACAAGGTGTGTAAAATGCTAAATACTCTTTGGTTGAATTTCCAAATTAATAATTACATATCATTTCTGGGAGAGTTATGGCATTTGTCCTCCTTTTTAATTGCCAAATATAGTAATATAATCTTTATCTCTTAAGAGTTCATCAACCTCATTGCTTCTTGTGGTCCTCAGGTCACATTTTGTTGCTGTGGGGAGGGTTGTGATGTCACCGAGAATAATGACTTCAGCTGAGGTGTAAGCAGCAGGAGCTGGCCTGCTGGTAAGCAACCAAGAGCTTGTTTTCAGGCAAATGTTCTTGGCAACAACAACAGGAAGTGTGGTAATAAATGACTATGTTCGCTCTTCTCAGACCTCCCGCCACTGCTTTGGTGGTGGTGGTTTTGTTGTTGTTTTTGACAAGAGAAAAATTGAGATTAATGCAAAGATATTACTTGAAGTAAAATGGCCAGGCATTTATAATCTGTAAGAATAACTTTCCAAGAGGCCAATGTAACTTCCAGAATAACCAGAAATCATTCCAAAATCTGAGTATTGAAATCATCAGATAGTTAAAGAGGCCAGTATGAGCAAGATTCGTCAGAGTAGAATGCACCACATTCTTTTAGGGTCCTGAGGCTAAAAGAAGGCTGGTTCTGAAACTCCAGTCAGAGGGTTTAATGCTCTTTCGTATTCACTGATAATAGCGGACAGCTCCAGGGCATCATAGTGTACCTCAATCCTCACTCGGTTATTTGAGGGAGTGCTAGATTTCTCTAGGATCAATCTCTTGGTTATCTCTTAATCAAAATAGCCCCCATTTTATCACATCTTGGGAAAAATTCTGCATATGCTCAGTTCTTCATGCTCCACAGATGGTTTCTTACACGCACACACAGATACACATATATGTATACTTAAAGATATACTATTTTTAGTTCACTTATATAATTTACTGAGTTTGTGTGCTGTACTAGGTGCTAGGATGATTGCAAAGGACAAATATAGTACAAATCTTGCCTTCAATGAGATTACTTTTAACCATTGACAGTGACAGAGATTTTCAGAAATGGGACCATTTAATCCAACTCTCTCACTACAGATGAAGAGACTGAGACTCAGAGAGGTTGAACAAATGTCACAAATTAGTAGTGAATGCAAACCCTGGACTCCAAAATTTGTAAAGATTATATCAGTGACTTGGATTATGACCACTACCACCATTTCTCTAATCCTTTCTATGTGCAAATCCAATGCTAAGTAGTTTGCATGCATTATCTCATTTAATGAGGCAGTGAGGCCAGCACTATCAGCATCACCATTTTATGGGTTAGCATCTTGTCTGAGGTCATAAAGCTAGCACACAGCACAGCCAGAGTCTGAATTTAATTTTGTCTGACCTTGTCCCATGCTCTTTACCAGTGAGATTTCCAGGTGCAGTATGCTTTTCCTTACATGCTTGTGACGAGAGAAAAAGATTTGAGAGTCAGTATAGAATAAAATGCTAAGTATAATATAAACAAGTGCCAAAGAAAAGGTGGGGTAAGGATGCTATGAGTGGTAAGAAGGAGCACAGACCCAGCTTCTGCCTCCATGGAGAGCACATGAGTCGAGTTGCAGAGGGGCACTGAGCATGGTGTAGTGCAGGGCTGTGAGGAGCTTAGCCTACCTGAAAGTGTAGTTGCATGGCTAGAATGAAGGAATTAGTGCAGGTCTTTGGCACTCTCAAGATGAGCAACCACTTTTTAAATGTATTGTTACTGCTTCCTACTTGATGGCTTCTTAAAATTAAGGCACATGTCTTTTTACCTGGTGGTCCAACTGCTATTAATTTGTAAATTCAACCACTAATTCAGAGAAGCAAGATACACTGTGAAGGGTTATTCTAGAACTTAATGCATTTTACTGCATTACATTATGTGACTGTGACTGCTAAAGTACCCAACAAACAGTCTTTTACCTAGGCTCTTCCTACACAGATGGCTTTGGACGGATATTTCTGCGTTTCCTTTTGAGAACTAGATGATTATAAATTGATCAATGGGAAGAGATTTTAAAAAGCAAGTGTTATGTTTAGATGGCTTTGGAGGAGGGGAAGAAGAAAAGAAAAGGACCTGTAAAGGATAATTAAATTTCATTTTTCCATTCATCTTAGAAGTTGCCTGTTTAATTGACCTAATCTACCCACTGCAGAGGAAACATTAACAGTAGTGTAGATATAACTTAGATAGCATTGCTATACTTGAATTAAAACAAAACAAAACAACTTGCAGTCTCTGGAAAAATTGAGCACATTTGCTGTACTGAATAGGAAATCCAAATATATAGATCTACAGCATCAGCTTAAAATAATACCTTAAATAGGAAAGGCTTCCTTTTCTTTTTTTAAGCTGACTGGTTTGAGCACTAGTATTGACAATAAAATCGTAACTGTGAGAAAACAGTTTTCTGGGCTGACCCCGTGGCGCACTCGGGAGAGTGCAGTGCTGGGAGCGCAGCAGCGCTCTCGCCGCGGGTTCGGATCCTACATAGGGATGGCCGGTGCGCTCACTGGCTGAGCGCGGTGCCGGTAACACCAAGCCAAGGGTTGCGTTCCCCATACCGGTCACAACAAAGAAAAAAAAAAAAAACAGTTTTCTGAAGTTTGTGTTATTTTTATATCAACCATCAGATACGGTGAGCTTTAGTCCTTTCTTCATCACTTTAGTGGGCATTTCTGTGTTTCAGCAAGTCAACTACTTCTTGCTTATCCTGTTGGTACTGTTACTGTTCACCTGAAGACAACATAAGCTCAAAATAAGGTAGAGCAACTGAGCTCCTGAATTCCATCTGAGAATCAAAAGAGGAGGTTTGGGGCTGCTTTTAAGACAGAAGCTAACCTTGCAATTGACCACTTGACCATCCACGTATGTGTGATGTGGCTCCAGTTTCTGTATTAAATTGCATACTTAGTGGTGCATACATGACAGGGAGCTCATTCAATTAATTTCTATGATTTTTCTTTAGTCTTGAAAGGCATTTTCTTTCCTCACAGAAGCGGCTCTTATTAAGTAAAGGAAAGCATGTTCCACACTCTTCACTGTCAGGATGTTCAAATGATGAAAATATCATCTCTGATATGCTCCACTGAAAACGTCTTGTATGTGGAGTAGAGATGCATATCCCTGGAGAAGGTTGTCTTGGATTATAGAGCAAGTAAACATCACAGGGATGGAGGCACTTCACTGAGAATCTCCTCTAGCCCCACATTAATATGCTTGGACTTTAGCCTGATGCTTCTGAAACAGGGTAGATGGTGCCCCTTCTTTAGATTCTGCTCCTGACAGGCCATGAGCTGGAGGGTGATTCTTGCTTGGCTCTGCAGTTTTCTGGCTTTCCTTGTTTGACAGAATCCAATTCTCTTGACCTTCAGGACATGGAGCAGAACTCATTGCTTCCACCTGGCCTATCCAAGTAAGTAAAGTTATGCTCCTGGAATACCGTTGCCATGGTTAGTTTAATTTTAATTTATTGCAGAGATGGTTTTATGCATATGACTTTATAACTGTGCATGCACCCTGAGACCTCTGAAGGTCAAATAAATAATAAATGCTCATTAAGAGTTTGGTGGTTTTGCTGAAACTGACCAACAAAGGTGTCATTGGTGATACTTTCATGTGGACAAATAGCATCTAAGTCAAGTAGGACCTAGTATTAAGCTATTATAGTACTTGGCTTTACAGCCTCGGGATATTATACGTTAGCCATGCCTACTCAATCTTTACAATAATGGGTTAGTGTAAAAGTAGCAGTTACTTGCTGTTTAATCTAGTTTCCCTTTAAACCATTGGAATTTTTGTGGATTGTTCTTTGCTCTGTGTTTGTGTGTATGTGTGCACGCAGACGTGTACGTTTACAATGGAGAATGAGACAGGAGGCGGAAAGGGGGGAGAGAAAGAATATTAAGTTCTCACATTTTAAAAAGTGTCCTCCAGCTTTCAGAGGTTGCACAAGGAAATCTTAATTTTTACCTGTGCATGAGATATGAAAAGGGCTAAGGTGACCCCAGGCCGCAGCTGTAAAATTCTTGCCATGAAAATCCTGGCCTCCAGATGTTTCGTGTTCAGAGCCCTTCAGAAGAGAAGTCTTACCCTCATCTCTGACATGCCTTCCCTTTCCCCATGTCACTCGGACTATGGTGGGCTCATCTCCCTTTCCTAAGGCCCAGATCTGGAGCAAGGAGAAAGTGTTTAGCATGGCCAACCCCTCCTACCTGAAAAATGCTGAATAACTGCACGTTTGAACATTAATACTACTTAATTTTCTGAAAGAAAAAAAAACATAAAAATCTGATAATTTTGGTTAATAGCACTCATATAACCTTATCAAATAGCATAACCTATTAATGGGATAAGGCCTACTACTTTGCAAACTTCAGTGTTACCCTATGTTCGAAGCATGCTCTCCTTCCCACTAACTTATTAAATATATTTATGACCAATTAGGTACATACATTCTATTCCTTATCCTCAGCATATTTGTATCTAAAAAGGAAATTGAAAATTAGAGTTGCTTCTGTTTGTTTAATTGGATTAAAAGTAATCATAATCTTTTGGAAATCTCAGCTTTCCTAGGAAAGAAACCCAGATCCTGGCTGTTGATTTTAATAACATGAAATTATTCTTAGCTGAGAAGGACTATTAGATTATAAATTATTTTATCCTGCATTTCTTAGAAGTGCCTAAGGCTTACCTTCCTATTTTAAGAATTTTGTTTATGTCAGTAATTAAATTCAAAGGGAGAGTCCTGATATTTGAAAGCTCTCACTAATTCCTAAATTAAAGCTGTGGTTCTCATCCTACTCCAGGGCCATTTTTGAATTGGGTCTGCAGTGATGGAGAAAATAAAGTGTGGAGAGGGCATGGAAAAATAGAGGGCACATGCCCATGGTTGTTCCTCTGCCTCTCTCTTTCCCTGCAAGCCCTCCCAGTGAATCCACCCAAAGATATAATTATGTTCCTTTCACAAGTTGCTGGAATTAGTTTTGATCCATTCAAAATTCTTATCCCATTATTGGTGCCTTTGAGTTTTTCTTGGTGTGAATAAACATAATGTATTTTTGTTTATAAAACAAAAGACCACCATTACCTTGATTTGCATTACTGATTTCCTTATAAATTCTACAAGCCAAACATAGAAAAAGAGGAATTATTTTAGTCCTGTAAATTCTACATGGCTCTCCTGCCCTTAAACTAATTTTAATGATGGTAGAACCCCTAGTAATCAGCCTATAATTGCTAACAGAGTGATTTTTTGCAGTCATATTTTGAAATATTGTTTTAGACCCATGGGATTCCCAATGTCTAGACAAGTATATCTTGCCTGAGTAAATGCAAAATCAAAAATACCTACAAACCACCACTCACAAAGGGTATTCAGAGTGCCAGGCACTTTGCCACATTTTTGCATTCACTATCTATCTCATTTATTTCTCTTGACTGGCAAGTTTTGCTATATGCCTGGTTGATAGATGAGGAGACTGAGGCCAAGAGAGTAACAGATCGAAGGCAAGTAGAAAGTTTGAGATTTCACTCAGTTCTGACTCCACATATGTGCTCTCAACCACAAAGCTTCAGCATCTGTGAATCACAGCATTCCTTGACAAACAGTGAAAAGAGATGGTATGCATTAATGTCAAAAAGCTTATTTTTATTTTTTTATTTTTGGGGGGGTTATTCTTTTTTTTTTAAGTTACTCTCAAGCTTAGTGCTGAAGTTCTGTCTAGTGTTCATTTGTACAAGAAGGCTTACGTGATGTGCCTTATGGAGAAAATACATGTGTTAGATAAACTTCGTTCAGGCATGAGTTATAGTGCTGTTGGCCTTGTATTCAGTGTTACTAAATCAACAATATATAATAAATAATTGTTTTATACATTAAAAAAAAAGCTCATTTTTTTCTTCCAAAAGAAAATCAGTAGTTAAGAAATTGCCATGTTAAAGGGGTAGGGGACTGCATATTTCTGCCAAGCAATCCCTCTCCTGTGAATTTAGATCAAATCCACTATCAGTGTTTTCTGGTAATATTTCTTTCCTTTTACTGCTACATCATTCATAAGGTTCAGTGTTTCCAGAACTATAACATGCCAATCCTTACCATGCTTTCTCAGCACTATTAGTATTTTAAATTACTGGAACTGTTGTAGCCAATCACCTTAGAAGGCAGAGGACACTGTTATTAATTCCAGGCAATATGAGAAGGGGGTAAAAACCCCGAGTGCTCCACAAGCCATTTCACAGATGTTTGTCAGACTTGTCTATTTTCTCTAACTCACATGCAAACAGAGAGACCCAGAAAAATCTGCTTTTTTCCTTTTGTATTGACCAAGTTCTAGGAAGAAATGTTTTTCTGACAAAAAATATATACTATTAAGTGGTTATAGTTCAATCTATAATGTATATATTTGTAGCTTCTCTGAAATGTGTCCCTTTTGCGTAGGACTTTTGACTTGATTGCTTTTTTTTAAGCAACACAGCTCAGTATTGCCCTTTAGACCCAGAGACTTTAAAAATACCCTAAAATGAAGCAAGAGGAAAATTTAAAGGAAAGGATTTGGCATTATAAAGCAAAGTGGGTATAGAAGAAATTCTGCTTTGGAAGAGCTTGGATTTATTTAAGATCTCTAATTCAACTTCCTATGGATGAATGTCCCTTTAAAAAGAACCAAATTCTTTTCTAAGTATTAATTTTCTCATTTATAAAATTGTGATAATATTCCTTCCACACAAATTATAAACTTCTCATGGTAAATGGGTTGAGATAATCAGCAGTTCTCTAAAGTTAGAAAATTCTAATTATACTACTAAAAACATAAAAACTGTAACAGGTAAAAGAAATTACCCATATACAAGTGAGGTATTGCTCCTTTGAACTTTGGGACATACTGAATTTTGGACCAAAAAACCTATCTACAAGCCAAATTTTTAAGAAAGAGAGAAGTGGAGGGGTTGCCAAGGAAAACGCTAAGCATGCAGGCAATCATTCAATGCTTTTGGCAATAAAATAAATGTTACATACCTCAGGGAGAGTGTTTACTTTTATTATTTCTGACATCAGAAGAATAGTCAAATATTTCCATGGATCTTTAATTGAATCCAGAACAGTGCCTGGAATATCAAAAGTGCTCAATAAATGTCTGCTAATTTGACTACTTCTCTTGTTTAGTAATTTTTCTCTTTTGAGAAAAGCAATGGAACATGCTTTCTAGAGCCTACAGTTAGTGAGCTGCCCAGACAGAGCCACAGTGTTTAGGAGCAGGGATCTTAAAATCAAACAGACTCATGCTTGAATGCAGCTCCTACTACAGCTGTGTGACTGGAGTTATGGCACAACATATCTTTGATAGTCAGTTTCCTCATCTGTAAAATGGGGGGAAATGATACCTATGTCATAGTTTTTCGTGCAAATTAAATTGGATAGAGCATTTAAAGTGTTCAGTGCACTATAGGCACATAATAATTGCCCACTGAAGTGTAGCTATTATTATTTATTGTGGCAGTTGTAGTCTTCTTGGTGGCAGTTGTAGTCTTCCTCTTTTCCTACTTCCTTCTCTCCTTTTCTTCCTTCCTTCCTTCTTTCCTTCCCTTTTTCTCTCCTACCCACAAATGGAAGCAAGTGTCCCAGGGAATCAACATTATGAAATGCCAGTATTTTTATAATGTTATCCTGATAATATTGAGTGCTGTCACTAAATATGCTGATGGGCAAATTTAAAGGTAAGCTCTTGGAGAACTTTGGATTTTTCTATCACCATCTGATAGAGTTTGGATGTGTTGTCCCTGCCAAAACTCATGTGGAAATCTGATCCCCAATGTGACAGTGCTGGAAGCTGTTTGAGTCATGGGGGCAGATCCCTCATGAATGGATTAATGCTCTCCCTGGGGGAGGAGGGGTAGTGAGTAAGTTCTCACTCTGTTAGTTCCCATGAGAGCTGGTTGTTTAAAAGACCCTGGCACTTCCCCACTCTCTCTCTTGCTTCCTCTCGCCATGTGAGCTGCTTGTACCTGCCAGCTGCCTGCTGCTTTCTACCATGAATAGAAAGCCTGAGGTCTGTGCCAGATGCAGCAGTCCCAGAATTGTAAACCAAATAAACCTCTGTTCTTCATAAATTACCCACCTCAGGTATTTCTGTTGTAGCAACACAAAATGGGCTAATACAGAAAACTGGTGCCAGGAGTGGAGTGTTGCTATATACATACCTGAAAATGCAGATGCATCTTTGTAACTGAGTAATGGGCAAAGGTTGGAGGAGTTCGGAGGACTTAGAAGAAGACACAAAGATGAGGGAAAGTTTGGAAGATTTTAGATATTGGTTAAATGGTTGTGACCAGGATGCTGATAGAAAGGACAGTAAAGACCATGCTGATGATGAGGTCTCAGATACAAATTAGGAACTTATTGGGAATTGGACAAAAGATCACCCTTGCTATACCATCGCAAGGAACTTGGCTGCATTGTGTCCATGCTCTTGGACTTTGTGGAAGGTGGGACTTAAGAGTTGTGAACCAGAATATTTGGTGGAAGAAATTAAGGAAGCTGCATGGCTACGTGTAACAGCCTATGCTGAATTATGGCAGCAGAGGCATAATGTAAAGCCAGAATTTAAAAGGGAAGCAGAACATAAAGATTTGGAAAATTTGCAGCCTGTCCATGTGGTAGAGAGCAGAGAGCAGGAGAAAAATGCAAGGGTGAAGCAGATAAACTGGTTCCTAAAGACATTAGTTTGGTGGTGAGTCAGCCAGATGCTAAGAACCAGGACAATGGGGAATAAAAAGCCCTAAAGGCATTTGAGAAGTCTGTAAGTGTGCCCCACCCATCCCAGGCCCTGAGGCCTAGAAGGACTGAGTTGTTCCAGAGGACAGATTTGGGGCACAACTGCCCTTGGGAACCAGCTCCCGGTGTCCCAGCTGCTCTGGCTGGAGCAGCCCTGCCTCAAATGGCCCCAAGTGTGGTTTGTGCAGCAGCTCTAGAGAGTAGAAGCCTGAAACTTCGGTGGTGTTCATGTTGTGTTAAGTTTGCAGGCAAGCAGGATGTGAGAGCAGTGGAGGCGTGGCAGCCTCCACCCAGATTCCAGAGGATATATGGAAAAGCCTGAGGGCCCAGGCAGAGACCGGCCACAGGGGCAGAGCCACTGCAGAGGCCACCTACTAGAGCAATGCCTAGCAGGAAAGTGGGTTCAGAGCCCCCACAGAGAGCCCCCACTGAGAACCCTCACCAGGGAAATGTCTAGCAGAGCCAATGCAGTGGGGCTGCTGCCAAGATCCTAGAATTGCAGGACCACGGGAAATGTGCAACACAGGCCTGGAAAAGCTGCAGGCACCAACACTGCCCAGTGGGTTCACCTGGCAGAGATGTGGGAGTGAGGCTGCCAGAGGCTTTGGCGACCCAGATGCCCAACTGTGCCCAGGATGCAGGACTTGGAATCAAAGATTATTTTGGAGCTTTAAGACTTAATGTCTGCCCTGCTGGGTTTCGGACTTGTTTGGGACCTGTTTTTCCTTTTATTATTATTATTTTTTTGCCTCTACCTCCCTTTTGGAATGGAAAGTGTACCCAATGTCTGTTCCACCATTGTATTTTGGCAACAGATAAATTTGTTTTTGATTTTTACAGGTTCACAGCTGGAAGGAGTTTTGCCTTTGGTCTCAGATGAGGCTTTGGATTTGGACTTTTAAGTTGGTGCTGGAACAAGCTAAGACTTTTGGGACTCTTGGGATGGAATGTTCGTATTTTGTATGTGAGAGTGACATGAGTTTTGGGGGCTGGGGCAGAATGATAGAATTTGGATGTGTTGTCCCTGTCCAAAACTCATGTGGAAATCTGATCCCCAATGTGACAGTGCTGGAAGCTGTTTGAGTCATGGTGACTGATCCTTCATGAATGGATTAATGCTCTCCCTGGGGGAGGAGGGGAAGTGAGTTCTCACTCTATTAGTTCCAATAAAAGCTGGTTGCTTAAAAGACCCTGGCACCTCCTCCCTCTCTGTCTTGCTTCCTTTCACCATGTGATCTGCTTGTACCCTCCAGCTGCCTACCACTCTCCACCATGAATAGAAGCAGCCTGAGGCTTGTGCCAGATGCAGCTGTCCCTGAATCATAAACCAAATAAATGTCTGTTCTTTATAAATTACCCAGTCTCAGGTATTTTTGTTATAGCAACACAAAATGGACTAATACAACCATCCCTTCCCTTCCCACTGCCATGTCGACCCCTGTAAACACCTATATTTCTCCTAATTTATTTGTGGCACAGTAGTTTCCTATTATTTTTGACTTTACTGAGTCACTATTGGTAGAGATTCTATTGCTGCTGTGACAATAGTTAGAGAGGATCATTGCCTTATCTTCATAACTATCAACTGGACCTCTACGAAATCCCGGATAACAATGAGAGGGAGCTAGTTACACTTCACTGTCCTTTTTCTCCTCAAACTTGAAAAGAAACGAAAATAAAAATATACTGTCTTAGTTTGATAGGACTTCTGTAATGCAGTATCACAAACTGGGTGACTTAAAATAATAAAAATCTCTTGTCTGACAGTTCTAAAGGCTCAATGTCCAAAACCAAGGTGTTGGCAGGGCTATCTCTCCTTCCTCTGAACCCGTACGGGAGAATCTGGTCTTGACTCTTCCTAGCTTCTGGTGTTTACTGGGAATATCTAGAGTTCCCTGACTTCTTTGGTGTTCTCTGATGTGTAGATGCATCCATCTCTGCCTGCCATCACATGACTGTATTCCCATGTGTCTCTTCTCCCCATTATAAAAACACCATCAGACTGGATTAAGGGCCCACCTTACTCCAGTATGATCTCATCTTAACTAATTATATCTGCATAGACCCTATTCCTAAATAAGGTCATATTCTGAGGTTCTGGGGTTAGAACTTTGACATGTTTCTGGAAGGATGCAATTCAACTCATAACGTATTATAACAGTATTCCAAATAAAACAATTTGTCAAGTAATTCTAGTCAAAGTCAGAATAATTCTGACAGTGTTATCAAGTACAGGTAAGGAAGAGGGAATTAAAGGATCACTCAGCCAATAGATATTTACTGAACACTTAATGTGTGCTGAAATGTAGAATGTCCTTAAGTATCAGATAATGTGTTTATCTTCACGGAGTTCACAGTTGAACCGAAGGATTTAGGATGTTATACATGTTAATAAGCAAATAGAAAAACATTTTCTTACCTTAAAGCATAGGCAACAACTCAGTCGGCTACAGACTAGTCAAGCATACTGACAGCAGTGAGAATGACAACCGAAACCTGACAATAAAAGTAGAGAAATGAAGGGAAAAAAAATGGATTATTCAGTGTAGAGATAATTCCATATGCTTTGCCAAGTTCTGCAAACCATATACATTACAGTACAATATATTCAATATAATCATCCCAGAGTATTAAGGAACATTTAGATTCTGATCAATATATTCTATTCATTAAAGCAGACAGACTTAGAACACATTTTAGAGTTTGCTCCAAAATTATTTAAAAACACTAAATGATAAAACCTAAACTATTTATAAAACTTAATAATCTGCAATGATATAGCCCATGAGCATTTTGGGCAGGTTTTGCTTATGAAGTGTAAATGAGTGGAACACACATGTTTAGGATTTTAATGCAGAGAAGCGAGACGAAACACTGGGTCAGAAAGGTCATAGATAAAGCAAAAATGCTAATGTCCAAAAGAACTTGGCTCTTCCTTAGCACTTAGAAACAAAACTGGCTTGTGACTGTTCTTCAGAGTTATATGCATCTAACTGAAATAGGCTCTAGCACCTTCACCACCAACAGTGGTCCATATGGCAAACCCACGGTCACAGTTGACTCTGTAGACTTCAGAGCCTAGGGTGGATCAGGAAATAAGGAGGCAGTTTGGCATTCCTCTTGGTCAGATTGTAGGGTTTCTAGGAGAGGCATTATGAACTCAAATGCTTTCAGGTATTTAGCAGGCGATATAAATGAGTCATGTGTGCCTGGCATGGGGTATTATTTGGAGACAAATCGGGACAGAATGTACCTCTGTAAAAGCATTATCATTCATATTTTTAAATAATAATCTGTGCCTATTGAACCATCCAGTCTGGAACTGAATTCAGATTTAGAGCCTGCAGTTCACAGCCATCTAACATCAACACGTCTAGTTCTAGGCCTAACAAGGTCATGGCTTTTTATCAGTCCTGCCCACTATCACTCTCTTTCATCTATCTTCACCAATGGCCTTGGCGTTCCAGAAATGAGAAGTGAGAGAATATCCATGGTATGATGTTTTGCAAAAGATGATTTTGAGGATACTTGCCCTATGAGATATTCTTAAAAAGTAGGGTCTTGTGATCAAGTCATTTTTGGAAACAACATATACTGTATCCCTCTCAAGTGTTCACAGTGCATATTCACATATTAAAAGCTCTGAGAAGTCCTTCAATAACAAAGATGATTTAACTCAATATTTTGTTTAATTCAATATTAACTGCACTTAGTTGGTTATGGAGTCCCCACTCACTTTAAAATTGCATTACAAAGAGCTAATGTTCTATTGAATATGCTCTGGAAAATACTAAGTTAAAGGCATTACCTCTTATGGGACTCTGTTAAACTCTAAAATAATAGTGTCTTGTAGTTTGGTCTAGAATGTAAGGAAAACACAAATGAGAAAGACAGAATTAACTCTTGAATACACAGAGTTTATATAACTTTTTATGTGTTGAAAGTGCAGGACTTGTTTGCTTTTGAATTTCTGTACAGGGAGAGAATACCCATCAACAATGTCCCACTTTGCCCCTCCAGTAAGTGCTGAAGAGAAAGTTTTGCCTCCTCTCTCCACCCAATTATTTGTTCTTTTCCCAGAAGGAACAGTGATTTCTGTGATTGGCCATGTCCTAGTCACTAGTGGGTCAGCTTACTCTGATGCCCAAATCTGGAAAACAGGCTATATTTTCTTTCTCTTGGACCATTTGCCTGTAAGAGACAAGGTATCTTTCTCTTTTCCTTCCTCCCATGTTAAATGCAGGGCTCCATCCTTGCAGGAGGAAAATTCTGCCTCTCCTCTAGTCAAGCTTTACCAGGCAGTTCCCTACACTAGACAACACAGCTGACCTGCATCTTGCCCATTTGATTTAATTCTTTGTGTACATATTTGATTGGCTATACTTGGAGGTAAAGAGGGGCCAGTGCTAGGATTCAGGGAGCAACCCCATCTATAGCCTTCAACAAAATGCACAAAATAAACAATCAACTCTACTAACCAATTGCCCAGGTCATTAACGTGAGTATCAGAACCTCTGTGTGAACTGCTGACCATTATTGGAGGGGTTGCGGGGGAGGGAGAGAGAGAAATAACATTTTTCATAGAGACTATTTTTTTAGACTCTTTTTTTTTTAATATAGCCTCCAATAATTGGTTATAAAAGACCCTTTGCATCTCAGGCTATAATTTTTTTGAGGAAATGATGCAATAGGCTGCTCTATTTCCAATGTTGAGAATATTTGGTTTTGAGTGTATTTCAAATGTTGATGTTAGACTGATATGAAAATGCCTCTTAGTGCTCAAAATCCAGGACAAAGGTTATCTCCACTAAGCAGAATAGAAAGTAATAAATAATTCTGAAATATTTTTTTAAAATAAGAATATGAAATATCGTAACTTGTCAAGGCTTCAAGTCTGTGTTGGCTTCTTATTGCCAAGCCAGGTGTGACAAGGGCTCTTGCCTCTGGCTTAGCATTTCAGCCACCTAGAGAGTTTTACTCCTACCCAGCTAGCCTTTTTCTCAGAGAGCTTCAGCTCCATTCTTTCAAAAACTTTTATTGCATGCTTGATGCATCTTAATTGTACTAATTCTCTCTGTTTCATCAATATGTCAATAAAGATTCTCTGTCTTGCCCACTGTATTTGCAATATTTGGAATTGCGATGAATAATGCAATCTTGATAATACATTGAGGCTATTTATATAGAAGCACTACTAAAGCTAATCTAGAATTCATAGAACCTACAGTGAAGGTTTATTTCTATAAAAATAATAGTGTCTTGTAGTTTGGTCTAGAAAGTAAGGAAAATACAGACTGTTTGCCTCTGTCTTGCTGTTTTACAAATGATCTTGTAGAAGTGAAATGCAAAACTCTTTCTTATCCACTTGGCAGTGACTAAATACTATACCTGTACTCATTGCCTTGGCAGAAATAAAAATTGCTCATATGAGCTGTATTATCCTATGGGCATGTATTTCATTCATAAGTAGAAACTATTAAGTTACATAATCTAGTAGCAACCTATATCACACATAGCTGTTGCAACAAAAGATATTTTATAATTGTAGATTTTTCTTTTCTTTTGAGTTTCTATTCTTAAAGCAACTGACATAAAATCAGAATACCTGCATCAATTTGTATTGCTAGAAAGGAAGGGAAATATGGTAAAAGTCTGGGTACTAGTCATTTTTCAAATTCTGTGTTCATAGTGGAAATTTGCACTCTGCACTCATCTGTCCCCCAGTTCTATGCCTCTTACAGAAAGGTCTGAAAAGCAGAAATAGTGTGTTTGGGAAGAAGGTCAGAACCTTCATTGCATGACTTTTTCTCCTGCAAAGATGCTTTATTGACCCAAAATGTGATGAGGCAGTAATGCATTATGTTAACCTCCTCATTAAAATAAAAACAACCACATTTTAAAAGCAAAGAACATCATCTTTATCCCACACTAAAGACTATCTTGCTAAGGATTGTCACACTTAACCAGTGTGCACAAAGGCTTATGCTCCAGTGGGCTGACATTCTGTGCTCAGGAATTTTCGGTTTGAGTCTCAGCATTGGCAGACAAATGTGAGGTACATAATCCTTGTGTACAGCAATGGTTTTCTAGATCAACAGGAGACTCTTGAGACAAGGAACAGAGAAAGAGGAGATGGAGGTGAATTCACTTCTCTGTAATCCACATGTCTTTCTGATGCCCTTACAAGGATTTTGAGTGCATTTCTGCCAGTATCAGCAATGGGGAAGTTCACCTTCACTAAAATCTAATTCCAGCACTAACTGGCAGGCCAGCACTAGTGAAAATAACATTCAGTTTCCTCCATGACCTCAGTCCCGACATGATAACGGGAGCCCTCAACAACTCATTTCTAGCTTGGAATTTTTGATGGTTTATTTAGTTTGACTGACTGTTGGAGATTGCCATTAGGAATACAGTTGCTAGGGAAGGTCCACAGTGGTGCTGTTTGGCTTTTAAAGGGGTCAGGATTTTGTAAGATCTCAAATAACACTTATGGCTTAATGTCTGCAAACAATGCAGCATTTAACATTTACTATGCATGAAGAGGATCATAGTTCATCATTTATTATTCAAAAATTATGCAAAATATTTTTGTGATAGAATATGAAGAATGTCTTCCAAATATCCATGTATATAAACAACACACAATAAATTTACCATAAAACACCAGTATATAATCAAAGAGTTATTTGGAGTTATGTGACATGAAGCCAAACTCAAATACTTCAGAATTCACACTTTTAATCATATGTCTTACTAGTGGATTAGACTGAGCTCTGGTACTCTTCGACAAAGTCAACATTTATTTCTTTATCCCAGGAGAGTAATATTTTTAATGGTAGATAAAGGCTTGGTAGTTGGTTTGTCAGAATTTAAACATGCAAATTTCTCAATTCAAAAATTAATTATCTATTCTATCTTCCCATTTTACATATTCTAACAACATGTTTTCTTTTTTATTACGAATATTGGTTCTTGGAGCCTATTGAGAATGGAAACCCCTGTAGTCAAAGTAAAGATGGTGTGAGCAGTGTGGCCAATGTGATTTGCTTTTTTCATTTGTAATTTGAATCTTGAAACTCCTCTCAAGCAGGAGAGCACATTTCAATAGAATATAAGAGCCAAATGACTTGGGTGAAAACGAAAAAGGATCATATAAAAATTTTCTGTTAATATGATTTACAAGTAATACACATGCTTAGCTACTGACTTTGTAGTAGGACATGTTTTGTTAAAAGAGTGACTTCTATGGGTTTAAATGCTGCAAATTTGAGAAGGATGCTACAAATGACCAGTCTTAAATCCCTTTACAGACTTGATCCATTTGTTTTGGAAATGAATCATTTCCAAATTATAATTTTAATTATGTATGACACTTAATAGTACATCCTGCAAAAGTGATAAATTCTTCATAATATTTAACCTCATTATAACTCACATTAAATCTTTCTAGGAAGTGGTGACAATCTAGCTGTGTAAGAGAGTTGCAAAGACTGTGAGTTAATGAAGTAAGTCTCTTCCCCATCCCCTTTCATCTGCCTTTTCTCCTCTTTAGCTGTTTGTCGTCTTCATTTTTGCATTGTCCTTATTGTTTACTTCTAGCACTGTACATATTTTAACATTCATGTGCTTAACAAATATTTATTAAGTAGCAGTTATATGCAAACATGCTACTAAGTACAAATAAAAAAGTTCTTCCATTTAAAATTTTTTACTTGCCCAAAATAACACAGTTATCTAGATGTAGATCCAGGCCTGAAAGTAAGATCTCTGCACTATATCAGCCCGTAATAGAGTTAGTAGTTTTATTTATGATCATGATGAAAACTTCTGCTTAAATGGAATATTTCATGTTTTGACTTAGGAGTTTTGTTTGTTTCCAAATTATGTTTATATGGTTGAATTATTGAGTGCCATTGGCTTCAATTAAACTCATTATGGCCTCACATGTCTGCCACTTGCTAGGAAAGAAAAAAAAAAAAGGTTTAAAAATGAGCCAAGGGACTTGGTACCAGTGCTCTTTCAGCAAAAAGCCTTAATAAGGCATGCTGGGCCATAACTCAGCTAGCAACAGGCTACTTGACCTTGACCAATATTTTTGTGTATGTGTGCTAAAAACTGTATGTTCATCTCCCCTGTTCTTCAATAAAGGATGTACTCTGTCCAAGTGAATGCCTTTGGTGACTTGGTTTGAAAGAAAGTGCAAGCAATATGATTTTCTTATTATTTCCTTTATGCAGGATGGGCTCTTGACTAAGGTGGAGAAATAGTACTAGCTAATTGGATCCTTCTAAGTCCATGTCACCAGAATATCCGAACATTCAGTTAGGAAAGGAAAATGCCAGCCATGCAGATGCTCTGATGGCAGTATGCCACACACCCCTACACATGGAGCCATCCAAATGGCTGAGTGAATGACTTGGACTTCTGTGGGTGTACCTCATAGGTAGACAATGCTGCTGGGACAATTTTAAAAAATACCCATGCCCAAACTCTTTAATGATCCAAGTAGCAGGTCTTAGTTTTTTTTTTTTTTTTTTTTTTTTTTTTTTTTTTTTTTTTTTTTTTTTTTTTTTTTTTTTTTTTTTTTTTTTTTTTTTTTTTTTTTTTTTTTTTTTTTTTTTAATTATTATATGTATTCATTTTGTATTCCAGGGCCATCACTTCACAAATGATAAAATAGAGGCCACAAAAAGTGAGAGAATTACCCAAAGTCTCCTGGACGAGGAAGTGATAGTATATAATCTCAAGCCTGGCTGATTTGTAATTAAGGCTCTTATCACCATATCTCAGTACCTCTATGAATACTGTGAGCATCAGAATACCTATTTGCCCACTTTGATGTTGACTATACACTCCAGGAATCAATTCTGTATTCTTCCCATTTGCCAAGGTAGACCAGGGAGAAAGGGAAGCTATATAAAACTGTAAATCTCTTTATAGTTTTCTTTTTTTTTTTTTTGTCTTTTTCCGTGTCCGGCAACGGATCGCAACCCTCAGTGTCGCCCCCGTACTGGACCGGGACCGGCAACGGGATCGCAGCCCTCGGTGCTGCCCCCGCGCCTCGCTCAGCCAGTGAGCGGGAACCGGTCTGTATGTGGGATCCGAACCCTCGGCGGGAGCGCCGCCGCGCTTCCCAAGTGGCGCACCACAGCAGTGCGCCACCGGGCCGGCCCCTATAGTTTTCAAAGCTCATTTACTCAAGGAAATCTCACCCATTTGCTTATTCTTGCATGCATTTGTTCCACAACTAGTTACTAAGACTTTTCCCACCAGTGTCCTGGTCTCCTATCTCCATTAGATATCCAGTCCTGTTCCTTTTTCCTTCTCCCATCTCATGCCCTAAATCTCAGATCCTATAATTATAGTTTGTTCTGTGAAGTACAAATAAATAATGTCTTTAATTTTCTCCAAGGCCTAGATGAAAAAAAAAAAGAAATGTGATGAGGTTAGGACGTGGTACAGAATACATGTATAGAATAAGAACTTTAATAATCACTAGTTTCCATGAGTTATCTGGCTATAAACTCTGATTATCCCTCTTCATCTTATGCCCCTTCCCTCAACCCCTGTCCCCCCCTGATCCAAAGGGTTATATATTTACTTTAGAGCGTGAATGTAGGGTTATGAGTTTGCATTAAGTTTTGCAGTGGCCAGGAGGAAAAGCAGTGGTCAAGAATGGTAGAAATGGAAAGTCAATAGTTCTTAAAGGGAAAGAGAAAGGGTGTGTGTGTGTGTGTGTGTGTGTGTGTGTGTGTGTGTGTGCGTGCGTGTGTGCATGTGTGTGTACATGTAGAGGAGGAGTGGAGGGATGAGGCTAAAGGTAGGAAAGCTATACTAATGGGGACTGAAACAAAGATAATGGCAATGGAGGTGGTAATTAAGAGTCTCCTGACCAAAGCCTCACTGCATCAGCTACAGAGGATCCCACAGCAGGTTGGAGCTAATAGAAATTCTATTCTCTTTGCCTGTGTTTTCCAAAGTCTCGACTTGGAATTTTGAATGCATTTTCCTATAGAATATTATTGTAAGCTGTTAAATTCTTCAGTATCATTTATACAATACATTAGGTAAATGATATATTACATAATCATTGTTTCTTTGGAATATGTGTTTAAAATTCTTAATAGTGAATTAACAACTTGGCTTTTGGGACACAAACCTTTCCTAAGGAGGAGAGAGCCTACATTCGATTGT
This sequence comes from Galeopterus variegatus, assembly GCF_000696425.1. Classification (NCBI taxonomy): domain Eukaryota; kingdom Metazoa; phylum Chordata; class Mammalia; order Dermoptera; family Cynocephalidae; genus Galeopterus; species Galeopterus variegatus. The sequence goes on along the minus strand of NW_007726112.1, from coordinate 197,412 downwards.
AGAGTCATCTCTAATTATATTATGTCAACGTCTTTAATCACTATTCGATTAACACAAATATCATGACATAAAAGATCAGCAGGGATTTAATCATTAAGGGAAAGTTGATATTTAACATGATACAAGGCTTTAAAACATGGACTTTGTTTCTTTAGTGGAAAAGAGAGTAAACAGAACGTAACATTTGTTAAATGCTTACAGTTTTTAGGCTCTATGCTAAATGCTTTATATAATTTCAGTTAATTATCACTACAGTCAAGTGAAGTGGACATTACTATTCCCATTTACAGGTGAGGGAACTGAGTCTCATCAAGGTTAATAAGTTTGTAAGGGGTAAAGTGAGGATTCATTCCTGAATTTTACTTGTTTATTGTTTTAGCCCCATTGTATAGAGGGGAGTGATTTAACAAATCTATTTATTCTTTTTTAGCTACTTTCTTCCTAAGTCCTTCCCTTGACCAAATCTACCATAAAGAAATCAAATTGGGCTCTTCCATTTCTCCATCCAATATCAATGGTCATTTAAGACCTTCATAATGGCAACTTGATTCACTCATTAAATTATCTGATATAACCAAATATTTAGAACAAAGTTATCAAGAAATTTTTATATTAGTTTATTGTAGCCAAAATTTATGAGCAAAGTGAAAACTGGTGATATTTATACATAATCTGTATATGCCACTCCATTGAGACCTAAAGGTAAATGAGGTAAAATGAGCCATTTCAATTTATACAAGGATTTCATAGCTGTCTAATGTTCCTCAGTTAAATGAGGACACTTGTCATACTGTGTGTACTTGCCCTTGTCATTGTCAGACATTGAATGACTGCCAAGACAAGACTAGCTCCTGTAGTCTGAACTATTACAAATGAATGCAGTTGTAATAAGGTGTGATTAACATTAAATTTTAATACAATTTTATTTCCAAATAATTTATATCAATGATCTTTGGGGATAAAATGTACAGTATTTGAATACCTGCTTTGAGAGCTGTGTAGTGAATAGTGCAGAGTAAAGACATTTGTCCTACCCTTAAATGGCCTTCCTATGCTTTTACCAGTTGCCATTTTTAAAAACACAGACAAAATTTTGATATCAGGAATGAGATGTCACTGTGGAGTAATTTTTTCTATCATAAGATAAATGTCAAATATTCTTAAATTCATATCCTGTTGCAAACTCTCAGTAATTATAGCAAAAGTGATTTGCCTGGGTGTTTTCTCAAGGGAAAAGGAAGAGAGAAGTTAAAGAGCATATTAGACTAGAAAGTTTAATAATACCACTATCTATTAGAAAACCTTCAGTGGGTCACACTGGGCCAACAAAATGTTAGACGTGCAAGTAGGAAAACAAGTCAGGCCTAGATAATGTGCACTAGCAGACCCCTTGCATGACCGCATGTGATTTACCAAGTTTCAATGTTCATGCATAAAAGTTTCAGTTCCAAACCTTATAATCCTACACAGTATTTTCCTTACCTTCCACATTCCCGTGGACATGGCATATATTGTTTTTGACCCTTCCCCCTTAACTCCTCCAATAACTCGTTCCCCCCATTTCAATTAATAACAATGTAACAGTTTGGAAAGTTTTTTGATTTCAAGTTTTAGTTCAGAAAAAAGGATTCTTCAGTTAAAAGGTTTTATTTTTCGAAACGGAAATTCCAAAAGCACCATCTAAAATCAAGCAACTGGAAATGCAATCTTAGATGCATCATTAGAATAAATACAGCTTCTATCATTTTATGGATGAATCAGACTTCTCTCTTACTAATCTAGTCAAATACATCTCTGTTTTCTTTCTTTCTTTCTTTCTTTTTTTTGTTCTTCTTCACATTTGCCATGCAGTGTGAGAATGAGTCAACTGGAGATTGCATTTAGTGTGCTCTTTTGAAGAAAATGTTCTTGCCTAAGAGAACAACTACGCAATAAGAAAAATAATCTTTACTCACTCATCATATTTAATATTTTAAGTCTAGTAGGTTCTCTGCTATGTGTCAATTTCTCTCTCGTTTGACAGCCCTCTCATTTGCAAAGTCCTATGCACTTTGCATTCACCTAGCAACATGTTCAGCGTTTGTACCCTTTCCACCAGATGATTCTAATATTTATGGTTTTTTTTTTTTTTTTGCATTATTTCTTTTTCTAAAAGTTCCCGGCAGAATTTAGGAATATATTCCATTATGAGTCTTCTGAGGCCTAGAAAACAGATAAGAAATGCTTTTCCTCTTTCTACCATTTTTTTTTGTTTGTCAAATCACTTTGACTTAGTGTTGACCATGAGGCTTGTGTGACTTTGTTTATCCTTTCCATCTGTACTATCCCCTTTTTGTAACCATGGGAATGGATGTGTCACTACATAGTAAGAATCATTCCTGGAAATAATGACTTATTGGTACATCCGACAATGATGTTACAAGGTTTGCAACAGCCACCAATTCAATTTGAACTAAACTGATTTCTCCACGTTACACCTCAATGTGCAGAACACTTGTTATCTTGGCAGACAACTTTACAGCAAATGAACAGATACAACAGAAAAGAAGTGAAGACTAGGCCACTTATATGTACATTTTTTTCTCTCAAATATACTTTTTAAAAGATTGATTTTCTTTCAATTTTATTTAAAAAGTTTCCAAGGGAGTAATCTTTGAAATCCTGTTATTCTTTTGGTAATAATGGAAATCCTTGGATCCTAGGACTTTTTTATTCCTTATGACTGATTGAAACTCCATCTCCTCAAATATTTAAGTAAATACTTTCATTTTAATTTTGACAAAGTCTTCATATTTTGTAGATTATCATCCATTATGTTGGGGTGGAGTGATACTTGTGAGGGAACACCATCTTTTTTTTTTTTCTTCTGACCACCTTATTTATAATTTCAAACTATCACCTCTCCCTGTCATGACTCTTACTTGCTTTCCTCCACTCCATTGCATTCAATACACCCAATATACTGTATATTTCTTTATTTATTTTTCCATCTCCCCCTAGTAAAATCTAAGCTCCATGAAAAGCTGAAATTTTTATCTCTTTTGTCCACTGAGTTCTCCCCAGCACATGGGTAGGTGTTTGTTAAGTGAATAAATGAACATAAATTCCAGCACACATTACTCATAAAGGATGCCACATTGAGTTCAATGAAGAGTCCTAGGAATACAAGAAAAGGTAAAGACAAATTTAATGAGTCACTTTACATTTTGCAAGTAAAATGGTTCCCATCAAATATGCCACTTGAGTAAAACTCAATGTTGTTCTAAAATAAAAGATGTTGACAAAAACATTAAAAAGATAACTACCCCAAGATATAGCAATCCCACTTCTGGGTATTAGGCAAAGAAAATTAAATCAGTATGTTGAAGAGACAGCTGCACTCCCATGTCCACTGCAGCATCGTTCACAATAGACATAATATGGAAATAGCCCAAGTGTCCATCAACAAATGAATGGATAAAGAAATTGTTTTATGTATATATGAACATTACTCCATTATACATATATGATGTACATACAATAGAATATTATTCAGCCTTAAAAAATGAAAGAAATCCTACCATTTGAGACGAAATGAATATATTTGGAGGACATTGTGTTAAGTGAAATAAGCTAGGCACAGAAAGACAAATACCACATTTGTATCACTTATACATAGAATATTTTAAGAAGTTAAACTTAGAGAAAAAGAGAGTAGAATGGTGTTTTCCAGTAGAATGGTCTGATGGGTGGGGGAAATAGGAAGATGGTCAAAGGGTATAAACTTTCACTTATAAGATGAATAAGTTCCAGAGATCTAATGTATAGCACAGTGACTATAGTTAATTATAACATATTGTATATTTGAAATTTGCTAAGAGAATAGATCTTGTGTTCTCACTACACAAAAAAAGTAACTGGATCAAGATGGCAGAATAGATGGTCCTCAGCACCACCTTCTCCCACAATCAATGAATTTACAACTATTAGAAAGCAACGTATGTATGTCTTTGTTTTTCTGGAAATGATTTTATTTTGAATAATAATTTTTTTAAAAGAACTGTTTTACAGGATATCCAATAAAATAAAACCAATTTTTCAGTCATTAAATAAATACTTTTAAAGTTAAAAAAAAAAAAAAAAGCAATGATTGCCAAGCTGGGGCTGCTACAGCTCGGGGGAAGACGAAGAGAGACCTATGGAGTCTGCATGAAGGCAGGAGAAGCCACTATGAGAGAATGAAAGAACCTCTCTCTCTGACCGTTTTGAGCCCTGACCACTTAAAGTCTGACCCTGGTGAGCACATGGAAAAGAGCTGTCAAAAGTACTGCTGTGCACTTTGTATGAAGTTGCCTGGAGGCTGCAGGGGAGAAGAGGGCCTTGGTGGCCCCCAGGCAGCAAGACCACTAGCAAGGATCCTGTGGACCCACATAAGAGTGAGGTGTCACAGACAACTGAAAAAAGGAGCCACCCAGAGGCCAGTGAGTCATCACAGGGGACCAGTGCATGGCCCATCCCATGGGAAGTGTTTGGAGTATGGAGGGTGGGGGAGATGGGCCCACCAGGAGAACACTGGGGCCAGCATGACAGCTAATCTACACTCCAATCAGCACAGGCCCACTCTGTGTAGATTGGTCAGGAATATAGAACTACAGGGGTAGCAGTTTGCTGAAAAGACTCAGGCCCAGACCAGAGCTTCCACACAACCCAGGTGTAATGGACCTGACAGGACCTGGAAGTGATTATAAGGTCAGCAATTAAAACCTGAGCTGCACAAAAAGCCTTCTCCAGGGAATCAGCAGCAAAGCAGCAATTTAACTCTACCACAGGGCTCAAATGCTGGTCCCCACAGGAAGTTCCCCCAGTTTAGAAGTAACCAAAGGACAACAAATTAGTTCTGGTTCAGAGTTTAAGTGATGGGGGTAGCTAATAATCCAACACAGAACTGAAAGAAAACACAAAACCCCCACAGTTCAGAGACAAAGTTCTAATATTAACCAATAAAGGTCTAACACCACCAAAGAACACCTATAAAACCTAGAAGGACCAGAAGACCCCCAGGGTCCCACGCCAGGGTAGCAGGAGGGCCAAGGGCATCAGCCACACCCCTCTGACATCCATATCCAATCAAGAGATGACGACAGAGCCACTGGTAGAAGCACCCTGGGCTTCCGGGTTGGGGGGAGGAATCTGAAGGCTCAGCCACATACCCCCAAAGGCTGCATCCAACCCAGCCTCGATCAAGTCACCACCAGAAGCTCCCTAGGATCCCCTGCAGGAATGACGGGGGTGCCACAGCCCTTGACCACGCTCCTCATCCTCCCACCCTATCCTCTGCCCTTTTCCTCTCTCCACCTTCCCCACAACTGCTCCACAACAACATCTTAGAATGTAAAATGTAATAATAATAAATAAAATAATAAATAAAAAAGTAACTATGTGAGGTGATGAATATTCTAATTACTTTGATTGTGGCAATCATTTCTTTTTTTATTATTAATAGCTTATTCATCTTCACAAATCCTAATCTTTCCCAATGCCATCCACCCAGCCTAACATTCCCCTATTCCCTGTATCCCTCCCCCCTTCACTAGTACCCTTAGGTTTGTTCTCTTCTTCTGAAAGTTCAACACACTACTGTGGTCTTGTTTTTCTTTTTTTCTTTCCTTCCTTCCTTCTTTCTTAGCACCCAGTTATGATGAGAACACATGGTATTTCTCTTTCTGTGTCTGACTTATTGCCCTTAACATAATTTTCTGCAGGCTCATTCATGCCACTGCAAGTGGTAGAATTTCATTCTTTATTATGGCTGAGTAGTATTCTATTGTGTATATGTATCAAATTTTCTTCATCCACTCATCCATCAATGGACACTTAGGTTGGTTCCATATCTTGGCTTTGTAAATACAGCTGGAATGAACATGGGAGTGCAGATATCCCTTTGATAAGATGATTTCCATTCCATTGGATATATACCCAGTAGTGGGATTGCTGAGTTATATGGTATTTCTATCTGTAGTTGTTTGAGAGACCTCCATACTGTTTTCCATAATGACTGTGCTAATTTGCAGTCGCACCAACAGTGTAGAAGAGTCCCCTTTTCCCCACATCCTTGTCACCATTTGTTATTCTTGTTGGGTTTTTTTTTTTTTTTGTGACCGGTAAGGGGATCGCAACCCTTGGCTTGGTGTCGCCTGCACCATGCTCAGCCAGTGAGCGCACCGGCCATCCCTACATAGGATCTGAACCCGCGGTGGGAGCGCCGCTACGCACCCAAGTGCTGCACTCTCCCGAGTGCACCACGGGCCGGCCCAATTCTTGGTGGTTTTAATAATGGCCAGTCTAACTGGGGTGAGATGATATTGTAGTGTGGTTTTGATTTACATTTCCCTGATGTGTGGTTGAGCATATTTTCATGTACATGTTGGCCATTTGTAGGCTTTCTTTTGAAAAATGTTCAGCTCCCTTTCCCATTTTTTTTGTAGGATTATTTGTTTTTTTACTGTATAGTTGAGTTCCTTATATTTTCTGGATATTAATACCTTGTTGGATGTATAGTTTGCAAATATTTCCTCCCACTCCATAGAGTTTTTCTGCTTTGTTGATTGTTTCCTTGGCTGTGCAGAATCTTTTTAATGTGATATAATCCCATTTATTTTTTTCTTTTGTTGCTTGTGTTTTGGGGGTCTTATTCATAAAGTCTTTGCCCAGTGCTACTTCCTGGAGTGTTTCCCCTATGTTTCCTTTTAGTAATTTTATGGTTTGTGTCTTATATTTAAATCTTTAATCCATTTTGAGTTGATTTTGGTATATGGTGAGAGGTACAGGTCCAATTTCTTTCTTCTGCTTATGGATGTCCAATTTTCCAAGTGCCATTTATTGAAGAGGCAGTCTTTTTTCTAACGTATGTTCTTGTTGCTTTTGTCAAAGATCAGTTGGCTGTAAATATGTGGGTTGATTACCAAGTTTTCTGTTCTGTTCCACTGATCTGAGTGTCTGTTTTTATGACAGAACCATGCTGTTTTGGTTACTATAATTTTGTAATACAATTTGAAGTAGGGTAGTGTTATGCTTCTGGCTTTTTTCGCTCAAGATTGCTTTGGCTACTTGGGATCTTTTGCTGCTCCATATGAATGTTAGGTGTCAGGATTGTTTGTTCTATTTCTGTGAAGAATGTCATTGGTATTTTGATGGGAATTGCATTGAATCTGTAGATTACTTTAGGTAGTATGGACATTTTCACAATGTTAATTCTTCCAATCCAAGAGCATGGTATGTCTTTCCTCCTTTTTGTGTCCTTTTTAATTTCTTTCAGTAGTGCTTTGTTGTTCTCATTGTAGAGATCTTTCTTTTCACCTCCTTGCTTAAATTGATTCCTAAGTTGTTATTATTTTTTTTTTTGGAAACTATTGTAAGTGGGCTTGCTTTCTTGATTTCTTTTTCTGCTACTTTTTTATTGCAGTATAAAAATGCTACTGATTTTGGGGTGTTGATTTTGTATCCTGCAACAATACTGAAATTGTGAATCAGCTTTAAGAGTTTTTGGTAGAGTTCTTACATTTTTCTGTCTATAAAATCATGTCATCAAAAAACAGGGAGGGCTGACCCCGTGGATCACTGGAGAGAGTGCGGGTTCGGATCCTATATAGGGATGGCCGGTGTGCTCACTGGCTGAGTGCGGTGTGGACGACACCAAGCCAAGGGTTACGATCCCCTTACCAGTCACAAAAACAAAACAAAAAAACAGGGACAGTTTGGCTTCATCTTTTCCAATTCGAATGTCCTTTATTTCTTTCTCTTGCCTGATTGCTCTCGCTAATACTTCCAATATTATGTTAAATAAGATTGGTGAGAGAGGGCATCTTTGTTTTGTTCCTATTCTTAAGGGAAAGCTAAAAGCTTTTTCCTATTCAGGATGATATTGGCAATTGGTTTGTCATATGACTTTTATTGTGTTGAGATAATTTCCTTTTATACCTAACTTGTTGAGAGTCTTTATCATGAAGGGATGTTGAATTTTGTCAAATACTTTTCCAGTATCTGTTGAGATAATCTTATGGTTTTTGACCTTGATTTTGTTGATGCAGTGTATCACATTTATTGACTTGCATATGTTGAACCATCCTTGTATCCCTGGGATAAATCACACTTTATCATGGTGTATAATTTTTTGATGTGTTGACATATTCTGATTGCTAATATTCTGTTGAGGATTTTTGCATCTATGTTCATCAAGGATATTAGCCTGTAATTTTCTTTTCTTTGTTGTACCTTTGTCTGGTTTTGGTAGCAGAGTGATGCTGCCCTCATAGAATGAGTTTGAGAGAATGGCTTCTGTTTCAATTTTTTTGGAATAGTTTGAAGATAATTGGTATTAGTCCTTCTTTAAAGGTTTGACAGAATTCAGCTGTAAAGCCTTCTGGTCCTGGGATTTTCTTCATTGGAAGATTGCTGATTACTGCTTCAATCTTGTTCCTTGTTATTGATCTGCTCAGGTTTTATATTTCTTCTTGGTTCAGTCTTGGTTTGTATATGTCCAGAAATTTACCCACTTCCTCCAGGTTTTCATATTTGTTGATATACAGTTGTCTATAATAATCTCTAATGATTCTTCATATTTCTATGGTATCATTTGTAATGTCTTTTTATTTCTTGTTTTTGTTATTTGGGACTTTTCTCTTCTTTTTTTGTTAACCTAGCTTGTGATTTGTCTATTTCATTTATATTCTCAAAAACCCAATTTTTTGTTTCATTGATATTTTTTATCATTTTTGGGGTCTCTATTTCATTTAGTTCTACTCTCATCTTAATTATTTCTTTCTAACTATTACTTTTAGGATTGGGATGTTTTTCTTTTTTTGAAGTGTAGTGTTAGGTCATTTATTTGAAACCTTTCTATTCTTTTGATGTAAGCATTTATTGCTACAAACTTCCCTCTTAGTACTGCTTTTGCAGTATCCCACAAGTTTTGGTATTATGCATCTTTATTTTTTTAGTTTCAAGAAATTTTCTTGAGTTCCTGTTTAATTTCTTCTTGGACTCATAGGTCATTCAGGATCCTGTTTTTAGTTTCCATGCACTTTTTTAGTTTCCAGAGGTTTGCTTATTATTGATTTCCACTTTTAATCCACTGTGGTCTGAAAAGATACTTGAAATGATTCATTTGTTTTTTTAATTTACTGAGATTGATTTGTGCCCCAACATGTGTTTTTTTCTGGAGAACATGCCATGAGTGGATGCAAAGAATGTATATTCTGTACTTCGGTAAAATACTCTCTAGATATCTTCCATGTCCAATTGATATAAGGTGTAGTTAAATCTTGTGTTTCTTTGTTGCCTGGAATATCTGTCCAATATTGAGAAAGGGGTGTTCAGGTCACCCACTATTATTACATTAAGGTTTATCTCTCTTTTTTGTTTTTTAGGTCTGAGAAGGTTTGCTTTACATATCTGGGTGCTTCCGTGTGCATACATGTTTGTGATTGTTATGTCTTCTAACTAGATAGATCCCTTATAATTACATAGTGGACTTCTTTGTCAATTTCTGTGGCTTTTGGTTTAAAGTCTATTTTTTCATATATAAGAATAGCTACTTCTGCTCATTTTTGGTTTACATTTTCATGGTACATCTTTTTCCATCCCTTTACTTTTAGTCTGTGTGTGTCTCTACAGGTGAGTTGAGTCTCCTGAAGACAGCATATAGTTAGGTTTAGCTTTTTAATCCAATCAGTCAGTCTGTGTCTTTTGAATGGAGAGGTTAATCTGTTTACATTTAGGGTAGTTATTGACAGGTATTGCTTTACTCCTATCATTTTGCTGCTCTTTATTTAGATGTTTTAAATATCTTTTGTTCATTTCTTTCCCTTTTATTTTTCATCTTCAATGTTAGTTTGATTTTTGAGGTGGTGTGACTTAGCTTCTTTCTCTTTTTCATTTGCATTTTTGTTTTAATAGCAGGTTTTGCTGTTTCTTGTGTATCTATGATAGTGATTATTTTTTTTCAGATTCCAGATACAGGACTCCTTTGAGAATTTCTTGCAGGGCTGGTCGTGTGGTGGTGAACTCCCACAATTTTTGTTTGTCTGGGAAATACACTATTTCTCGCTCATTTCTGAAGGATAACCTTCCTGGATATGGCATTCTTGGCTGGCAAGTTTTTTCTTTTAGTTTTTTGAATATATCATGCCATTTTTTTCTGGCCTGTAAGGTTTCAGTTGAGAAGCCTGTTTTAGGTCTGGTGGTCGCTCCCTCACTTGACATTATTTTCTTGCTGCTCTTATAATTCTCTCTTTGTCTTTGAGCTTTGCCAGTTTGACTATAATGTGTCTTGGAGAGGACCTTTTGGATTGAAACTGTTTGGGGATTTTGGGGTTTCCTGGACCTGAAGGTCTTCATCTCTCCATATACCTTGGAAGTTTTCTGCTATTATTTCCTTGAATAGGTTTTCAATGCCTTTTCTTTTTTCACCCCTTCTGCAATACCCATGATTCAGATGTTTGTGCACTTGAGTTGTCTGCTAGCTCTCTCAGGTTTTCTTCACTTTTTTAAGTTCTTTTTTTCATTTTTTTTTTTTTTTTTTTTTTTTTAATTCTTTTTACTTTTTTTTTCCTGCCTGGTTTATTTTGAAAAGACCTTCTTTGAGATCTGAAATTCTTTCTTCTGCTTGCTCTAGCCTGCTACTCAAGATCTTTCTGTTTTTAATTTCACCAAGTGAGTCCTTCAGTTCTAGGAGTTCTGCTATATTCTTTTTTAAGGCATTAATCTCTTTGTAAATTTCCTCCTTCATATCTTGAATATTTTTTCTTGTTTCATGTCTTTTCTAATTGAGTCTTCCTTTATGCCTTTGAGTTTTCTTAAGAACATCACTTGGAATTCCTTTTCAGACTTTTCAAGGGGTTCCTGCTCTGTGGGGTCTGGTACTTGAAAATTACTGTATTCCTTTGGTGTTGTTATATCTTCTTGTTTATTTGTAGTTCTAATATTTTTTTGTTGATGTTTGGTCATCTGGTAGGGCACTTGTTTCTTCTATTTCTCTGTAGGGTCTATGAGGAGAAAGACTTCCTCCTTTATTGGTAGGCTTTGCTGGTGACTCTTCGTATATCAATGCATTCAAGTGTGTGGTAGGCAACCTGTTGGGTGGTCTTGGCTGCTACTGTGGAGATGAGCTATCCTTCAGTGGCAGTAGATGTGGCAGTGGCTATGGTAGACCACCTTGGCTCCTGCTTTGGCAATGGGCAGGTCTTTCTGGGGCCTGGGTCTGGGTCCTAGGCAAGTGTGCTGGACAGTTCTCAGCTTGGCTCTTGCTCTGGCAGTGAGTGGGACTCTCTGGGGCTTGGTTCTGGGCCTGGCATTGCAGCATGCAGGACGGTGTTCACTGGGGTTCCTGCTCTGGTGGTGGGTGGGCCTCTCCAGGGCGTTCATACAGGCTCAGCTTGATGGCTCACAGGATAGAGCTCACCAGGGCTTCTTCTTGGGTGGTGGGCGGGCCCCTCCAGGGCTCTTGTCTGGGCCTGGTGTGGTAGTGCAGGGGATGGCCTGTGGTGATCACTTCACGATGTATATTTATATCAAAGCACACCTTGTACACCTTGTATATATACAATTTTTTATTTGTCAATCATATCTCAATAAAGCTGAAAAAAAATTTAAAAGTTGCTGGTACACAGATCTATGTTGTTCCATGGATAAGGAGGGGTGACTATTGTTGTCACATACATAAATTACATATAATCTGTATAAGTCTTTGTGGTTTTCATTAGTTGACATTTTTTCAATCTAAACACTATGAGGAAAAAGCAAAATGTATAAACATCCATGAGGTAGACTTGCACTAACCCTCTTTTACCTGTTCTTAGCATGGCTGAAAGAACTGAACATAACAAATCTCTTCCATTGAATCTTCTCCTGATCTTCTCACTGTTAAGGGGAAGTGTAATTTGGGTACTATAGATTGGGTTTGGAGTGAGGCAGGGAGAAAGGAGGTAGTTTTAATTAAAAATATAAAAATATGATTTATTCTTTGTCCCCATGGGACATATGCCACCCTGTGACTACGAAATTTTCTTCTGTAAAGAATTGCACAGATGCAAATACTATCTGCTTCAACAGAAGCTAAGGTCTATGTACATTTCTTATTGCCATTAACTTCTATTACTGGAGAGTAGGATTGTGGCAAAGGGATAGGAACAGTTGTTAAAAGATTTTTACTTCTTACTTTGAACTGTGCAATAAAAAATATTTTTAAAGGAACATAAACTTAATTTTTAGTTCATAAGAAGCTAATTTGGAAAAAGTCTATATGTCTATTAAGGCATATTCTGCACATGTGAATAACAGTGCTAGACCCATTGAATTTTCTCAATAAATACTTGCTAGATTGAATAAGTAAATGTATGAATAAATTTTTAATTCCCAGAAGTTAAATAAGAAGGGAGGAAAAATAAAAATGTTTCATGGAATTCTGAAAAAGAATTGCAAACTATTACAGCTGAAAAGAAGGAACATGGCCTAGGTAAAGTGTCCCAGAAAACAGGGAAAGCCTGGACTCTTTCCAGAGTCAGACCAGGAATGCCAAAAGAACTGCAGGGCAAGAACAGGGCAGAGTTTGGGCTTGAAGCCAGGAGGCCTGAGGCAATATTGGAGCCCCAATTGGAACAGTGGCCACAGGCAAGATCTTGGGCCTGTAGGTAAAGTTTAAAAGGCAAAGTCAAGTTAGGAGCCAATGATCACATCTCACATATAAAGATTGGAAGCAGAATAAAAAGGAAAGTGTGATATTTCCTCCTTCAAATTCTGATTATATTTAGTCACTGGTAATTTTGAGATGGGTATCCCAGAGAATCTCTTTGTAATATTTTAGAGAGTGTGTTAACTTTTAGGAAAATGATTTTTGTAGTCACTTCCAGTGTAGACTATCTCTCCCTCAGTTAAAATCATCAAATATTAGTCATTTACCATGTGAACATTTCTTCATCCACTGTCTTCTATTGAGTTGATGTTACCTTTCTAGGCAGCATTTCCTCATCAAAATTAGGATGTAGATCATGTAGGACAGTACAAAGAGTCTTTTTTCCTCTTGATAGTAGGATAAAGTAATCCATGCTTGTAACTTTCTATAAGGCTTTGGGGGAGGCGGGTTTCCCAAAATACGACTGAGGGCATCTTTCTTCTTTCCCATAGTATCAACTATGGGTTTCACCTTTGTATGAATGTGTGAATACCTGGGTAATCCATAGGATAATGCTAGAGAATTCTCTGCATATGAGTGTGAAGATCTAGCTGCCCATGCCCTGTTGGTGTTGAGATGTATTAGTGTAAAATGTGACTGTGTATGTGTAATAGGGATATGGTAAGATTAATCAGGAAAACCTTGAGTCAATAGTGTGTTTTGTGGCCAATTATAGTGCAAGAAAAAGCAAAGGAATGGAAGAAATGGAAGTCAAATATACAGACTCCTAGAATGAGGAGGGAAAGCAGCAATTAAAATAGTGTTTCCCTTACTGTTATCAAGTGTTCTTAGCAGACAGAGCTTTTGGGGACAGACAGAGAAATAGAGGGAAGTTTCTTTTATTTCTCCATGTATGAATGCTCTGTAGATACTGTCTTATCTATGCTATATATCAATCAGGAAAGATGTTTAAGATAGTAAAATAAATGGGTCTTTTTGCTTGTATGATACATAAAGTCTTTTGAGAGCCTGGGTAGAATTTGCTCCCAAAGCAAAGACTTATATCCTAACAGCTCCGTTTTCAACTCTGAGAGTGTTTTTTACAATCTGGTTCATTTCTTGTATGTTTGAACTTCTTCACATAAAATTGTGACTCTCACAAATATCATGAAGGCCATGTTATCATATATAACACGAACTAGAAGATGGAACATTTAGGTGGATTTGTAACTAATGGGATGATCAAACTCAAGGAATAAAGGTTGATGGATTGACAGTAACCTTTGAGAATATCTTATGGTATTTAATACCATGATGCCCTCTTGGCAGATTTTCAGATGCTATAAAGCAGGGTGGAATAGCAAATATACTTCACACCAAATCATGAAACTCTCAAATAGGAGGGTCTGATATATTTGTATTTATAAGGTTACATAATACCACATATGAGAAATATATGAATATTAAAACACCTCACACATACACAGACTACTTTATGTATTTGTCAAGGACATATATCTATCCAAAAATTTATATCACACACATTTGAATGGATATCTAGAGAAAGACATGGGAGTGAAAATCCAGGGATATGGGAAAATTAATAAAATAAACTAAAACAAAAGAGTGACATTACAGGGTTTAATGATGATAACATGCCAAGAACCAAAGAATATGAACATCACAACTTTTTGTACCTGAGGTCCAAAGAGAACAGAGACAGAAAAGTAAATGAATTTACTACTAGTTGATATTAAGCCCAGAATGTTGGTATAAATCTAGGTGGGAAGCCATTCTTTAATGGTGCTATGAATGAATAAGACTTTGGAGTTTTAGTTATCCATAGCTTGGGCCATCATTGTGTTGTGGTTGCCAAAGAAAAGCTAACTCTGGCTGCATTAAAAGAAGCAAAATGATGAAAACAGGAGAGATAGTGGGGTGCCTATACTTATGTCACACCCTGGCGATGATCATTGGTCTGGTTGTCCAAGGTTACGGATGTTAACAAAGTGGACTACATTTGATAAAGAAAACTGTGCCATTGGAAGAAGCTCAATATACCTCATAAAGGTATAAAACTCAATTCACAACTAAAGTGTGCAAAAATGATACTTTCTTAATCATCTGTAATAACATAATTTCTGCCATTTAGTCTCTGCTCTACTAAGTTGGTGAAAATAATTCAGTCCAGCTAAGGACACCTTTTCCTCCCAAGTTTTTACTCTACTCTGGAGTTTTAGCCATTGCCCTGGTATTGAGGGTGGGGACTGCATAATTTTCAGTCATCAGCCCCACGGGTAACTGATGAGAGAGCCATGTGCCCTTTTGGCTTAGCCATACTCCACTGCTTCTTTGTCACCAAGGGGCAAGGGAACCTGGGGTGAGGTTGAATCTGGGTTATTTGACTGATGGACCACTCAACTCTCTCTTCCTGACATCTGGCTGCTTCATAATCAGTGTCAGTGGGAAGTAGAATGGAGGTCTCCTGTGCTCTCGTGGGTCATAGAGTGTCTCTCTCTTCTCCCCAGATTCCGAGAAACCTCTTTTTAGTATGGGGAAAAACTTTCTCCCATCATGTTCTTCAAGACCTTAAGTTATTCTGAACTCTTAGACTTTTGACAAACTAAGCCATAAAGATTTGTAAGTTCTACTTTGCTGTATCCTTTTAGCAAATCCATATACACATAGAGCTATCTTCTTAAATGAGAAAAGGGAAAGAAAAAAATATAAGCAAAAACAAAAATAGAAAGAAGAATTTTCAGACACATAGGGAAGAAGCTTCTAATGACAAGGGTTATTTAATTATAGCGTGGGCTACCTTGGACACGAGTTTATCATTAAAGGGAATGTTTCCACTGATTCACATTTTAGTGATGTTGTAGAGGTATTTTAAGCATTAAATGGGAGATTGGATGAGATAACCTCTAATTCCTGCCTGATGTGAGAATGTAGGATAGTGGTTTTCCCACATTCTATCTCTTAAAATGGCAGTGCATGGTAACTGAGATGTTACAAAGTGTCTAATAAAAAAGGAAAATAAATACAAAATATGGTAAAAAAAAGATGCAAAAGTCTGGCACATGGTAGGTGATTAATATATTGAGTTAAATTTCATTATGTTTTCTAATAATTTATTTGAAAAAAAATAAAACTACACATTATCATAAATGCAAGTAAATATAAATCATGCCTATATAAACCACAACCTATTTTTAGGGAAATGAGTTTGATGACTCATCAAATATTCTTGTCTGGTTGTAAGCAAAAAACTAAAAACCTATTACTTCCTAAAATAAAAATAAAATTCCTTATAAAATAAATATTTTTTCACTCATAAATATATATTAACATTTTGCTTTCTTTTTATTTTTAGCTCACATGTTTCAAAATAACCACTAATTTTTTTCTCCAGATTCTTTCAAATAATACAAATGAGCCTATGATTCAGTGCACTCCATTAAAATAAAATGAAAGAAATGTAAACAGTGATATAAGTATGCAATTGATAGCTGAATTTTTGAAGTGACTGGAAATAATAAGATAGAGCTTGGGTTTTTTTTGCCCCACCCTACTCTGCAAGGAGTCTAACTTGTCATACCAAAAAAGAAAGACAGAAAGAAATAAGTTTGCTGTTCTAATGAAAAATTTGTAAAAGTCCTAATGTTCCATTTTTGAATCTTATATTTGTTACTGTTCATGAGGCCTGGAGGGTGAAAGAAAAATATTTGGAGTGATAATTGGGTGTCTGGATATCACCTGCCATCTTCTACAAAAACGATAGATAATGATGGACGTGATGGTTAATTTTATGTGCCATCTCAACTGGGCCACAGGGTGCCCAAACATTTGGTCAAACATTATTCTAAGTAACTATTTGAGGGTGTCTTTGGATGAGATTAACATTTAAATTAGCAGACCGAGTAAAGAAGACTGTCCTCCCTGAGGTGGGTGGACCTCATCCAATCAGGTGAAGGCCTGAATAGAACAAAATGTCTGAGCTTTCCAGGAGTACAGGGAATTTCTCCTGTGTGACTGTCTTGGAGCTAGGACATTGATTTTTTTGTTTGTTTGTTTGTTTGTTTTGCCTTTGGACTTGAACTGAGACATGGCCTTTCCTGGGTCTCAAGCCTGCTGGTCTTCGGACTGGAACTATGTCATCACCTGTCCTGGTTCTCAGTCCTCTGGACTCAGACTACAAGTACATCATTGGCTCTCCTGGGTCTCCAACTGCAGATCTTGAGATATGTCCTCCTCTATAATCTCATGAACTAATTCCTTATAATAAATCTCTTTCTGTCTATATAGACTTCCCACTGGGTCTGTTTCTCTGAAGAACCCTGACTAATACAGGGTTGTGGGTACATAGGAGTCTGAACATTGTTTTATATCTTCTGAATAATAAACTGATCATTAACCAGCCTTGTTACCCAAAGATGTAAGTTACTGTATTTTCTCTTCAATCTTTTGTGTATGGTTTCATTTGTTGCTAAACCAGTTAAGATTTTCTTCACCTACTTCTTGTTAGAATGACACTAGTCCTCAGTAACAACTGAAAATGACATTGTGGGGAGCATGTGGCCCTCATAATCTTGCCTTACTCAACCACTTTGGAATTAATAAAAAGGAAATGAAAGAATTGAGAAATATGAAAACCAAACTTATAACTACTTTCTCTAATTTTCCCTTCCAAAATTTGTTCAGAGGAAACTCATATTCTTTTTTGTTTGCCAGGTTTTTCTTCTAGTCTTTTGCATCCAGAAAGTTCTTGTCAGGAAGAATGGCTAAGGAATTTGGGTGAGATGTGCTTTGAATATCTATATTATGTTGACAAAGGAAATACAAGATGAAGCATTACCTTTTCTTTTTCAATCACTTTCTTAACTTCATTTATTTATTCATTCATCCAACAAATATATATTGAGCACCTACTGTGTGCCAGGTATTATTCTTAGCATTACGGATACAGCAGTGAACAGAAAAGTACAACAATTTCTGTCCTGTGGAATTTACATCAGTGAGGGGAAAAAAATGAGAATAAACAAAATAAATTAGTCAAATATATGGTAGTTAGATATAACCTTCTTAGCAATTGGGTACATTCTCTCTCAAATTTCACCTTTTTAGTTATTACACATATTTCAATATAGAGGTCTACATATAAACTTTTTTTCTCTTTTATGTTTTTAATCTTGCCACTCAATTCTCTTTTATTTTACTCAAACTCACAGGTATTCATTGAGCTCTCAGAGTGGGAGGTGCTCTAATAGTTGTTAATGAGAGTTACGCAAAAACAAAATGTCTGATATGTTTTCTGCCCTCAGAGAACTTTCAATCAAGGGGAAGTTAAGCCTTGTACAGTCGAATTTACTCAAACAAAATATTCAGAAGTGGTATGGACTAGGGGAAGCTGAGAAGGACTAATCACAAAGGGCTACCTTATAAAGGAAGGTGCCATTGGAGTTTATACTGAAGATGAGCTGTAAAGCTCTGGAATGGAAGATTGGAGAAAGGAGATCATATCAGACTGTGAGAAAGGAATAAGAATAGCTGCATATTGGGTAGGACGGAGAAATCTGAATGCAAGTCATTTATGTTGTATTGATGGGAGTAAGCCCGGACTAAAAAGGAGAAATCAAACTGCTGAGAGTTTTTAATCCGATCTGAACATCAAGATTTAAAGAGTTTCACTCAGCATATTCCCAAGACTTACTTTTGACCAAACCCTTGTGGATCCTCTAGTTTGTGTGTTTGGGGTGGGGAATAGATAAGTAGAACGGTTCTATTAGATGTTTGTCAAGGAAAGAAAGTTTGTCAAGAAAATAAATGTCTTAGAATTTTAAGAGAACAAACTGATACACATGAATTAATATGGATCTCTTGGGTTTTCAGGACAAATCTTGAATTCAAGATCCCAATTCTACTTCAATGGAATTGACCTAAGGAACCAACCTAAGAGTTCAAGAAGATTAACCAAAGTGTGTGGTGTTTGCTCAACAGACATTACATTCAATTCAGCAAGTATTTATTGAGTGCCTCTTTTGTACTTAGCACTGTATTTCACTGGGTCCTGTGAGATAAGAAAATTAAATTTAACACTTGGTTCTTGCCTTATTCATTATCCAACACATATTTATTGAGCAACTTTTACGTGCTAAAGACTAGTACTTTAGGCCTTAAAAGTGTCTTGTGATGTTTCCTTAATAAATATCATTTACAGATAACTATACCCTGACTCTTCTCATCTCTATTTCAAAGTTT
This sequence comes from Galeopterus variegatus, assembly GCF_000696425.1. Classification (NCBI taxonomy): domain Eukaryota; kingdom Metazoa; phylum Chordata; class Mammalia; order Dermoptera; family Cynocephalidae; genus Galeopterus; species Galeopterus variegatus. The sequence continues at coordinate 178,508 of NW_007726112.1, read as the reverse complement.
TATGTGCTGTATGAGATGGACTCAGATTTTGTCATTTACATTTAGGCTAAAGGAAATAACAACAAATAAATTCAGAAACAAGTGCTTGTTCCAATGAAGGCTAAAGAAATTTGGGTCACTGAAGATAAACCCAAACTACTCAGTCTCTTGTGGGTCTTGCTTTGGAGAGTGATATATTTCTGCCATTTTCCTGAGAGGTCAGTTTTCTGGCCTTTTGCCAGCCCTCACTTTAAGTTCACTCATTGTGGACTCAGAGATACCACAATAGTTAAATGAATTTCACAGTGCTTTCAAAAGCTGGTAAAATATCAAATCTTAGCTTTTATGTTTAATGTTTCCCCTATAAAATGTCATCTCATGTGTGTCAAAATAATGATTATACAACCAAAGGAACAAAGGAAAGGATCCACAAACTAGCAGAATACTTACAAACATTTATTGAACACTAATTCGAAGTTGAAGAAAGGTGGTGAAATTGGAGAAAGAGTTAAGATGAATGACTGATAGATTTTCTCCATATATGTTAAATATATACTAAATTAAAACTTAATGAATGTCTACCACACTTACCATATATCAGATTATACTATGTGCTTTCTTATATATTTTGTTAAATTCTTAGAGAAAACCTATGGAGTAGTTAATACAGTTGACATGAAGGTAAAAAAATGTTAAGGCCAAAACTGACTACCCATAGTAAAAGCTGTTTAGTGACATAATTTATAGGGAACATATGTGGTTTCCAGGAGTGACATGCGTCATCTTCCCACATGAAACTATGTAGAATGTAATTTTACAGTTGGGTAAATTCTCAAGGCAGGGCACAGAGATCTGGCTGTGGGATGCCCATTAATGTCAGAAGGAGTCAAGGGGCTCTATTCCTCATGCCCCTCTTAAAGAATGCACCTGTGTCAGCCGGCTGTGAGAGGAGTCCATTCCTTCCCTGGAAATTCCAAAGGCCACTGTTAGCCAGTATCATGCCATGGATGTTTATATGACTTTGTCTGGGTTCTTAGGTTTATCTATGGTCAATAATGGTGTGAAAATGGAGAAATCATGCACATTTATCCAATATAATAATAGACTTATTTCAAGATTATGAAAAGGCCACTGTAAGCATAAATATATAATATTATATAAAATGGAAGTCATATAATAGAAAATCTATGCGAATCAAGGGGAAAATGTTGCAATGTGGTGGTATATATTTATAATGCTTACAAAAATCATGATCCATCTGGTTTCAGCCCTAGAACAGTATTGTAATTAAAGAAGCAAAGTACATGCTATAATGGCTAATTCTAATATGTCAAGTCTTTACTTCTTTTATTTCCACACAGGGAGGGTGCACATAGGTCTTTGCAATACTTTTATTATTTTTATCATTTTATTTTTTGCAGCTGGCTGGCATAGGGATCCTAACCCTTGACCTGGTGTTATCAGCACCATGCTTTCCTGAGCAAGCTAACTGGCCAGCCCAAAATACTTGTTTAAAATTCTCATTTTTCTTTTATTTACTTCCCTCATATACATTAGCAACTTCTAAACTGCTCCCTTCTAGAAGTTCTCCACTTACTTGAATACCTTGTGTTGTATTTACTTTCTTTTTTATGATTCTCCTTCAAATAGTCCTAGAACCAGCCTGAATCTGACTTTGAGAGGTGTGGTGGGCAAGAAACTGCGGCACGATTTTTCAGAAGAAGGCAAACATTATCAATTTATAATCAATAGTGCGTAATATAAGAGACTTTTAAAAGCACCCTTTGGATATCCATTCATTTACTCATTTGTATAATACATATATTTTTAAATGCCTACCAAGTACAGGGGATAACTGAAGATACAAAAATAAATACAATACAGAGACAGATGGAAATATTCTGTAATGTTCTATCACGTATACTAGTATACATTACTATGATAACCATTAGCCACATATAGCTATTGAGCACATGAAATGTGGCCAGTGTAACTGAATAATTTAGTTTTCAAATAATATTTAATTTTACTAAATTTATATTTACATAGCCAAAAATTTAAATTTTAATAGCTATCATATTGGACAGAACAAATCTGTAAAATCCAAAAATCTAGCTTGTAAGATAAGTACCAACAATTTCAAATATGGTTAATGCTATGAGTTGAGTCCAAACAAAATTCTTTAAGGCTCAGTGAAGTGAAACAGCTCAGTTGAGAAACATTTAAAGCAAATGTTTAGTGTATATTTGAAGGATGTGGGCAGCATCATTTAGAGGGGGCAAATGATTTTATGGATGAGTTTAAGGGGAAAGGAGCACCTGCTCTGTATCAAGTATTTTATATGCCTGCTCTCATTTAGTTTCCACAGGTGGGATGCTGTCTCTATCTTATAATTAATGGAATTGAGACTCCAGTGATAATACCCAAGTTTGCTCGGTTAGTAAATGGTGACTACTAGGTTTGAACTCAGGTATGTTCCACTTTACTATGTTGGTGAAGGAATAAGGAGAGTATTAAATGTGACCCAAGGCTACAAACAGGACAAGTTGAAGGGTGTAGGTGCTATAACCAGAAGTGGGCTAGTCAGACAGAGGGTTAGCATGGAGTTGGTCAATGGATAGATAAACTGGTGAAGGAGGAAGAGGGCAGTGAAGATTTGAAACTGATTGAGCTGACAATGGGCCTCTAGATTTCGGAGCCAACTGTGAACTCCGATAATTGCTGCTGGAGCAGTGGGTGGGTCATCAAATGAGAGAATGCATAAGTATGATAAAGGGTTGACATTCAAATCTTGGGAAACATGCCTGTTTTAGGGCTCAGGAAAAGAAGAGGAACCAATAAAAGGATCAGTGAAGTAGTTAGGGATGTAGAAAGAAATAATAGCAAGAACGTGGCGGTCACCACTGTCAAACAGTACAAACAGAGCAAGGAGAGTGAGGAAAACCAGTGAAAATTAGAGTTTCTTGATAGGAAGTTTAGCAATCTTGAAAAGAGAGAAAGCACAATTATTTAGGAGCCCTCTGCTTTCCTCAAAATTTGTACTTTTCAAAGGCCCTTCTCTGTGTTCCTGGGGCAATGCTCTCATACATATCAGGTGGTTCTCCAGGATTCTAAGTAGACAAGACCTGAGTATTTTAAAAAATAAATCTTGCGGCTTTCATGAAACTATATCCATCTTTTTTCCCTATCTTCAGCACCCAGTTGTGTGGCTGGGACTTGGTAGCACTTAATAAACCATTTTCAGGATGAATGAATGAGACTAGAGGATGAGATTTTTTAGCACTTGGGAAAAGATTTTTTTTAATTCTTGAACCCTCAGACACTAAATATTATTGGCAACACAACAAGTCTAACAATGTGAGAACTTATCCTTGTTCTCAAAAAATTTACAGTCTGCGCTGGCTGGTTAGCTCAGTTGGTTAGAGCATGGTGGTGACAACACCAAGGTCCAGGGTTCAGTCCCTGTATTGACCAGCAAACAAACAAACAAAAAGTTATAGTCTATATGGAGGAGGGGATAAGAGAAACACACCCAAGATTATTAAGTACGGAACACAGCACTGGGAGCCAGCCAGTATGCAGTGGTCAGCCAAACTAGTTTGTTTTTTAGCTATTGAGCTACTTTTCCCCTCAGTGAAGTTCCCTGGCTCCCATCCTTTTCCTGGGGAACACAGGACATCCTCATATTTTAGCAATTGAGTGTGTAAGACCTGGCAAACAAGGGCCTCTGGAACCCTGTCCTAGCAGAATAGCCAGTGTTCATTTGGATTGAAGGGTTTCCTTATCTCAAGAAGTCTTAGAAAATCAAGTAAAATAAATGACTCAGAAAGTAGTTGTGATGTTAATTTATTTGGGTAAAAATATTAATTATGGATTAATCTCATATTAATCATGAATATGTGAGTGCATCTAAATTTGATATTCTGATACTAACTTAGGATTTCAGCATGCAATTGCTCAGTACACAACAGATTGCTAGTTTAGCCCTGGCTTTGCTGTTAATTAGCTTTACGGCCTTTGTTAAGTCACTTTACCTCCTTGGTTTATTTTATTCCTTTGTGAAATAAATGGGCTGAATAATTGTATCATTTAGAATGATTTCTGCTATATGTATCAGAAAAATACTATAGCTGTCCAAACAACTAAGCACTCATAACATACAAATAAGAAGTCCGCAGGCAGGACAGTCTTCAGCCGGGATCAGTGAAGACCCTGGCTCCATTTCTTTATAATTCTCTTGGCTCTGTTCTTCCCATGTATGGACTTCATGATCAATGCTAGTGGAATAAGAGGGACATTGCTTCCTTGTGTCTTTTCAAAAAAATAAGTAGTACCTCTCTCCCCCACTTCTCGAATAGATTGCTCCTGAAGTTTTTGGCCAAGGTATATCATATGCTTCTGTCTAAAATGATTCATGGCAAGGAGAATGGGACCATTCTGATGGGCCTGGATTATACCAGTTTTTCCCTCTGACTAGGAATGGGTCCATGGCTGGGAAGGGGTCCAGCTTTGTCTGAACATGGCCAGAAAGGTCATGAGTACCTAATCCAAATCAAGATCCTATTAGGAAAAAGGAACGGGATAGTGGCTGCTGTGTAGACATTTAGGACTCTTGCTTTAGCAAATGAAATTGTTGACCTGTCTCCACTTTCAAATATCTCTCCCTCTCTATCTCAAATGCTATCTCCTCAGACCTGAACTCCTAACACCCCCAAACAGGGATCATCTATTGTATATGGGAAAGCCACCAAGAGGAGGACAATTAAACAGACCATTTGAAGTTTGTTCTAACAGCAGTCCTTCCCTCACCACTCCGTTGCTTGGAGGAGCTATAAGAGGAAGTAGCCTGTTACATGCTACTGATAATGCTGGGGATCATGAGTTTAATTTTCATACTAACTAATTGCATTGTTCTGGTTTTTCTATTACCAACAACCTGTTTGGTGCTGAGAAGAGTCTTCGGTAGACAGGGCATTTTGATGTGGCTACTACTGATGGGGTATTATACACTTTGGCAGAAATTCAGCTGTGAGGATTCCAGATGGGTGGGCCTGTTGGAAAGCACTGCAAAATAAGTGAATTGATCTCAGCTGGTCACACTGACTCACTGTGCGGAAAGAAATCAGCTGACTAGCAAATATTGTTTCGTTAGTTTCTTTTCACTGGAGATTGTGATTTTATTTATTGTTTTGCATCCTGATTTATTTCTTATAGTAACCTGTGTCTATCATCTTAGGTCTATGGAAAAGTAATCTCATTAACTAGAATACTGACTTTCTAATCAAGTATTAGATCTTAAATTATCTGTAGCTGGTAATAAATCCATTGGCCAGCTCCGGTTGGAAAGAACTCCTCTCTACCTACAGGGATGGAGCCAGTGACCAATGCAAAGTGAATTCATGAACTGATACCCTCCCTTCCCCAGGAACATGCTTACATCTGCTATAAGATACACACCCTGGTGAATGTATCTCGTATTCAACTTGCTGTACACAGATGGATATTTGAACAGCTTTCCACAGAATATATTTCAGTTTGAAAAGATGCAGTAATTCAAGGTTCTTCACATTTCGAGTCATAGTCCTGGAAATGGTAGTTGAGTAAAGAATTATGATATTGGAAGATATCAGAAAAATGATTTCTAAATTGTTCTAGAAAGAATCAGCCTCAAAAAAAAAAAAAAAAAAGTCAGCCTCATGTGGCCCTCAGTGGCTTTCAAATCTTAAAAAAAATATTACCTTTTTCCTCATTTTTGCCCTTCTTTTGAATTGTGGATTTTTGTTTGTTTTTTGTTTTACAATAATTCCAGTGTACAAGGAGAATGTGACACACACACACACACACACACACACACACACACACACACCACGGAATACTACTCTACCATAAAAAAGGATGAAATTCTCCCATTTGAAACAACATGGATGAGCCTGGAGAAACTTATGTTGAATGAAATAAGCAAAGCACAGAGGGATATATACCACCTGTGCTCACTCATAAGTGGGATCTAAGAGCAAAAGAAGGAAGGAAAGTCCACAGGGGTGCATTGGACTTGCAGAGGAAGAGCACATACCATGGGATACAAAGTGGAGTGGGGGGGAAGGGGAGGGGGGAGGAAGGTTGAGGATAAATGGGTGGGGTCATGGAGTACAAACACAAGTTGTGGTAATGTGCATGTTGCCAGTATGGATCTGGCCTTCATATCTTGGGTATGAGGGGTGACAATCAGCTTTGTTTCTCATGAATATTCATCACCAATAAATAAATAAATAAATAAACCTAAAATTCCAGTGTATCTCCTTTATTAGCATATTAGCTATGAGTCTTTTTAAAAGTGGTTGCTTTAGGTGGTACCAGCACGTGACGGAGCAGATAGGCCTCGCCGCTGCTGGACCCCATCAACAGCCCGGCCGAGTATGCGCCAACTACAGAGGCACCCCGCCGGAGAGGCCTGAGTCCCATGGAGACCAAGCACCCCGCAGCACCAGCACATGACTGAGCAGGTAGGTCTTGCTGCTGCCGGACCCATTGCCAGCCCGGCTAGTGCATGCTGACAAGAGAGGCGCCTTCCCAAAGAGTCCCAAGACCTGTGGTGACCATGTGGCCAAGGTGCCAGCAGTGACCGAGCAGACATTGAGGCAGCTGGGGAAAATTGGCAGCCCAAGCAGGATCCTAGCCAGACAATAGTGTTGAACCAGTGGACCATGAAATCCCTTGCCACATGACTAAACATCGAAAGAAAGATACCAAAAATAGGAAAAATCAAGAAAGTATACCACCAAAAGGTGATAAGTCTCAAGCTCTAGATCCTCTAGAACATGAAGCCATGAAGCCCTTGAAATATCTGACAAAGAATTTCAAGTGATAATTCTAAGGAAACTAAATGAGATACAAGAAAACTCAGCTAGACAACACGATGAAATGAGGAAAAATATATAGCAACAGAAAGAAGAAATGTACAAGGAAATCAATGCCCTGAAAAAGAATGTAGCAGAGCTTGCCAAGCTGAAGAATTCATTCAATGAAATAAAAAACACAACAGAGAGTTTAACCAGCAGGCTTGCAGAAGCAGAAGAGAGAAATTCTGACCTTGAAGATGGGCTGTTTGAAATAACACAGGCAGAAAAAAAAAAAAAAAAAGAATTAAAAACATTGAAGAAAATCTAAGAGAGATATCAGACAACTTTAAGCACTCAAATATCTGAGTCATGGGCATTCCAGAAGTGGAGGAAAAATGAGATTGCATTGAAAAAATATTCAACAAAATAGTGGCAGAAAACTTCCCAGGTATAGGAAAAGACACAGATCTTCAGATTGAGGCAGCTCAAAGATCTCCAACTGTTCAACCCACAAAGGTCTTCTCCAAGACATGTTATAGTCCAATTGGCAAAACTTAAAGACAAGGAGAGAATCTTAAAAGCCACAAGGGAGAAGAATCAGATCACCTATAAGGGAGCCCCAATCAGACTAACATCAGACTTTCCATCACAAACCCTAAAAATCCAGAAATTAATGGAACAATACATTCGAAATACTAAAAGAGAGAGACTACCAGCCAAGAATACACTACCCCACAAGGCTATCCTTCTGAAATGAAGGGCAAATGGTATATTTCTCAGACAAACGAAAATTGCAGGAGTTCACTACCACACGACCACCCTTAAAAGAAATTCTCATGGGAGTACTGGGTTTGATGCCTGAAAAATAACTACCACTGCCACAAAAATTCAAGAAAAATCAAAACCCACTAGTAAAATAAAAATGCCAACAATGGAGAGGAAAAAAAAAGTTTATCCACAACCCAAGAAACCAACAAATACAGAACACAAACAGTAAATCAGAAAGAAAGGAACAAAAGACACCTAAGACATCCAAACAAAAATCAATAAAATGCTAGGAGTAAATCAACACTTTTCAATAACAACTCTTAATGTAAAAGAATTAAATTCTCCAGTCAAAAGAAACCAACTGGCTGACTGGATTAAAAAGAAGGACTCAACTAAATGCTGCCTTCAAGAGATCCACCTCACCTATAAAGACTCACATAGACTAAGAGTGAAAGGATGGAAAAAGATTAACCATGCAAACAGATATGAAAAATGAGTTGGAGTAGCTATTCTTATATCTGATAAAATAGACTTTAAACTAAACACCATAGAAAGAGATAATGAGGGCCACTACATAATGATAAAAGGATTGATCCATCAAGAAGACATAACAATCATATACACACCAAATGTTGGAGCAGACAGATTTATAAAACAAAGTCTATTACACGAAAAGAAGGAAACAGACACAATACCATAATAGCAGGGGACCTGAACACCCCACTGTCAATATTGGACAGATCATCTAGGCAAAGAATCGGCTGAGAAACAGAATATCTAAACAACACTCTAGACCAATTGGACTTGGCAGATATCTACAGAACATTCCATCCAAGACCTCAGAATACTCATTCTTCTCATCAGCAGAGGGATCATTCTCCAGGATAGATCACATGTTACATCACAAATCAAGTCTCAACAAATTGAAAAAAATTGGAATTATCTCATGTATTTTTTCAGACCACAATGGATTAAAATCAGAAATCAATAACAAGTGAAATTCTGGAAACTATACGAACACATGGAAATTAAACAGCATTCTACTCAAAGACATATGGGTCCAAGAAGAAATCAAAAAGGAAATCAAAAATTTCTTGAAACTAATGAAAACAATGATACATCATACCAAAACCTGTGGGATACTGCAAAAGCAGTACTAAGGGGGAAATTTATCACATTAAATGCTTACTTCAGAAGAATGGAAAGATGGTAAATAAACAACCTAATACTTCATCTTAAAGAACTAGAAAAACAAGAACAAATCCAAACCCAAAGTTAGCAGATGGAAAGAAATCATTAAGATCAGAGCAGAACTCAATGAAATTGAAACCCATAAAATAATACAAAAGATCAATGAATCAAAAAGCTGGTTTTTGAAAAGATAAATAAAATTGACAAACCATTAGCAGGGCTAACTAAAAAAAGAAGAGAGAAGTCCATAATGACAAGGATGCCCACTCTCACCACTCCTATTCAACATAGTGTTGGAAATACTAGCCAGAGCAATTGGAGAAGAGAAGGAAATAAAGGGTATCCAGATTGGAAAAGATGAAGGCAAACTGTCCCTGTTTGCAGATGACATGATTCCATATATTGAACAGACTAAAGCCTCTACAAAAAAGAAAAACAAACAAAAAAAACCTCTTGGAGTTGATAAATGAGTTCAGCAAAGTTGCAAGGTACAAAATCAACACACTAAAGTCAGTAGCATTTCTATGCTCTAATTGTGAACATGCAGAAAGAGAAATCAAGAAAGCTTGCTCATTTACAATAACTGCCAAAATATTAAAATACTTAGGAATAGAGTTAACAAAGGATATGAAAAAATCTCTATAATGAGAACTACAAACCACTGTTGACAGAAATTAAAGAGGACACAAGAAGATGGAAAGATATCCCATGCCCTTGGATTGGAAGAATCAACATTGTGAAAATGTCCATAATACCCAAAGTGATCTACAAATTCAGTGCAATCCCCATCAAAATTCCAATGACATTTTTCTCAGAAAAGGAAAAAACTATCCAGACACTTATATGGAATAACAAAAGAGCACGCATAGCCAAAGCAATTCTGAGCAAAATAAATAAATAAATAAAATAAAACTGGAGGCATAACACTACCTCCAGTATTATAGTATTTAAGCTATACTACAAAGCTATAATAACCAAAAGAGTATGGTACTGGCATAAAAACAGATGCAATGATCAATGGGATAGAATAGAGACTCCAGATCAACCCACACACCTACAGCCATCTGATCTTTGGCAAAGGCACCAAACCTATCCACTGGGGAAGAGACTGCCTCTTCAGCAAATGGTGCTGGTATAACTGGATATCCATATGCAGGAGAATGAAACTAGATCCATATCTAGCAACACATACTAAAATCAACTAAAATGGATTAAAGAACTTCACCCTGAAACAATACAACTTCTTAAAGAAAACATAGGAGAAACACTTCAGGAAGTAGGACTGGGCATAGACTTCATGAATATGACCCCAAAAGCACAGGCAACCAAAAGAAAAATAAACAAATGGGATTATATCAAACTAAAAAGCTTCTGCACAGCAAAAGAAACAATTAACAGAGTTAAAAGACAACCAACAGAGTGGAAGAAAATGTTTGTGAAATATACATCTGATAAAGGATTAATATCCAGAATATACAAGGAACTGAAACAACTTTACAACAAAAAAACAAGTAACCCAATTAAAACATGGGCAAAAGAGCTCAATAGGCATTTCTCAAAGGAAGATATATGGATGGCCAACAGACACATGAAAAAATGTTCAACATCACTCAGCATTCGGGAAATGCAAATCAAAACCTCACTGAGATACCATCTAACCTCAGTTAGGATGGCTCATATCCAAAAGGCTGTTAATGATAAATGCTGGCAAGGTTGTGGAGAAAAAGAAACTCTCATACATTGTTGGTGGGACTGCAGAATGATGCAGCCTCTATGGAAAATGGTATGGAGGTTCCTCAAACAACTGCAGAAAGATCTACCATATGACCCAGCTATCCCACTGCTGGGAATATACATGGAGGAATGGAAATCATCCAGTCGAAGGTATACCTGTTCCCCAATGTTCATCGCAGCACTCTTTACAATAGCCAAGAGTTGGAACCAGCCCAAATGTCCATTATCAGATGACTGGATACGGAAAATGTGGTATATTTACACAATGGAATACTACTCTGCTTTAAAGAAGAATGAAATACTGCCATTTGCAACAATATGGATGGACCTGGAGAGAATTATATGAAGTGAAACAAGTCAGGCACAGAAGGAGAAATATCACATGTTCTCACTTATTTGTGGGAGCTAAAAATAAATAACTCAATACAGAAATAAACTGGGTGGGGGGGAGTGAAGAAGACATAACAATCACAATTCCTTGAAGTTGATACAAGTGAACAGATATGAGGTTGTTGGGAGGGAGGGGGAGAGGGAGGGAGGGAAGGAGGGAGGTTTTGTTAACAGGTCACAATAATCAACCACATTGTATATTGACAAAATAAAATAAAATAAAAATAAATAAATAAAGTGGTTGCTTTAGTGAATAAAGTATACATCTTTAACTTTTCACAGTTTACCTTTGAGTAACATTATATTTTAATTTGTTTCTTCCAAGCCTTTGTGCTGCTGTTGTCATAAAATTTATCTCTGTATATGTTATAAAAGCAAAAATACATTGTTATTAATTTTGCTTTTAACAGTGAATTAACTTTTGTAATTTAAAAATTAAGAAAACAATCATGTTCATACTTGCCCACATATTTACCATTTGTGCTGCCCTTCATTCTTCAGTGTTTATCCAGATTTTCACATCATTTTCAATCTAAGGGACTTCCTTCAATATTTCTTATAATCAAGATTTTCTAGTAATAATTTTTTCTGCTTTTGTATGTCTGAGAAAATTCTTTTCCCTTTATTTTTGAAAGATATTTTCATGGAGTATAGAAGTCTACATTAACATATATCTTTTATTTTTTCTTTCAGATCTTCAAAGGTATTCCTCCACTGTCTTCTGCATTGCATTGCTTACAGTAAAAAATCTGCTGTTATCTTTGTTCCTCTGCATGTAGTGTGTCTTTTTTCTCTGTTGGCTTTTAGTAATTTTCTCTTATTTCTTATTGGAAGCCATTTAATTATGATATGTGTCAGTATAGATTTGCTTATGCTTCTTGTGCTTGGGATTTGTGAAGCTTTTTCAGTCTGTAGGTCTATTTTTTCATCAAAATTGAAAATGTTTTGACCATTCTTTCTTTTTTTTTTTTTTTTAATTTTTCCTGTCTTCCCTTTTCAGTAACTCCAGTTATGTCTCCATTAGCTGCTTAAAGTTGTCCCACAGCTCACTGATGTTCTGATCATTTTTTCCTAATATGTTATTTCTGTTTTTCATATTGAATAGTTTCTTTTGCTATGTGCTGAAGGTTTACTAATCTTTTATTCTGCAGTGTTCTACTCTGATGTTAATTATATCGTTACATTTTTGTCAGGTATTGTATTGCACTTTTTATCTCTAGAAATTTTTTTATGGTCTCTTTGATATCATTAATGTTTGTTTCTATTTAACATCCTCACTCTTTCCTCTACCATCTTAAATACATGGAATATAGTCATAATAAATCTTTTAGTGCCCTTATATGCTAATTGTATCATCTGTGTCATTTCTGGATCTATTTCTATTGATTGATTCTTCTCCTCACTATATGTTGTATTTTCCTGTTCCTTTGCATGTCAGGTAATTTTTTTTTTTTTTTGATTGGGTGACCTTA
>NW_007726112.1:46135-161135 GCF_000696425.1 Galeopterus variegatus | reverse complement strand
ATCAGAATCTCATGGAAAACCACCCAGTACTATAGCCAGTGAATAGACACTGTCCAATATAGTTCCAATCTCTGCATTTTATCTCAAAGGGATTGATTGGCAAGATTGGGAATATGAATACCCAAGGAAATTATGACTATAACTAATTAAGCAGAATTAATTAATTAATTAAGCTGAATTTAGAGGAATCTAATTCGTGTTTTTTTGATTGCATTACAGGTAAATTTTACTACATTTATAGCCATTTTAATGCTTATACAGTCACAATGCAATTTTTAAAATATTTCTTTAAAAAATGATATTCTAAGGGAATAGGTTTTTAAGAGTTTTCCATGTATGGAAGACAAAATAAAATAAAGCAAAAATAAGTGTATTGACAGATAGGAATACCCAGCAATATTACATTTAAAGAATGTTGTAGTCAATGCAAGGGAATTGAGTTCTGGTCCTAAGGCTACCACTAGCCAACCTTTAAAAACATTTCTTCCTGGGCATCACTAGACCTTGGGTTTCTAATCTGTAAAATGATAAAAATGTAAATGAGATATAAAGACCTTCCTCACTTAAAAATTCTATGACTTCCTTGTTTGTACTTAACGCACATATACTTTCATAATTAAACATTATTAAATTCAAGACACTGCAATTTTAATTTCTGACCTAGAGTTAGATAAGCATGTCTGGTGTGGAAAGAAAGTACCATTTCTCCCCTCAGATGCCTCTCCAGACACTTGATGAGCTGCTTAAATGCCTCACAACTCCCCTGGTATCACTTCTCTTGTGGCTTCTGTAGCCTTAAATACTCCACCTTCTCTCATCAGGCTTAGAGAACTCCCCCAGGCCACTAAAAGACAAGTGACATCCAATATGGCATCTTAGTATGTTTCACTTCACTTTGGGAAAAAATGCAGGGTAATCAATCAAAAATTCTCGGTTGGTATTGCCCATGAAATGATAACTGTAAGCACCCCATAGATACTGAGCACAACAGGCCCAAAGAAATATTCCCCAAATGAGTGAAATAGAGCACAGCATATTTTATTTACATCAGTCCAAACCTTGTATCTGTAGCTACCAACAATGGTAGGTGGTAGGAAGATATCACCAACACATGGAATAATAGCACATAATTTAAATATCATATAGCAATTAAAAACACTTAAAAAAAAGGATGATTATGACCCAATCCTCAAAAGTATTGGTGATAACTGGCATACTTTTAAAAAGTGAATTTCTTTACTTTTTATTATTAGTCATGTATGGCAGCATTAAAATTAACAAAGGTGAGGATAACACATGATCTTTATATGTCATCTGATTAAAATGAAGCTATTTTTAATACTTTTAAGAGGCCTATCAGAAAACACAATTTATATCCTCAAAGTATATTTTGTCAGTTTCAAGTATAATTTTTGCATTCATATTCTTTTATGAATTTTAATGGAGACACTTAAATTGTAATTATTCCTCTCAGCTCAAATGCAGGTAACAAATGGAATTCAATCAGTGTTTGCGCATAATGACCATCATTAAGAGAGAAATAATAATGACATTCTCTCTGCATTAAACTTGCAGACTCTTTACACAATGATCTGAATCCCATTATTGATCTCCATGGAGATATGCAATTGTCACCTATTCTGCATAATATCTGAATGTTAAATACATTTGTTTGGAACAAATATTTTAATGAATACAGTCAGTTCCACTTAATTAACTATCTGATAACTGAATATTTTTACTTAATAATTCAACTTGGAACATCAAAATTGTTCTATTTTTTATTCAAATGCACTTGAGATTAGTCATAGATATTCATTTGAATGTTCATAAAATGTATGTGCAGTTTAAAATTCCCCTTGGCTTTCTTTAAAGTACACCCATTAAAGGGACGGTGGAGAGGTATTTTTCATCTGTTTAAAATATTTTTTTCCCCTCGCCATTGTTTAAAATAACTCCTTAGAAGCTTACTTGTAAAATGTGTTTTCTGACCAAAATCATTCTGCCATCTAACTTCCTTTTATCATAGGATTGTTCATAAGAGTGCTACTATTCATATTTATATACATATATACATTTTTAATGTGGGCATTTGGTTTGGGAAGAAAATATGAATAAAATGTTAAATTCACTTGTGCAGAAAACTCTAGGAAAGTCATAATCGGTGAATAATTGGCCTATTATCTCTTAAGAAAGAGAATCTAAGATAATATTTGTAATAATAGTAATCATAAATGCTATGAATAATGATTAGATTGGGAAGTGGGTCATGAGAGAAGCATCAGAAACCAATGTAAACACTTTGTCTTTAGGTACTGGAACGTCAATCAATTTCACAAATACTTGCTGAGTATCCACCACAAGTCCAGCATTGTACTTGACAGTGATGAAACCATAAGTCATACATGAAGCCTGGCTTCAAGAAGCTCACCATCAAGTTGAGAAGAAACTCATTCATGTGATAAGTTTTGACGCTGGTGACAAATACTAATGGTTTCAAAGTGCCATTGGAGCACAGAGGTAGAAGTGAATAATCAGATCAAGAAAGATCAGGCAGTTTTCAGAGCGATGGCAAACTCTGAGCTATCTTAAAGGATGAACTGAGTTTTGCCAGGCTTAAAATGTGGATAGAAAGGGAGTTGCATGAAGAAAAGATTGGAGGCATATTTCTGAGGACAGCAAGTGTCAGTCCAGTTCAGTTTGAGCCTGGGTTACATAGTGAGCAGTGTGGGGAATGAGACTATAAAGGTTACTGTGATAACTACAACTTATTAAGCCTCTTCTATGTGCCAGGAGCTTGACATACATTCCAGGCCCTTGCTAAAACCCTGTACTGTATCATTTACATAGATACAGAAATTACATTTACAGATAAGAGAATTGCCCAGTGTCACCTAGCCAATAAGTAGTGGGATTGGAATTTTGGACCAGGTTTATTGATGTCTAAAGCCTGAGCTCCATGTGGAGTTAAAATGAGATCGAACGGGCCTTGCGTTGCATGCTAAGGAATTTGGAGAAGCACTGCAGGAGAATGGCATCATCAGGTGAATAATTTAGAAAAAGAGTTTAGGTCATAGTGTGGGTAGCAAATTAGAAGCAAGGAAATTTGAGGCAAACTTGCAATTTTGAGGCTGTTTCACTAATTCAGGTGAGGTTACTTCAAGTAACACAGTGACAATAGGAGTAGAAAGTGAACACATTCAGCAGATTTTTGGGGGTAAGCTCAATAGGACTTGGTTTCAGTTTTGGTAACACAGGAAATGATGAGAGAAACTATTTCATTGAATGTAATTTTGACTAATAATAACAAATTGATTAGATAAGTAAAAATTATGAAAACTAAAGGACAAAACTTACCATGTCATCCTGGAGTCCCTTACTTTCCAAAAAATGACTTTGTCAGGTGACTACTCTTAGATTTAAGGAAGGCAGACTTCACAAATGTTATACAAAAGTTCTCAAGACCAAAGCCTCTAATGAGGAAGGTAATTTAGTCTGGTTGGGAGGCTCTCTCAAGAAAAAATTCTGACTTTACCTACAACAGCAAGTGGTCCCAGTGAGCAATAAATAGAGTGTTTGAAGAGATAAATGAAGTTGCCAAAGGGCGTAGCTCCAAAGAACTCAGATTTTAAAAACACATCTAGAATAGATGGAAGTTGAGACAGAGAATGCATATAAAAGGCTGGCACAAAACCACCAGAGTAGAGTCTAGCAGGTTAAAGCCAGAATAGCTTCAACTTGTTAAAAATATGAAAGATGTTGAAATTTTTTCTTTAAAATGTTTGTTTGGAATAAGCAAAACAAGAAATGTGTATGTATGTATGTATGTATCCACCTATATAGCTTTTATGACGTATTAGGCAGCTTTTGCTAGGTTATGCTGCATAACAAACAGTAATATTGATGGAACATTTCGCAGCACTATGTCTCTCATGCTGCTGGTAAAACATTCATCATCTGGGCCATGGGTGTTCACATTAAACATGGGCTGCCACATCTCCAGCTCCTGAATAATTTGAACCAGCTCTGTGTACCTACTCCCAGTTTCAGGCAGTTCTCCAGTGTTCATCCACATGGTCTGGATGGCTGCGTTCACCCATTCACCCATTCCATAAAGGAGTGGTTATCCTGTCCTAGTGTGTATCTGCAGCTATTCTGTAGCTGCTGCCACAGGGACGGGTGTGTGGTGATAGAAGTTAACTTTTCCATTTCATCACCAGAGCACATCACACTACCTACTCCTAGGTCTCACAACCACAGGAACCAAGCAGCTAGGGGTACACTGTTTCTGCTGAAACTGTTCCCCCAAGTCAACCAACTCAGCTTGAGTGTAGGGAACATAAGTAGTAAATTGGGTCACTTGGTTGCCTACTGGTTGTCCGCCCAGTCCCATGGACTGTTCACACTTCAGTTTCTGATGCACAGTGTTGTGCCAGGGAACATACAGTCTCCCCCAGCTCACCATTGGGTTCATCATCGTTTCTGGTGTCGAAAGCAGGAGTGACCTGTTGCAGTACTTCAGCCTCCAGAACAAGTACCTGCACTTCCAACAAGTCTGTTTTCTGCTGCAAATCTTGAAGCTGTGCTGCTTCATGTAGTACCTTGTCCATGTTGACTTGTAGTATAGTGAGCAAAAGCCAGACCCTGGTCAACAGGAAAGTGGCTGCTGGGTACCACATACTCAAGAGTGGCCACATTTCCTCCCCCTCCCAAGGGGCTAGTGGCTCCCTTACCCGCTCAGAATCCTGATGACAACTACGCTAATTGTTTGGCTGGATCACACACCCTTCTTCCCCATCCTGTGCAGGCCACGAGTTAGGTAGTTGAAAAAAGATTCTCCAGCCAATAATAGGATAAACATCCTTTATTCCGATGTGAGCTCTGCTGGCAAGTGGTTCAGAGCCATTGCTTTTTATATCAAAAGTACACAACAATGGCAAAGAGCCAAGGAATAAATGGGTGCACATGCACAGTTACATCACTCTTATATAACTTGTTTACAGTGGATGTGCTGAACATACCCAGATGGATATGAGGTGAGGGAGCCTGACTACACTGACTCCATTTTCCTCACAATCTCCTAGCACAGTGGAAAGAAATGACTGAACCATGCTGAATCATCCTAAGATTCACCAAAAAGCAAAGCTTGAGACAACATTTTTTGCAGGGAAATTAATTGCTTGATGTTCATGCCCATCCAAAATTTGAAATAAGATTGTTGGTGATACATCTCTACTCATGCTTTCACACACTTAGTATAATGGCTGAGAACATCAAAATTCTTAGAAATGCTTAGAGCTTTTTCACTCTAATATCTAAATGTCTTAATTTTTTATCCTGGTTAGTTAATTTAGTAACTTAGCAAGTTTCTTCATGGGTCTATGTGTAGCATTTTACTTAGATTTGTGTTAGAAACACCTTCTAACATCAACGATGGCATGAAAATGAAGAAAAACTAGTATAAACAAGTTTTTTAAACAACTTGTTTTATATCCTGAACTAATTAAAATGATGCATGAGGAGTTATATATTTAAATCTTAGTATTTAATAAGCAAAATTACAGTTTTGACATCGTTTTGATTCTCTATTTCACCTTTAATCTCTGTCATGTTGCTCTGCTGCCTATGATACTGCCTTGATGTTCTTTGAGAAATTCCCTCCATTGTATTTTTGTTGCTGTTGTTGTTGTTCTGTTTTTTTCTAGTTCTCTAGCACAGCAGCTCTCTCTCTCCCTCTTTTTCAATAGTGCCTTCTAGGTCTCTTTTAATTCCACTAGATACTCTGGCTACATAAATAATTGACTATTTACAAGGAACAAGTGCATGCCACCAAGGCCTGAACATTCCTGAGTGCTTAGTGGAAGTCCAGGAGAAATGGGTAAGTTCCCAAACCATATTCTCAGCAGGCCAAGGCCTAAAGGCCTTTGGCGATATTACCCATGTAAATATTCTACTTAATATTTCGGAGGAAAAATGTAAGTCTCCTGGAAACTTGAAGTTCATCAGAAAATGTCTTAGTATAGTCATTTTTACTAAATATTACTTGGCTCTCAGAAAGGCACTTTAATCTATACATTCAATTCCTTCAATTCAGATATATTTCATTGATTACATCTTTGAATATTATTTGTTCTACATACCTATTACCTTTTTTAAAAGGTACTTATTTTTTTGATCTGCTTTGTGTGTCCAGCTATTTGCTATTTTCTTTCTGATTGTTTATCTCCAGATTCCTTTTTCTTGGCATTTAGGACAAACAGGGGTTCAGGATCCTGTAATGTTCACTGTTTGCTACTGCTTCCAATGTCATTTGAAATTTGGCAATGATATTATTAATTTCCTTAAATTTTGACATTAGTTCCTAAACTCTCTTTTCCTTTTAATGTATGTTCTCACCATCTCATATCCTATCTATCATTCCATGGAGTCCAAAAATTCTTGAATTCCTTTTTTGTATTATTGTCTTAAATTTTGCTCCTTCAAGTGCTATAAATGCCAAGATAAATTTTTATTATCACTCTTAAAACATCTGGTATCTTTTGAAGAAATTAAAAATTGAGAAAAAATCTTTTATATTCCCCCACATTTTTACCATTTTCTAGTATCATTATATCTCTGCTTGAAGAATTTCTTTTGACATTTCATGTAGGACAGTTCTTTTGGCAACGAATCTCTCAGCTTTTGTTTACCTGGAAAAAAATGTTTATTTTTTCTTCATTTTTGAAATATGTTTTCATTGAGCACAGAATTTCAGGTTGGCAGGTATTTTTTTGCTTTCTTTCTACATGTTAGATATGTTATTCCATTGTCTTTTTGTTCCCTATATGTTTTCATTAAGAAATATGCTGTGATTCTTATTTTTGTTCTTTATGTAATGTGCATTATTTTCCTTCAGCTTCTTTTAAGATTTTCTCTTTATCACTGGTTTTCATCAATTTGATTATAGTATGCATTGGTGTGGATTGAAATATCTATCTGTCTCATCTGCCTATAATTTATTTACTTATTTTGCTTGGGGTGGGTTGAGAATCTTGTATCTGCAGTCTTATAGTATTTATCAAATTTGAGAAAAGTTTTAGCTATTATTTTTCTAAAACTTTTTGGGCTCCACTCCTGTCCTCTTTTTTTTGGAGGAGTCCAATTATATGTACGTTAGACTTTTTGATATTTTTGTAAAATGCAATAATGTTTTATTTTTTAAAATCTACCTTTTATTTGTGGTTCTTTTTGTATAGTTTTATTTTTATGTCTTCAAGTTCACTGAGAGTTTCTTCTCCAGTATCTAATCTACTCTTATTCCCATTTAGTGTTATTCAAATTTAATTTAATTTTTTACTTCATACATTGAATATTTTTATATATAGTTATCCCATATATCTCCCATTATTTCCAATATTTTTATCTTCTTTTTCACATCCTTGATTATATTTTTAAGATTTTAAGAACTGTTTTTATGTTGTGGTCTACCAATTCACCATGGCTCTTATTCTGGGTCTGTTTATAGTTTTTTCTCCTAATCATATTTTTCTGCTTCTTTGCATATCTAGTAGTTTTGGTTGCATGCTGGAAATGATGAATTTTACATTGTTGGGTTCTGTATTTTGTTACAGTCTTTTAAAGAGTGTTCAGTTTTGTTTGACACACAGGTAAAATACTATTGATTTAGCGTCTTCCCTTTGAAGCTTACTTTTAATCTTGATTATGGTATGTCCAAAGCAGCTTTTTGTATGGAACTAATTTAGTTGTACTACTTAAATGTGATCTTTCTAAAAACTCTATAACTTGCCTCTTGTATTTTAAGGTTTTCCACTCTGGCTGGTTGGAGCAAAACTATTCCCACCTATGCTTGAACTCTGGGAATTGTTCAACCTACTGCTTTCTCACTATTTTTCAATGGTTCTTTTTTCAAACTTAGGGAAGTTTGTTTTTGTTTTTTGTTTTTCCTGCTCTCACAAAAGGATAGAGATCAGTGAAAAACACAAAGGGATTCTTCTGCAGACCCTACAAGCTTTTATTTATTTATTTTTCTGTTTATTTCCTTCTCTCCACTACTCTTCCCTATAAAATTTTACTTTCTTGACCTCCCTGAGCTCAGATTACTATCCTCTCAACTTATGGCATTGCCCCCTCCTTTCAGAATTTATTTTTCTCCTCTCCTTTTGCTGTGGCCTGAAACCCAGCTCCAAGCAGTCATAAAGCTTGCCTTATTTGTTTTCCTTCTTTCAGGAATCCCAATTCTATGCAACCTGATGGCTTTTATCTGAAAGTTGTTTATGTATATATGAATGTACATATATTTCTGGTTTTCTAATTGTTGTAGTGGGGTGCAGAATGTGGAAGTGTGTGCTTATTCTCTATGTTTATTACAACTTCTGTGCAGCCAGGTATCAGTGGAGTGTTTTTTGTAGGAAATATCTATGTTTTTGAAGTATGATGTGGCTCTACCTGATCTCTTTCCTGAAATGTTTACCCTTTGTTTTTTATGACAGGCTCTGCCCACTGGCAGAAAATCCCTTCATCTCTTGACACCTTTACTTTGGAGTGAACTGGTAAGAAGTACCATTAGAGAAAAAAAAAAAAAGAAAGTAAACCTGAAGTTCATGGACATCTGTTTGATGACACATATATCGCATCCCACCCTTTTTCCTAAAACACATATTTATACAATCACCATACACAAACATACACTTCGCACACACATACGGTATAGCTGTAGGTCCACAGCTGCAAAAGTGGCTTCCAGTAAATTTGTTTCCTCTTTCCTACATGTCCCTTACCTCTAAAATTCATCCCCCTGAACTCTCACCTAGTCAGATAAGCAGATCTATTCTTGCCTAGTATTAAACTTTTGAAATACTACAGCTTTGCAAGTGCCAAAGTTCTTGTTTCTACCAGTGCCAGATTGAGCCTTCACCCTTTCTCCTGCCAAGAAAATACATTTGAGGTAATATGAAGGATTTACCAGAATCTCTTTAGTAACTTGCATTGCTCTCTTGTGGAACTGAGGTTGTGTTTGTTTCTAGTATATTCCTGTATTTTGGTACAACAGTATATTATCTGCCAAATTTTTATATGTTCTTTGAAATGGGATAACCCTGTTGACTAATTTCTAGGTAAAAATTAATTCACATTTTTGCTTTCATTTCTGACTAATTTGTTCATCGTCTAAGAGAAATGTTACAGAGTTACTCTCCAAGATATTGAAATGACTTGCAGATGAGCTTGCTAAATGCCCACTGCTTAATTTTGTTGGAAACTGAAAGAAGCCAGAAAGCTAGATAAGAACAAATGCTATTTAAAAATAAAAAATTCCTGACAAGATGTTAGGAAAAAAACCAGAACAAAACAAAAATCACTGACATTCCTGAGAAAAATTCTAGTACAGTTGATCTAACATGTTTTATAAATTATTAGGCAAAAGTAAATATTAAAAAACAGAATGGCTTCAAAAATGTAATTCATGCTATCCCAAATCAATTTTCTTTAAAAAAATTTATTAAATTGAGAAGCCAATAAAATATTATAAATGTAACATACAGAATTTGGATTTAGTTTATCAAGTGACAAAGTCTTATAGTATTCCTGTGAAAAATAAGAAAAGTATCAATTTAAAATAACATATAAAGACTCATAATGGTTTAAATGACTATACTCAAAATTTAATGATTAATGAATAAATGTCAACATAGAGGAAGATCAAAAATGGCATACTACAGCTTTCTGCACAGGGCTTTGATTTATCAATGAATTATATGAGAACATATATTGTATACTTACTAAGTTTCTAGATAAAAAAGTTGACTATGATGGTGAATATTTTTCCATATCAGAATCATGATCTATAAAGATCTTGCAAAGTTGGAATGATGGAATGCAAAATACAACACTCAGCACTGGAAGTAGCAGATATGGCTACATAGCAATACATCTAATCAATGATGTTTTAGGTGACTTTTATTTCAATACTAGACAATAGTGTGTTGAGGGTCCAAAAACTTTCTGTAGTTATTGATACTACTGCTTTGATACATGTATAGCACTAAGAACAAAAGGTCTCTAAGAGTATGTGAGAAGATAGGCCTGCTCTGTTTTATGAATGCATGAAAAGTCTTGGAGTACTGTAAACATTTAAGGGATTTGGCAGGAACTGCATTAACAGAATAGATTAGGCAAGAAGGTGGTTGGGTGGGAATCATATGAGCAATAGCAGAAAAAAAAAGAAAGGAAAAGAAAGAAGGAAAGAAAGAAAGAAAGAAAGAAAGAAAGAAAGAAAGAAAGAAAGAAAGAAAGAAAGAAAGAAAGAAAGAAAGAAAGAAAGAAAGAAAGAAAGAAAGAAAGAAAGAAAGAAAGAAAGAAAGAAAGAAAGAAAGAAAGAAAGAAAGAAAGAAAGAAAGAAAGAAAGAAAGAAAGAAAGAAAGAAAGAAAGAAAGAAAGAAAGAAAGAAAGAAAGAAAGAAAGAAAGAAAGAAAGAAAGAAAGAAAGAAAGAAAGAAAGAAAGAAAGAAAGAAAGAAAGAAAGAAAGAAAGAAAGGAAGAAAAAGAAAAGAAAGAAAACTGATCACTGAAAACCTGGTGAAGAGAAGACCCACGTATCTTTAAATTCTTGAAGGACTGACTATTACATGAAAGATTGGTACCCAGGGCAAGAGTACAGAACTAGTAATATCAGAGAGAAGTTAGATACCAACTCTTAGTGACAAACCTTGTTTTACGAACTGACAAGCTCAATGAAGATAAGTCCTGGTTCTCTGTTGTTTATCTAGTGGTTCTCTTTTGTTAACCTCCTGAGCACTGGGTAATGGTGAGCTTCTGAAGTGTCCCACCACTGCATGTAGTTCAGGAATTTCAAAGTAGGAGATGAACTACAGTGTTCCTTCAACTAAGATGTTCTTTGACTCAATCTAATTTAAAACATTTCTTTTAGCGAGACTATCTCCTCACAGGGGCCTTTACACACTGCACTCATACATGAAATCATCCACACTACAGTGCTATCCTTGAAATCTCATACATGATTTATTTCCTACCTATATCTTGCCCATTTTTAAAATCTAAACTCTGAGTCCCCCTCATTTATGAAGCATTTCTTTAGTATTTAAGCCCATAGTGAACTCTCATGGTCTGCAACTCTTTCTGGGTGTGTCACTCTACTAATAACAACTTCCATTTCTCCCTACAGTAGAATTTAAGCCCCACAAAGTCAGGTTTATTAGTTTCCTGGAGTTGCTGTGTAAATTACCACATACCTGGTGGCTTAAAAGAACAGAAATTTATTCTCTCAGAGTTCTGGAGACCAGAAGTTCAAAATCAAGGAGTCAATAGGGTTAGTTCCCTCTGGAGGCTCTGAGGGACAATAGGTTCTATATCTCTCTCATAGCTTATAGTGGCTGCCGACAACTCTTGGCTTTCCTTGGTTTGAGGTGTCATAAATCCAATCTCTGTCTTTGTCTTCACATGGCCGCCATTTACCTATGTTTCTACATCTTTTCCTATAGCTTAAAAAGATGTCCTTAAGGAAGCCATCAAGATGATCTCAAGATTGTTACCTTAATTACATCTCCAAAGACCCTTAGGCAAATAAAGTTACACACTTATTTAGGGTGGACTCACCTTGCGGGCAACAATTCAACTCACTACAGAGGGTATAATTTTTCTATTGTGTTCATTGATGTTTCTCCAACACCTGACCAGAGCTTAGAATGTATTACGTGCTCAATAAATATTTGTTGAATAAATGCACTGAGGGCCAACAACATGCCAGACACTGAACTAGGCACTTAGAGCATTGTGCAATTTAACTATTTTCTAAGTATAATTTTTCTTCTCTTCTCAACTCATATATGTTTTTTGAGGGTAAACACTCTGTCTTATAGTGTTTGTACATTTTGGATTTCTTAACACAATACGGGTATGCAGCTGGTGACACACAAATAATAGATGTATGAATGGGTAAGAGCGTCATTTGGGATCACTGTTGATTTGGTTTCTCTTGCCATGCAGGCATCCTTTTTTTCCCTCTCTACTTGCTTTCTTTCTTTTGGAAGAAGTACTCTTGCCAAAAGAAAATGTCATTTTCATGTCCAAGAGAACTTTTTTGTTTAAGAGTAGTGTATATGAATGTATGAGAGAAGTATGCAAATCAAATCCTACATATAAATTCTAATATCATGTTAAGTGATGAAATTTGTCATTAAGATGATCATAAGATATTATACTTACTTAAAGTGCATATTATATTCTTGTTTTCTACTGTTTATATACTAAAAACTTGTAACGATTTGAATATTCAAAATCAAAAATCAGAAAAAAAGTACATCAGAACCTATCACCAATAATTTTTCCTTTTCCCCCATAGATGCTTGCTAAAAATGCCGAAGGACCTAATTTGTCTATTTAAATTCACATCAAAAAAGCTTTCCCTGAATTGCCTATTTCTTCTGTGATCTCTATAAATCAGGGAAACTATCCAGGTCTTCCACTGTGAATGTTATTTGGAATTGATCAAACGACTTATTTTTTGTTATGTTGTACTAACTATTTAGTTACTTAATTAGACAATAAACTTAGAGTGTGAATTTATGACAATTTACTCATATATTTTCAGAACAAAATTTAGCATCCCACACTCTTCTGAACAAAATCTCACTAGATTAAAAAAAAAAGGTAGGAAATACTTTATAGCATTTGCAGTCTGCTGCTTGATGTCTATTTATCTACTTTCTAATTTATTTTATGCTTTGAATATGCAACTAAAATATTACTTTCTTTAACCTTTATGTACATTATAAATATTATAAAATATGTATGTGAAAAATATAAGTTATACTTCTTTTCTCTAAATCTCCAGTAAATACTCCCACTCACATATTCAAACTAGAAGGGAAGAACCTTAAATATCATATATAATAACACTGTCAGATAAAAAACTTAGGCCCAGGAAAGTTTACGTTTTTGCCAGTGACTAAACATACTCTCTCTCTCTCTCTCTCTCTCTCTCACACACACACACACACACACACACACACACACACACACACACACACACTGACACACACGTTAAGTTACTGATTTAGTAGCAGGAAAATTGCATCTTTATATATAAAAAAAATTATGTAAAAATGTCCATCCAATTCTACAATGGTAAATATCACATATGAAATGTTTCTTTCATATATCAATACTCGGTATTCAAAAGCAAAACAATTAAAAATGTTATTCTCCCCAAAAAAATCCGTGAGGAAAAAAAAAAAATGAACCTATTATGGACTGATGGATTGGTTACCAGGGTCACAGGCCTGATTTTTAGCAAAGTCTTCTAGTTCTGAGAATGGCATCCAGATGCTTTTTTAGGTATGGGTGTCATTATTTTTAGCAAAAGAAACCTTTTCACCCTTAGTCACGTCAAAGCAGAAAGAATTTCATAAATCAGTGCCAGTCTTGTTTTTAGTCCTAAACACCTGACCACATATATATTTATGCCAAGTAAATTTTATTGTTTTGTTTTCAGAATAAGGATTGTACAAATTAGAATGAACTTTTAATGTGGAAAAAATTTTTTTAGCACTTTTGCTTTTCTCTACGTCTCAAAATTTCTTTTAGTTTGGGTGATGAAATTGGACTAGTCAGTTTAATTTTTATTGCTAGTCGGTTTCACCTCTTAGATTCAGGGAACAAAACCAAGCTACATGATGTCTACTGAAAACATTGTAAGAGATGGTGAAAGCCAGACTCTCAACAAGCACGTGTGTGTGTGTGTGTGTGTGTGTGTGTGTGTGTGTGTGTGTGTGTGTGTATAAAATTATCATAAGCTTTAGAAATTTTTAAAAGTCTAATTATGTTTGCCTTAATTTAAAAAGCATGTTCCTTTTGTCATTAAGAAACACAGGAATATTTAAAATTTCCCAGTAATCTTGAGCTCACAAATAAAAACATTTGGTTGTATTTGCTTTACAAGCACGCAGGGGTCTGTCTGCTTTTGCTTCTGTGTAATTAGAATGTACAGATTTGACATCAAATGTGCTATATCCTAGTTACAACAAAAACAACTCAGGACAAATGTGCAAAAGATTGGATGCAATTTAGACTGTAAAGTTCTAGAAGTGGAAAGAAAAAGCATGAACAAGCCAAGTGAATAGCCCTTGTGTCCATTTATATAGCAGATCAACACACTAACCAGCATTTAGGACTTTGCAATTTTCTTACTCTGACCAATATAGGAGACCTGGTTAAATAAAAGAGATCCCAAACTCCACATTAATGGTAGTTCCCAGATCAAATTAGCTGGATGACATCCAAAATTGCATTTTACTACGTCCTGTCTATTCATACAAAATTCAGATTAATTGACTGGCTATGAATTAATGGGTCAACAGTTCTGACTGAACTGATCAGATCATTTAGATAAATATCAGGAGGATTTAACAAACAAACAAACATATGAGGAGAAAGAAGCTGAAGACTTTCTAAATAACTATCTTTGGTTCCAAACTATCCATTACCTCAAAGTACTTTGTTATGCAGGGGAGACAAAGATTTCTCCTCTCACCCATCACTAGGTTCATGGCTGAGACCTTGTACAATGAAAGACAGCTCAACAAGACAAAAAAATGCAATAAATTTAATGTGACACAGGAGTCTTCAGAAATGAAGATCCAAAGAAACAGAGAAATCTGCGTATTTTTATGCTGTTTGATGAAGAAGAGGATAGATATGGAGAAATATAATTAGGGGACAAAAGAGATATGATCGATTGGTAATTAGCTAAAGGGAACTTATCTGTTTGTTTATATTCTTCTTGCCACTTCTGAGTCTTCAAGGATAAAGCTATACCTTTCCTCTGGCTATTGGGAGGATCCCTTTGGAATGAAAGTTTTATGACCTACTTTGGGGAGAAGGGCGGAGGGAAGGTGAGAGTGATCCTCTTGCTTCTGCTGTTTTCTCAAATGCCATATTTTGTTTAATGTAGGTTGTCCTGGGCCTCATCAGTTAGTTACATGTACAAATGACAGCTTTTTGCATAAGGCTCTAGGTTTGTAGGACCGATATAAAGTTCTGTTAGAATCAGATAAGATGGTGATAAAGAAAGGAGAGGAAGAAAGGAAAAATTCTACCTAAAAAAAAATTTTCCAACCTATTAGATAGTTTAATATCTCACATCACAATAAATGCTACAACATTTGAAACTATTCTCCATGTCAGGTTTCTTAAGCAAAGTCCTCTATTACTAAAAGTTTGAGCATTTAGCTTTGGAATTGAGAGTACAATTGCAGAAGAATATTTTCTGGTGATATTTCAGAAGAAGGTATGAGTCACAAAGATTCTTCATTAAGAATGAAAATTATCGACTCTTCTAAGTAAGCACCACGTAACAGAATAGTTATTTTCCTCAGATAACTACATGTTTTTCTTGGAAAACTCACCATTTCATGACCTAAAGTAAGAGTCTTGTTTATGTATCAATGCTTTATTTCTGACCTTATTATCAATTATATACGGCATCCACTGCGGGGTGTGTCACGATCCCGGTCCTTGCTGACTGCCTGTGATAACTGAGAATTTCATTCTTATGGAAGCCATGTTGTGATCACTTTTCTGATACAGATGAGCCAACTTAGATATACTAGACCAGTTATACCAGTTATCTGTAGATAACTATGTGTAAGTGAACATAAAAAGGATTTCAAAAGGGAAAATAGTTGAAAAGTATACCAATGTGAAATTGCAAACACAGAGAAGGAATGTATTGTGGAGAATCATGGCAACCATGTGAGGCCACGTGTGCATCACACGAAGAAGAATTATGTCTTACATTGTATGAGAGGCTTGACTAAGGCTAAAGTACAAATTTCAACACCATTAGTTTAGCTTGGATCCTATCCTCTTTCTGACTTTTATTTTTCTATTATGGCTTGTCGGGCCTTAAAAATTAACGCCACCTTAAGTGACATTACAAGTGGCGCCATTATGGGCCCTCAAGGGCATATTAACATGGCAGCCTAAGAGGGCGCCAGGAGGAAGTAGGGTGGGAGTGTCTGTGGGAACCTTGCCTTAGCCCTTATTGGCCAAATACACGCTTCTGTGCTCGTGAACACTGCGTGATTGCAATAGCTAGGCATTGAGACAGGATGCATGCTCTCATAACCTTTAAGCTGATTGGAGGATGTAAAAAACCTCCCTTCCCCATTTGCCTTTAAAAGCAAGTGCTTGTGTGATAATAAACAGAACTGCTTGACAGAAACCCCGCTGAGTCTGAGTGTCCTTTAATGGGCTGGTTGGGGCCGGCGGCTGTGCTCACCTCTCTTCACAGCTCTCTTCCCCCATCTCTTCCCAATGAGGACCGGAGGGAAAGAGGAATCTGGGCAATTTGCTCACCCACCAGAAGGAACACCAAGGGAGGGACTGATAGCGAGGCAAGGGCCGTTCGGGTTGGCCAGCAGTGGACCCAGCAATGGCTTATTTTAACGAATTTCTTTTTGGAGTTGAACTGAGCCTATGCTTTCATCATCAACAACAAATACAGTGATGTCACTGTTCCAGGGTCCAGTAATTACATCTAAGGGGTATGAAATAGGAAATTGTCCCAAATTCTGGAAGTTATCACTTCTAGCTGGGGAGGTTTAACTCAAACCCTGCCTAAGATGCATTGAAAAATAATTTCAGTGGTAGGGAGCAGAAAATTGCATCCATGTTGTTTATATCAGGCTGATCTGAGCAGGATATTCGCAGTACAAATCGTCTAAACAATTTACACATACTGGCAGAATCACTATAGATATGTGGGGGGAGAGGGAGGAGCCAGAAGATAAATTTTTAAAAATTTAACACTTGATTGGGGACAATCTAACTTTTCTATATTCTTTTTGCTCTGTTATTGAGATGGTTTTTAAAGCAGCAACACCTAGTGTTTTTCCTCTGATTATAAGAACATTAGTATTCACTTTATAACCTTACAGTAAGCATTGATAAATCAGAAAGAAAAACACTACTCCCTCAAAAAAGTGGTATCTAGAGGAAGACACTACTATTTTCTTTTTTAGCCTTCTTTCAAGTAACATGTATTTAGGTACTTTAAAAATTATTTAGAAATTTTTATAACATGCTTTTTCACTTAATATACTATAAACACTTTCCCATATTTTTAAATTTGCTTATAAAACGTATTTTTTAAATTACCACATGCATTTACTCCTGCAAACAGAACAATTTATTTAGCCAATACATCATTGCTGGAAGTTTTGATTGTTCCACTATTTCATTTTTGCAATTATAAATAACATCTTTATTTAAAAATATTTGTGTACCTGTTAGATTTATAAGTTAAAATATATGTAATTTTAAGGCATTAAAAAATTATTAAATATCTTCCAGAAACCTTGTATCAACTTATGTCTGCCCTAGAGTGATGTGTAAGAGTCAGTTTTTCTACCCTCATAGAAATATAAGAGAATTCCATAAAAATAATTTTTTTAAAAAAGCTCTGCTCATTTGGAAGGGAAATATGGCATTGTATAGCTGTTTTAATTTGCATTTCTTTAACTAGCAGAATAGTTGGAATATTTAAAAAATGTATTTATTAATCATCAGCATTTTCCCTTTGAAAGTTCATATTTTGTTAGTTAATTTCCTAATGCAATTTTTGCATTCTGCTTTATCTGTCAAATTTTTTTTGTCATATATTTTACTTCTATTTATGGCATTTTTTTGATGTTCGCAAGTTTGTGTATATATGTGTTAATGTAGTTAACACTATCAATTATTTTCTTTATTTCTTCCTCTTCTTTCATACTTAGAAAGTTCTTTTTCACTCAGTTCATCAAAAGATGAATAAGTATTCATCTATATTTTTCTCTTCAACCTAATTTTTAAAAATATTTAATGCTATTATTTGTCATGAATTTATTTTGATCATGTGGTGGGAAGTACAGATCTAACTTTAATCCCAACATTTTTTTTCCAAATTATTAACTTATTCTTGCAGTATAATTTACTGAATAATCCACCCATTCCCAACAGATCTCAAATGTCACTTCTTATCATGTACTATACTATTAGTAACATATACACACATGAATTAAAAATCTGTTCATATAATGTTACTACATTTCTTTAATTATTATCACTATGGTGTCATACTTAAAAATTTTCTGAGACTTGATTTGTGACCTAACTTATGTTCTATCCTGGAGAATGTTCTGTGTGATGATGAGAAGAATGTATATTTTGTAGTTGTTGGATGAAATGTTCTGTAGATATCTGCCACATCCAGCTGGTCTGAAGTGTCATTTAAGTCCTGTGTTTCTGTCTTGATGTGTTGGTTATGGGTCCATACCATAACCTGTGGGATGCTGCAAATCAGTACTAGGAGAGAACATTTTTGCAATAAATGTTTGTACCAAAAGAATAGAAAGACTCCCAATAAACTACCTAATATTACACCTCAAAGAACTAGAAAAATAAGAACAATCCAGTCTTTAAAGAAGTAAACAGAAAGAAATAATTCTTTTCAAACTATTCAAAAAACTTCAAACAGAGGCCATTATCCCAAACTCATTCTATGAGACAAACATCAGCCAGATACCAAAACCAGACAAACAAAGAACAGAAAAAGAAAACTACAGGTGACTATCTCTAATGAACATAGAAGTGAAAATCCTCAACAAAGCACTAGCAATCAGAATACAGCAGCACGTACAAAATTATCCACGGTGATCAAGCGGGTTTCATCCTAAGGATGCAAGGATGGTTCAATATATGCAAGTCAAGAAATGTGATGCACCACTTCCAGAAAATCAAGCACAAAAACCATATGATCATCTCAATAGATGCAAAAAACCTTTGACAAAATTCACCATCCCTTCATGATAAAGGCTCTCAGAAAATTAGGTATAGAAGCCAAGTTTCTCAACACAATAAAAGCTGTATGTGACAAACCCACTGCCAATATCATCACACATGCTGAAAAGCTGAAAGCTTTTCCATTAAGTACAGGAACAAGATAATCTTTATCTCACCACTACTATTTTATATAGTATAGGAATTACTACCAAGGCAATCAGGCAGGAGAAAGAAATAAAGGGCAACCAGATGGAAAAGACAAAGCCAAAGTGTCCCTGTTTGCAGATGATATGATCCTATATATGTACAGAGAAAGATAAAGACTACCAAAAAAGTCCCAGAGCTGATAAACAATTTAGGTAATATTGCAAGATGCAAAATCAACACACAAAAATCAGTAGTGTTTTCACACTCCATTAACAAAGTAGCAGAAAAAGAAATCAAGGAAGCAAGCCCATTTTCAATAGTTACCAAAAAAATAAAATATCTAGGAATAAATATAACCAAGGAGGTGAAAGATCTCTACAATGAGAACAACAAATCACTGCTGAAAGAAATTAAAGAGAACACATAAAGACTGTGAATAACAATTGCTGGTAAGGATGTGGAGAAAGAGGAAGTCTTGCACACTGTTAGTGGGACTGTAAAATTGTACAGCCATTATGGCAAATAGTATAGAGTTTTCTCAAACAGCTACAAATAGAATTACCATACAATCCAGCAATCCCACTTCTGGGAATATATCCAAAGGAATGGAAATCATAATGTCAAAGGGATAACTGCACTCACATGTTCATTGCAGCTGTATTTACAATAGCAAAGATATGGAACCAACGTAAATGTCCATCTATGGACAACTAGATAAGAAAAATGTGGTCTATCTATCTATCTACACACACACACACGCGCGCGCACACACACACACACACCACACACACACACACACACAGAATACTACTCAGCTATAAAAAAGAATGAAATTCTGCCATTCATAGCAACATGGATGATTTTGAAGAAAATTATGTTAAGTGCAATATGTCAGGAACAGAAAGAGAAATAGTGCATGTCCTTGCTCATAAGTGTGAACAAAGGAAGAAAGAAGAAAGAAAAAAAGGGGGAGGGAGGAAGGAAGGAAGGAAGGAAGGAGAGAGAGGGGGAGAGAGAGAAAGAGAGAGGGATGGAGGGAAAGAGAGAGAAAGAAAGAAAGAAAGAAAGAAAGAAAGAAAGAAAGAAAGAAAGAAAGAAAGAAAGAAAGAAAGAAAGAAAGAAAGAAAGAAAGAAAGAAAGAAAGAAAGAAAGAAAGAAAGAAAGAAAGAAAGAAAGAAAGAAAGAAAGAAAGAAAGAAAGAAAGAAAGAAAGAAAGAAAGAAAGAAAGAAAGAAAGAAAGAAAGAAAGAAAGAAAGAAAGAAAGAAAGAAAGAAAGAAAGAAAGAAAGAAAGAAAGAAAGAAAGAAAGAAAGAAAAGAAAAGGAAAGCAAGCACAATAATACATTGAACTTTCAGAAGGAGAGAACAGACCTATACAAGAGGTAGGAAAGGGGGAAAGGTGGGGGGTCAGGGAGAAATTGTGTGAAGGACACAAAGAATAATTATGATTTGTAATAATGAACATGTTAATAATATTGATTTGATCATCACATATTGTACTAATTATTGTTTTGATTTTTTTAAAGATATGCATATTTATTTGTTCAAATAACAAATACATAAACTGAATAACAGAAGAATAACAAAATGCTTTGTAGAAAATAGGGCTTCAAATTTTCACAAAAACTGGAGATGTAAAATGTATTAAAATGTACATATCTCATTTTACAGTCTGTACAATTATTTGAAATAGCTCTCTATAGTCTTCCAAAAGCATGAAAATATTAAATTAATTTCAACAGAGAAAGATGAATACACTTTTCATAGCCAAATTAATTTTTAAGCATATCAACAAATCAACTTGATAAAAAGTGTTTTATTTAATTATAAACAACTGTACACCAAATTCATTGGTGTATAGCTGTTTATAAAAGCCTCTAATGATTATTTTTATTTCTGTGATATTGGTTGTAATGTCTTCATTTTCATTTCTGATTTTTGTTATTTGGGTCTTTCTTTTTTAGTTAGCCTAGCTAATGGTTTGTCTATTTTGTTTACTGTCTCAAAAACCCAACTTTTTGTTTCATTGATCTTTTGTATCATTTTGGGAGGATTCTATTTCTTTTAATTCTGCTCTGATCTTAATTAATTCTTTCCATCTACTAATTTGAGATTGGGTTGTTCTTGTTTTTCTAGTTGTTTGAGGTGTAGCATTAGGTTGTTTATTTGTAGTCTTTCTATTCTTTTGATTTAAGGGTTTATCACAATAATGTTCCCTCTTACTACTGCTTTTGCAGTATTCCACAGATTTGGTATGATGTGTCTTTATTTTCACTATTTTCATTTTAGAAGGGTGTTCAGGTCACCAACTATTATCATATTGGAGTCCATCTCTTTCTTTGGGTCTAATAGTGTTTGCTCAACATATCTGGTTGCTCTGGTGTTTGACACATGTATGTTTATGATTGTTATGTATTCTTGCTGGTTATACCCCTTTATCATTATATAATGGCCTCCTTTGTCTTTTTTTTGTGATTTTTCATTTAAAGTCTATTTTATCTGATATTAAAAACAGCTACTTCTGCTCATTTTTGGTTTCCATTTGCATGATATATCTTTTTCCATCCCTTCACTATATTCTGTATGTGTCTTTACAGGTAAGGCAAGTCTCTTGTAGACAGTACATGTTTGGATCTTGCTTTTTATCCATTCAGTCAATTGTGTCTTTTGAGTGAGGAATTTAATCTATTTACATTTGAGATTGTTGTTGAAAAGTATTGTCTTACATCTGGTATTTTATCAATTTTTTACTTAGATATTTTAAATATACTTTGTTCCTTTCTTTTCCTTTTCTTTTTTGTCTTTGGTGTTTATTGTTTGTTTGTTTGTTTGTTTTTGAGGTGGTAAGATATAGTTTCTTCCTTGTTCTCATTTGCATCTTTGTTCTACTGGTGGGTTGTGTTCCTTCTTGTGTATTCATGGTATCGATTACTTTTTGAATTCCAGATGCTTGACTTCTTTGAGAGTTTTTTGTAGGGCTTGTTGTATGGTGATGAACTCCTGTAGTTTTTGTTTGTCTGGAAAACACACTAGCTGTGTATAGTATTCTTGGCTGGCAGTTTTTTCTTTAATATTTTGAAAATATCATCCCATTTTCTTCTGGTGGGTAGAGTTTTTGTTGAAAAGTCTTCTTTTAGTCATATGGCGACTCCCTGTAGGTGACTTGACACTTTTCTCTTGTTGCTTTTTGGATTCTGTTGTTGTCTTTGAGTTTTGCTTTTTTGCCTATAATGTGTCTCAGAGAGGACCTTTTTGAATTGAATCTGTTTAGGGATCTTTGAGCCTTCTGAACTTGGAAAGTTTTCCACTGTTATTTTGTTAAATATATTTTCAATGCCTTTTCCTTTTTTCCTCCCCTTCTGGAACTCACATTATTCAGATATTTATGTGCCTAAGGTTATCTGCTAGCTGTCTTTGATTTTCTCAATTTTTTAAAATTCTTTTTGTATTTTGTTTTTTGTCTGCCTTGGTTATTTTGAAATGACTATCTTCAAGATTAGAAATTCTTTTTTCTGCTTGCTCCAGCCTGCTGCTTAAGCTCTTTGTTGTGTTTTGTATTTCATTAAGTGAATCCTTCAGTTCCAGGAGTTCTGCTACCTTCTTTTTTAAGGTATTAGTCTCTTTGAAAATTTTCTCCTTCACATCCTGGATAGTGTTTCTTATTTTATTGTGTTGTCTAACTGAATCTTCTTGTATCTCACGGAATTTCCTTGAGATTGTTGCTCAGATTTCCTTTGCAGTTATTTTAAGTGTTTCCTGCTCTATGGGTTCTGGTATGTGAGAATTATCATATTTTTTTGGTGGTGTCATATTTTCTTGTTTTTCATATTTCTAGTATCTCTACATTAATGTCTGGTCATCTGCTAGAGCAGTTGGTTCTTCTGTTACTGTGGAGTGGGGTTTGAGGAGAGTAACTTCCTCCTGTAGATATCTTTTATATTTACTATTGAATATGTTGTTTTATAATTGGTTCCAGATAGGGCTGGCATGTGGCTCACTCGGGAGAGTGCGGTGCTGATAACACCAAGGCTACGGGTTCAGATCCCTATAAAGGGATGGCCGGTTGCTCACTTCGGAGAGCGTGGTGCTGACAACACCAAGTTAAGGGTTGAGATCCCCTTACTAGTCATCTTTTATTAAAAAAAAAAAAAAAGAATTGGTTCCAGATAGATGCAATATCATAATTCCTGTGAAGCTACTTTGGCAGTATTCCTTGTTGGAGTTGCATATGTGTGCCTCCTTGGCCTTTGCATGGGGGTACTTAGTGATTCCTTGCTGAGGTTAGGGACACTGTATTTGGTTGTTGAGTATGTGGGTGAACTCTTGAGTTCCTGGGAGAAGCACATGAGTGCCACGTCACTCTTTGGCTGGGGTGGGTGACCTTGAAAAAGCTTGGTGGCACTCTGGCTAGCATTCTATGACCCTAATGGATGCACTGGGGTATACTGAAATTCCTCAGATGGAACGGGTGGTCATGGGGAGGTTTTCTCTTTCCTACAGACAGAGTCTCCACGTAGGTACTTGCTCCCCCAGTTGGGGGATGGATTGGTGGTAGATGGGAATTTTCTTCCTTACTCTATTTGGGTTTCTTGGGTTTTTTGCTGGTGTTTCATGTGTGTGTCTCCCTGGATCAAGTTGGTCTCATGGTTTGCACACTTATCTCCCACCCCCAAGTATGCTACTGCAAGTCGGCATAATTCCACTTGTGCATTGGGACACTGGGTCATGGCTCTGTGCTCACTTACCTCTTTCTCTGGACTCCACTGGTGACCCTCTTTGCATTGAGTAGTTGGTAGGCCTCCTGCACAATGGCAGAGGCTGCTGCCGTCTCAGTAGGTTGCCCCTGCAGCAGCAGAAGCATCAGGCCACCTTTGCAGCCATGGTAGCTGAGGTGGTGGCTGTGTTGAATCACCTGCATGGTGGCAGTGTCTGTGGCA
Source organism: Galeopterus variegatus (assembly GCF_000696425.1). Taxonomy (NCBI): domain Eukaryota; kingdom Metazoa; phylum Chordata; class Mammalia; order Dermoptera; family Cynocephalidae; genus Galeopterus; species Galeopterus variegatus. Next base: position 137,219 of record NW_007726112.1, on the reverse strand, counting down.
GTGGTGTGCTATCTGTGCAACAGCACCCTGCATGTTCCTGTTGGCTGTTGGCAGGGGCTGCCTGCAGCTCCTGAGGTTCCTGCATGACTCTGCCAGCTGTCAGTGGGAGCTGCCCACAGCATTTCTGATATACAGAAACATGTTGCTGCCATTTTGTTAGTTTCTTTCTAGTTATTTTCTAAATCCTTTTTTTCCAGTTGTACTGTCTTCATTTTGAGTCATTTGAGTGATGGTGTGATTTGTCATTTCTGTAGCCATGTATTTTATTTTTAGTATTTTTAAATTTTTGTGATATTATTACAATGATGCTTACAAATAAATGTGTTATAACAGACTATTCTAAACTAATATCAACATAACTTAGATATCTAAAAAAAAAAAAAAAGTTAACTGTGTTTTGACATCATTCCCTCCCTACTTTTTGACATTTTGCTGTTTCAAGTTACATCTTTTAATATTGCATACCACTTATATGGTTGTAGTATTTGTTATTGTTTTGTTAGGCTTGTCCTTTAGTCTTCATATTAAGGACATAATTAGTTTATTCAACACCCTTACCACACTGGAGTATTTTGAGGTTGTCTGTGTACTTAATTCATTAGTGAATTATGTACTTTCAAATGTTTTCTTGCTACTTTTTAGAGTCATCTTTTTTTCAGATTGAAGAACTCCCTTTTGCATTTCTTATAAGGCAGGTCTAATATTGATGAATTCCTTAGCTTTTGTTGTCTGGGAATGACTTTATTTATTCTTCATATTTGAAGGTTAATTGTGCTGGATGCAGAATTCTTGCTTGATCAGTTATTTTTCCCCCCTTCAGCACTTTGTGTATATCATTCCATTCTCTTCTGGCCTGTAGAATTTCTACTGTGAAATCCACTGAGAGATGTATTGGGGCTGCATTGAATGTTATGTGGTTCTTTTCTCCTGCTGTCAACATTCTTTCTTTGCCTTTGGTTTTTAATAGTTTGATTATGATGTGCCTTAGGGTGTTCCTCTTTGGACTGAATTTGATTGGTGACCTTTCAACTTCCTGTATCTGGACGTTACCAACTTTCTCCATACTTGGAATATTTTCAATCATTGTTTCCTTGAATTGCTTTCTAGGTATCTTTTTTTCCCCCACTTCCTTTGTGTATGCCATATACACAGGGGTTATTTCTCTTGAGGAAGTCCCTTAATTGCTGCATTTCTGTTTCATTTTTTCTTATTCTTTTTGCCATGCCGATTGGATAATTTCATATGCTGTCTTCAAGCTCACTAATTCTTTCCTTTGTTTGATCAAGTCTGCTGTTGGAGCTTTCTATTAAGTTTTTCATTCAGATAATGTATTCTTTAGTTTTGGAATTTGTATTTGTTTTTTAAAATTGATTCTATTCCTCTGTCAAGTTCCTCATTCTGCTCCTGAATTGTTTTACAGATATCACTTAATTTTCTATCTGTATTTTCTTGTGAACCCAGAAAATCCTTAAGAGGGTTATTCTGAATTTTCTGACAGACATTTCATAAATCTGCTGTTCTTCTGGGTCCATTGCTGGTGTTTTGTTTGTTTCCTTTGGTGGTGTAATATTTGTGTGTTCTTTCTCCATCTTTGTGCCTTTGTGTTGATGCCTGGGCATTTGAGAAGATGGCTACCTCTTTGAGGTTTTATAGGTATTCTTTGGTGGTGTTAGATCTTTACTGGTTAATATCAGAGCTTTATGTCTTGTCCATAGTTTTTTAATTTTTATTTATTTTGTTTGTTCTGTGGTGCATTAACATCTACCACCATTACTTCATCTCTGCACTAGAACTAGTTTGCTGTTCTGTGGTTAATTCCTGAATTGAGGGAAACTTCTTGTGGGGACAGGAACTTGAGCTCTGTACCTGAGCTAGATTGCTGCTTTGCTGCTATTTCTCAAACTGCAGAAAGCTTTTTGTGCATGTCATTTTAAAATTGTTGTCCTTTTAGTCACTTCTGGGTCTTGTGATGTCACCACAGACAGAACTGGACTGTGTGGAAATTCCAGCCCAGGACTTAGTTTTTCCCACAAACTGTGCCCACTGCAGTTGTACTGCATTGATCAGTCTTCACTATGTGATGCCCATGCTAATCAGAAGGCAGATCAGCTGCCTACACTGTGCTCCAATGCTCCCCTAGTGGGTCAGCTTCACTCCAGCACAACAGACATTTCCACTAGGGCAGGCCATGTGTAAGTCCTCTGTGAAGACTTACCGAACTCTGGATAGTTCCTTGCTCCCATTGGCTATGACCCCTTGCTTCTATGTGGGCCCAGGGATAGCTTGCTAGTGGCTTAAGTAGCCTTGAAAATGGAATGGTGCACTCTGGAGCATCCTTCTCCCCTGCAGACTCCAAGTAGTTTTACGCAAGGAGCACTGCTGAAGCTTTGCCATCTCATGGTAGCTGCTTTGTGTGCTGGCAACTGTGGCTCCTTGCCATGTATCATATCAGCTCCAGAAGCATCTGGGGCTTGGAATGGTCAGAATCGTCTCTCCTCCCCCTTGCCACAGCCTTTTATACTTTCACAAACTGCATGGGTCTCTTCTTCTCTTCTCCCAAGATCCAGTGATCTGAGGTTGGTAGTTTATGCATATTAATAGCTGCAAGTTGATCATTTGCTGGGGGACCAACACCAGGAATTGTCTATTCTGCCATCTTGATCTTATACATATTTGTTAATATTCAGTGGGCCTTTGAATAGAAGGTAATATTTCTAGTTTGACCAATATCAGTTAAATATGCCATATTAAGTATATTGTACAGTATCTTTGATTTCTCTTTGTATCTGTTTGCTATATTTTAATTTTTGTCCCCAACTTTTTTTTCACTCTTTCCAACCTGTGATTCATCTTGTATATGTGAACAGAGCATAACTAGATTTGTTTTTGAAACAATCTAACCACTTTTGAAAGTAAAGAGACATGAAAGAAAGCAGTAATTGATGAGAGAGATTTTATTAGGTGGAATTGACATAACCTGATGTCTTGAATGAGAGCATCATTATGGAGTAGGCAAACAGAAATTTTGCTGGGAATCTTAATGAATTTGCGTGAAGTGCCTGTATAACGTGCAGATTGAACATATCGAGTAGGCATTAGATAAAAAAAAGGTGAACTTGGGCATGTGATAAAAGCAACAGTTTTATTGATAGGCAAGGATTTTTTTAAAAAAATGAAATTGGAAAAAACGTTTGCCATTTGAATAGTACAAGCAGTATATCTAGGGTTGAAATTGTTGACTCATAGGATATTCTTATGTTAGTGTCAATTGACATAACTAGCTTTCTAAGGGTTATGAGACTAGCAGTGTGTAAAAGTTCCCATTCCTTCACATTCTCAGCAACGCAATTTAGACATTCTGGTGATGTGTAGTGGAATCTCATTGCGATTGCATTTCTCACATTTGCCACATTGTTATCTTCTATTGTGTTATACCTATTCAAGCTTTTTGTTATTTTTTTCCATGTGTTTTCTGTCATTGCAGATATTTTAGGTGTTCTTTAAATATTTTGGACATGAGTCTTTTGTCAGGTTATATGTTTTTCAACAGACACCTTATTTCAGTCCATGGCTCGCTTTTTCCTTACTTTTAATGGTGTCATTTAATGAACACAAATTCTTAATCTGATGTAATATATTAATTTTTTTTTTATTGTTAGTGCTTTTTGGTCTTGTTCAGAAATTTTTGTTTACTCCAAGGCTATGGAGGTATATTTTCTCTCTGTTTTCTTCTAGAAGTTTTATTGTTTTATACTCTACATTTAGTTCTGTAATTCATTATTAATTTATTTTTGAGTATAGTGTGAGGTGGGTATTAATATATATGTTTTTTCTTAGGAATGGGCTCCATTTTTTTTAAAAGACCATCCCTTCCCCTATTGCACTGCAGTGTAATCTTTGTCATGATTCAAGTGATTATGTAAGTGTGGGTCTGTTTCTGAGTCTACATTGTCTTTCTCTGGAGTATTAGTCTATCTGAAAATCACTGTGATCACCGTAGATTTTAATAGGTCTGGAAAGTTCTCCAGCTTTCCTTTTCTTCTTCAAGATGATCTTTCCTATTCTTGACCCTCTGAATTTCTATGTGCAGTTAGAAACAAATGCCAACCCAAGAAAAAAAAGTGTGTGCTTTTTACTGTACTCTTGTTAAATATATGGGTCAATGTGGGGAAAATTAACATATTTACAGTATGGAGTTTTCCAATCCATAAATATGGCATATCCCACCACTTTTAGATTTTATTTCAGTAATGTTTTATAAATTATTGTGTAGACATTTCACATTTTTGAGCGATTTCTTTTGGTATTTAATATTTTAGATATTATTTTAGATTATAACTTTTTGAAAAATTTCATGGTTTAATTGTTTGTTGTGGCCTTAGGAAATCCAATTATTTGTTATATTCACTGTATCCAAGGATCTTGCTAAATTTCTTATAAGTTCTAATAGTTTTTCTCTAGAATTGTTTAGGTTTTCTAGATATCGAATCATGTAACCTAAAATAATGTAAGCTCTTTTCCCCCCAAAGTTTCCATATTTTACTTATTTGTAATTCTTACTTTCACAGCAACCAATAGAATGCTGTGTAAAAGTGGTAATAGTGGTATTCCTGTATTAATTTGAACATCAAGTAGAAAGCTTTATGTATTTCACCATTAAGTATAAGTTTGCTAAAAAATTTTGTGGATACCTTATCAGAATTAGAAAGTTCTCTTTTATTTTTAGTTTGCTAAGAATTTTATTATAAAATGATACTTTTATAAAAGATGGTTTCTAATTTTCATGAGATGACTATATGAGTTTTCATTTTTATTCTGTTACTATTGTGAATTACAAATTAAATTTAAATATTAGACCGATCTCACATTCCTAGAATAGGCACACATTATTGTGTTGTATTGTCCTTTTTATATGTTGCTGAATTAAGTTGCTAATATTTTGTTTAAAATTTTTGTATCAATGCTTACTAGAGATATTTCTTGCGGTTTTCCTTCCTTGAATGTTCTGAACGATGTATGTGTCATGTGTGTCTGTGAGTGTATGTGTGAGTGGGTTGTTCCTTGTTATTCTTTCTTCTTTGTTTTGATGCCTAACTTAATTCCACCATTGTCAAAAACACCCCATAAACATATTCAGTTTTTAAAAAATATTTGAAGCTTATTTTATGACAATATTTTAGTAAATATGGGCATCTAATAAACATTTATATTCATCACTGTCTGCAGTTTTCTATACATTAAAATTAGGACAGCATTTAGCATTGTTTTGTTTAGATATTCTATGTCTTTTCTGATTTTTATTCTGCTTTATCTAGTGATTAAAAGGAGAAAGTTAAAGTCCCACACTGTGATTATGGATATGTCACCTTTTCTTTTTAGTTACATATGTTAAACCATAATACTGGTGCAATAAGATTTAGAATTTTTATATTTTCTGGTGAATTGACTCTTTTTTTATATAATATCACTCTTGTTTCCAGTAATTTCCCTTTCCTTTTTCTGCTATTAGTATAGCAACACTAGCTTTATTTTGGATAGTGTTTGCATTGTGTTCTTTTTATTTTCACTGTTTTTTTACCCCAAAATTTCTGTGTCCATATATCATTAAAGGGGATAATTGGGTGAGGGACACAAGGTATAATCACAATTTGTGGTAATGGACATGCTGCCAGTATGGATCTGGCTATCACATTTTAGGCACGAGTGGTGACAAGTTGCTTTGTACTCCATGAATACTCATAACCAAAAAAAAAAAAAAAGATGTATTGCTTGTAAATGGCACATATATTGATTTTATTTCTTTAAACATGTCTGTCTTAAGCATTTGATTGATGTATTGTGATATTTTACATTTAATGTTAGTACTAATATATTTTTGACAGTACTGAATTCAATTTGCTAATTTTGGGGGGTTATGTTCATAAGTGATATTAATTTGCAATTTCCTTTTATTGTAATGCCTTTCTCAGGATTTTGCTGGCCTCATAAACTGCACTGGGAAGTGTGTCCTTTTCCTCTATATTCTAGAGAAGAGTTTGTGTAGAATTAGCATTATTTCTTTCTAAAATGTTTAGTAGAATTTCCGGACTGAAGTTTCCTTTCTTGGAATGATTTTAACTTTAATCAATTTCATTAATCGATGTAAGTCTATCCAGGTTATCTATTTACTTTTGTGTGAGCTTAGGGAGTTTGTGTCTTTAAGAAAATTGGTTCATTTCATTTACACTGTTAAATTTATAGGCATAAAATTTTTCATAATATCACCTAGTGATACTTTCTTTCCTTACTGATATTGATACTTTTGTGCATGTGTCATTTTGGTTAGAGGTTTAGCATTTTTTTAGGTTCTTTTCAAAATATCAGATTTTGATTTTCTTGATTTCTCTTTATTTTTTGTTATCATTACTTGATTTTTTTCCCGTATTTTAATTTTTTTAATTCTGCTCACTTTGAGTTTAATTTGCTCCTATTTTTCTAGTTTCTTAAGGTTAAAGCTTAGATAATTGATTTGAGATGCTTCTTCTTTTTGAATATATGCATTTATGAATATAAAATTTCCTCTAAGCTCTGCTATAGATGTATCCCACAATTCTGACATATCATGTTTCATTTTCATTTAATTTGAAATATTTTCTGATTTTCTCTTTAAGTTTCTTTTTGACAAATATGGTATTTAGAATTGTATTTATTTTTAAAATATTCAAGTATTTTCCAGATATCTTTGTTATTGATTTTTAGTTTGATTCCCTCAAGTTAAAAAAATATATATATCATCTTAATTATTTTAAAATTGTTAATGTTTGTGTAATGGCCCAGAAAATGGTCCATTTTGTGAATATTCCAATTGTTCTTTAAAAGAATGTGTACTCTACTGTTTTCAGGTGAAGTGTCCTATAAATATCAATTGGATCAAGTTGGCTGATGGTATCATTCTGGTCTTCTGAATCCTTATTGATTTTATGTCTGCTTGTTGTATTGATTACTTAGAGAGGAATGTCGAAGTATTTAATTATAAATGTGGATTGTCTATTTCTGCTTATGTTTCCTCAATTCTGTTTTATACATTTCAGAGCTTTTTGGTAGGGTGCATGGACAATTAGTAGTAATAAGATTATTGATGAGTTGAACATTTTATCATTATGCACTTTATGTCTTTATTCTTAATAATTTTTCGTTTTCTAAATAATTGTTGCCTTTTTACTGCTGAGCAGTGGTTAAAGTTCTGAATTTCTACTTTACCTCCTCTGACACCACCGCAGCTGCAATGTCAACAGATATCAACAAGGAACTGACATAGATGTTAGAAATATATGATAAGGAATTTTTTTAAAAATAACAAAATTTCTGCAGTGAGTAATTACAAACTCACTTAAAACAAAAGAAGAAATAAAAAGTCTCAGCAAATAAATACATGATTATAAAGAATCAAAAATATTTTTTTGAACTAAAAATATACAAAATCCAAATTAAATACTTTAGTAGATGGGCTCAACATCAGAATAAAGAGAACAAAAGAAATAATCATTCAACCTAAAGAAAGAACGACAGAAATTATTTAAACAACAAAGAGAAAATAGACTGAAAAAAAGTGAAGGGTCTTAGGGACTAGTGAGACTATAACAAATGACCTAACATTTGTATCATTAGAGTCTCAGAAGAAGAGGAGAAAGAAGGGAGGTCTATAAATGTGTTAAAAAAATAATGGCAGAACTTTTTCCAAATGTGCCTAAAAAACAAATCACAGACTCAAGAAGCTAAATGAAATCCAGGCAGGATAAACCCAAAGCAATCTACACTAAAATACATCATAGTCAAACTTCTGAAAACTGAAGACAAGGAAAAAATATTTAGAGTAGCCAGAGAGAAATTACACACTATTTGTATGGAAAAGAAATTTGAATGACAATGAATTTCACACCAGAAATCATGAAGGCCAAAAGGACATGGCACAGCATTTTTAACTCAATTAAAGAAAACAACTGTCAAATTAAATTCTATATCTACTGAAAATATCCTGTATGAATGTAGGGAAAGCAAGATATTCTCAGATAAAGGAAAACTGAGAGAATTTGCCAGAAGCAGAACTACCTTAAAAGAATGGCTGAAAGAAGTTCTCTAAACAGAAAGAAAATTATAAAAGCAGGAAAGGAGAAAAGAACCTATAAAAGCAAATATATGGGTCAATAAAATAGAATTTCCTTTTCCTCTGGAGTTTTCTAAGTTGTGTTTTGTCTATTGAAAAAATTATAACACTGTCTAATGTAGTTGTCAACATATGTAGAGAAAATAAGAAAAAATATTAATATTATAAATGGGGAAAGATAAGAGGTAGGTTTCTAAACTTCACTCTAACTGATAAGTAATTGATACCAGCAGAATTTGATAAGTATTGTACGTGTACTGTAATACTTGAAACAATTACTGAGAAGATACACAAATAAATGCACTAAAACACCCTAGATTATTTAAAATAGAATTCTAAAAATGCTTAGATAACCTGTAGAGAGGCAAGAATAAGAAAATAGAAATGAAAAATGGAAAGCACAAACAGAACAAAAAATCCAGTAAATGACTGATACAAACTTCCACATATCAATAATTTTATTAATTATAAATGGTCTAAAGATACCAATTAAAAGACAAATACAGAAGAGTGGATAAGAAAGCATGACACAACTGTATGCTGTCAAGAAACAATAAACTCGTTTAAATGTGTGTGCGCGCACACACACACACACACACACACACACACATAAAAGGGTACCTTTGAAAGTTTATGGAAAAGTCTTTTGACAAAATTTAACACTCATTCATGATAAAAATTCTCAGAAAATTAGGCATTGAGGATAATATCCTCAATTTGATTTAAAAAAATATAAAAATACTACAGCTAAAGTTATATTTAATGATGAAAGGCTGAGTGCTTTCCTGCAGAGATTGGGAGCAAGGCAGGGATGTAAAATCTTACCATTACCATTCAGCACGGTACTGTAAGATCTAGCCAAGATCACTTTTTTTTTCTTTTGCCTATGGTTATTCAAGACGTCAAGAAAAATAAACAAAAGACTAGAGATAAAGAAATGAAGACGTCTTTATTTGAATATAGCATGATGTTCTAGGTAGAAAAAATCTGAGAAATTTTTAGAACAAAACAAAACAAGCTAAAAAGCCTCCTAGAACAAATAAGCAAGTTCAGCAAAGTTGGAGGATACAAGATTAACAAAGAAAAAAATAACTGTATTTTAAATATTATCAGTAAATGCTTGGAAACCAAAATTAAAAATACAACAGCATTCATAGTTGCTCAAAGAAAGCAATGACCTAGGTATAAATGTATCAAAACATGTAGGGGACTTGCATGCTGAAAATGCTGATGAAAGTAGTCAAAAATAGACTAAATGAATGAAGTCCCAGCAAGATTTTTTTGCAGAAATTGGTAAGGTTACTCTAAAATTTAAATGGAAAAGCAATGGAACTATGGGATAGCAGAAACAATTCTGAAGAAGAGGAATGAAGTAGGGAGAAATCACTTGACACAATATCAGGATTCATATACTATAGTAATCAAGACCCTGTGGTATTGGAGGTATAGACACCTAACAATGAAACAGAATAGAGATCCTAGAAATAGCGCCACAGAAGTCTGGACAAATGATATCTAAGTTAAATGCAAAAGCAATTCTATGGAAAAAGAATAGTATTTTTTCCAACATACAGTGCTGGAGCAATTGAATAAACAGGCAAAAGAAGAAAAGAGAGAGAGAGAGAGAAAGAAAGAACACTAACCTAAATCTTATATCGTATGCAAAAGTTAGCTCAAAATGGATCATAGATATAAATGTCTAAATAATTTAGAATTAAATTTTAAGTAATTTAAAAAACTTTTAAAAGTTTATAGATTATTTCACCTTTTAATGTTAGCTGGGTATAGAATTATAGGTGGTAGTTATTTTCTTTCAGTAATTTAAAGGTATTATTCTGACTTTCATCTTTAATTGTGCCAGTCATAAAGCTAACAGAAAACTGTTTCTTTGAAGGTAATGTACCTTCCCCCCCCCCCTCTAACTACTTTTGAAATTTTGTTATTTTCTTTTGTTTTCACTAGTTTTACTGTTATTAATAGGTGTGATTTACCTTATGTTTAGTCTGCTTGGGATTTTGTTCTTGAGTCTGTGACTTATCATTCATTAGTTTTGGAAAATTCTCCGTCATTATTTTTAATTATTTTTTTGGCCACAATCTCTCTTCCCTATTTTGTAATGCCAGTACACATCTGTATGAAGTTTTTCATGTTCCATATGTCCTTTATGCTCTTTTCAACAAATTGAATTTTCATTTTTATCCATGCTTTAGGCTTTATATTTTGTAGTGAGCTATCCCATTTGACTAATCCTCTTTTTACGTGTGTTCAATCCAGTTTTAAGCCCATCTATTGAGTTCTTCACTTCATTTCTTCTACTTTTTTAGTTCTAGATTTTATTTGATACATGGTTATAGATTCTATTTCTCAGATTAAAATTTTTTATTATATCATTTTTAAAATACAGTGATTTTAGTTATTTTAAAATCCATCTCTGGTAACTTCTAAATCTGTGTCACCTATCATTTTTTGTTATTGTGTTTTTGTTTTTTGAGAATCTGGTCTTATTTTCTTTTTGATGTGGCAGTAATTTTTTGAATAAAGGTGTTTTTGTGTATAAAACATTATAGAGACTCTATATGATGTTATTTTTCTTCAGAGAATCAACTATGTAGAGTAGAATCGATCTGGCAATGAACTGGAGTTACATAGATCACCCACAATCCAGTCATGGAATGAGATTATTTAAGGTGATGTTTCAGTCTTTATAAGGCTTGTTCTACCTCTGGTTTATCCCTGCTCCTAGGATTTTCCATTTAGGGAGAGCTTTAGTAACTTACTACAATTCCTTGTAAGAATGCCCACGGGCATATCTTGAACTTCAACTTTTCTCTTTTGAGTACTATTAGACTGCAAAAATTCTCCATTTAAAAAAATGCTCTCTGCTTAGCTTAAGCCTTTGACCTGTGAAGCTTAAGAATTTGGCAAATTTCTTAATGTGAAAATAATTGACAAAACGTAGGTTTATGTCTTGAACTTCACTTTCCTCACAGATCTTGGTTCCTCACATCTTGACAGCTTTAGGTGATGTGAACTCTAATTTTTGTCTTCCTAGCTGCATGACATTACTTAAAGTTCTACTGGCTTCTTTGCTGCTTAGCAGCCACCCTCTTTCATGAATCCTTAGATGTCCCCTTTACTCCTTCCAACAAATCAGCATTTGCCCCAAGGGCAAAAGAAGCATACAGAATATTGAACTCACCTAAATGAATATTACTTGTTGATGATACTTTACGCTTTCAAATCTTGGCTGACTTGGAAACTCTAAACTACCTGAATTTTATCCTTTTTTACAAAACGTTTTTCTTTCTGGGAACATCAATCTGCTAGAGACCATTTGATTAAAACTGGAAAAAGAAATTAGGGTCATGGTTTCTTAGGGCCATCTATCTGACTGCAGTATAATATGGAGGCATTAAGACCTAGGGTGTGTCTGATTTTGTACATTGTGAATCCCTCAGTAAGTATTCATTAGGAACTTGATGAATGCACAGCCCTGTGATGTTATGGGTTCTGTAGCTAGTAGAAAATAATGTCAAACATAGTTCCCAATATCTAGAATGTCAACATGTAGTTTGAAATACAAAACAGGAAAAAAAAATGGTGATTAAATATTAGAACTATGAAGTATTAGCTGCTAATTGGAAAGAGAAAATAGCTTTTGAAAAAAACAGTTCTTTCAGCCATCATCCTAAACATGATCAAAATTAGCATCATTAATAGTCAAACAGTCAGAAATTATGTGATTCTTCATGTGATATTTATATATATATATATATATATATGGCAGTATCACCTATGAAATATGCTTGCTGGGCCGGCCCGGTGGCGCACTGGATTAGTGCGCCGCTTAGGAAGCTCGGCAGCGCTCCTGCCCGAGGGTTCGGATCCCACATACAGACCGGTTCCCGCTCACTGGCTGAGCAAGGCGCGGGAGCAACGCCGAGGGTTGCAATCCCGTTGCCGGTCCCCGGTCCGGTACGGGGGCAACACTGAGGGTTGCGATCCGTTGCCGGACACGGAAAAAGACAAAAGACAAAAAAAAAAAAAAAAAAAATGCTTGCTGCCTTGGGTTGAATGTCTCCCAACCTTAATCCCTACAATAACTGTTGAGTGTAGGAAATCCTATTATGGTCATTGAAAGGTGGACCTTGAAGAGGTGATTAGATTGTAGGACCATGCCATAGTGAATGGATTAAAAATGGTGTTTATAGGTGTGGCTCTGAGGGCTTTAAAAAGAAAGTGATTGAGGAGGTTACTCTCTGCTCCACCATTTTCTGCAATGTGAGACCCCTGGATCACGGTCATCACCACCAAGACCCTAACCAGATGTCTTCTTCCCAGCCTCCAAAACTGTAAGCAATAAATTTCATATTTATAAATCATCCAGTTTCAGGTATTTTTTTATAAGCAAAAGAAATGGACTAACACACTTGCCAAAATGTTTAAGAAGATTTATCAAACCATTTGAACTATTTTCCTTTGACAGGAAATTGAAGTAGATGAACCTTTTAAATTATAGCATGAGGTACCTATCAGGCAAATTCAGGTTGTGGAGCATTTTTAAGCACTCATGATTGAGTATCTGGGAATATACCTAGAGGAATGGAAATCATTATGTTGAAGGGATACCTGTACTTCCATGTTTATCGCAGCACTACTTACAATAGCCAAGAGTTGGAACCAGCCCAAATGTCCATCATCAGATGAGTGGATAAGGAATCTGTGGTATATCTACACAATACAATACTATTGTGCTATAAAAAGGAATGAAACACTACCATTTGCAACAACATGGACGAACTTAGAGAAAATTATATTAAGTGAAACAAGTCAGGCACAGAAAGAGAAATACCACATGTTCTCACTTATTTGTGTGAGCTATAAATAAATGAACACACAAACAAATAAAGGGGGGAGAAGAAGACACAACAATCAGAACAATTCCTTGAACTTGTTAAGACAAGTGAATAGATATGATGTGGCAGGGAGTGGAGATGGAGAGGGGAAAGAGGAACAGGTAAAGGATCATGAAAATCAGCTACAATGTACATTGAGAAGTTAAAATTAAAAAAAAGAAAAAGAAAAAAAATTTAAAAGTGTGTGGATATTTCTTGACCAAAGGGGGAAACAAAAGCCTAAAGAGTCATGACAACCCAATGCTAAATGCAAGGCATGCCGTTGATCAGATTCTCTGATTCAATAAAACCAGGTAGGTAAATATTATTAGGCACAATTGTGCAAATTTTGATATAGATTTGATTTTAGGTTATAGAGTTATTTTTAATTTTCATGATATAATAATGACATTGGGGCTATGTAGGAGAATATCTTTCTTAGGAAATGTTTGCAGATATACTTAGGGATGAAGTGTTATATCTACAACATATTTTGGAATGCTTTAGTGAAAATAAAAATAAACGTATGTCAATTGTTGAATTTTGGTGGTGAATACACTATTCTTTATTTTTCTATATGTTTAAAAATGATTTTAAAATTGTTGAAAAATACTTTAATGTTGGGTGCTGACCAGTTAATTGGAGGGAGCCATCAGTGTGAGCTGAAGTCGTCAGTAAGGACTTCACTGAGTATTTTGGGGTTTTGATTGGGCTTTTAAAACTGGGCCAAAGTTGGCTAGATGGCATACAAGAGGGAGGTCATGCCTGAAGGAGAAATAATATAAACAAAAACATAGAGACTAAGATGAAAATTACATGTCAGTTTTCACTTGCCTCACTTTACAGTTATTCATGGGAGCTCTTTCCTAAGGCTGGTATAGCTAGCTCTCTGAACTTTTATGTATGATTATGTTGTAGTAACATCAGTCTCCCCTAAACAAGAGGTTACATGTTCAGTGGGAGAAGTTTGGAGGAGTTTGTCTAGATGTCTTACTTTAAGTACTATGGTCATTACACTCTTCGTCAGTTCTTTCATGTAAGTTTCCATTTTAAAGACCACTGTAGTTCTCCACTCAGAAGTGTATTTCTTATTTGTAGAGGAACATGAGAATACACTGCCCATATGGTCATTATTGTTTTCTTATGCACTGCAGATATTTAAGAATCAGAATGCTATTAATCTGTTAATATAATCAAAGCCTCCAGCTATTACTTCAGGGTCTGATGCCTTACTAAAATAAGTTAAGGGTTTTAGTTAAACTTCTTCATGCTGCTCAGTCATATTACCTATGGCCTTTCCTGCTTCCCTTTCTAAATTCTTCTGTATCCCAGTTACAAATAATCATAATGATAGCTCTGCACTCAGTTTCTTACCTTCTGAATAATAGCAGCAACTAGTACTTACACTGTATTTGGTTTTCCATTTTCAAAGTGCTTTGCAATAAGTGACTTGCTGAGCTCCCTTACCCGTGAAATTTATTTCTTGATGACAGAAGGAAGAAGTTCTTGGCATCTAGCTATGCCCACTATTGCTACCATGGAGGAGGGAAAAAAATTAGGGCTGTGGATTTAGGAAGAGGTTAGGGGTCAAGATATTTGTGTCCAATATTTGACTCTGCAATTGACTTCTGCACATCCTGGTTTAAGGCACGCAATTGCTCACTGTAAATTTCACCACCTGTATGAAAAGGAGGATAGAATCCACATTGAAAAGATGAGAAACTCATCTCTGCCTTAAATAGGAAGCCTTAAATTTGCAGTAGGACCCTGGTTCCTGATAACATTGTCAACAAAGGGATATATGCAGACTATCCATTCCTGGTGTGGGATTTCCTATTAAAAGACTATCTAAATTTCTAAAATTATATGGCGAATAAAACCGTTCTTACTATATTTACTTCCTATAGTTATCCCCTTCTCATAAGTCAATAAGCCCAGAAAAAAAGATAGAAAGACCACGAGGCTAGACCAGTTAGTGGCATTCAGTAACCTATGTACTCCTTCTATATGTCACAGCCATTGTGGTAACTTAAAATGATTATAAATAATCATTAATGAGAATTTCCAGTGACATACATAATAAAATACTTGGTGATTAAGCTGACAGTTTCCCCTCATTTAATTTTTAATATTTTTGTTGTTGTTTTAGTGCAAGTTGCAGATTAAATTGTAACGAGCATTTATTAATACAGAAGAAATAAAGACAATATAGAAGAACAATAGAAAATGGTTATAATAATGACAATAATTCATAAAAAGATGAATGTATTTATCTGGATATCTGTTTTGATGCTCAGGTTAACATCTATTTCATCTTTTTTGAGAGGTGTTACTAGAGTTTGAACATTTGTCTTCAATGGAATTCCTGTGTCTGAGTCTCTCCGTCACTGTCCTTCACACAACAAAATATGTCCTGCAGATATTTTGGTTGGACATATTCCATTGCAGAAGAATAGATGACTAATATTAAGAATGATAATGTTTACTTGGTTTCCCATAAAAGTGAAACATACTTTTTCTAAAGTAGGTAAAGAAGGTAAAATCCTGATTTAAGGAATTCTAGAGAGAAAATGTGTGATGATTTGTGGAGCAGGGAAAGAATCATTTGTGATTTCATGTTGGTCAGAAAACATAATCACATAAACCCATAGAAGGTGGCTTCTGACCCTTTTCTTTCTCCATTTAGGAGGGAGAGGCTATTTCCATTAGAACAACGGACATTGAATTCAAACTGAAATTCCATCTGGGAGAATGATTTAAGGGGGGCTTAGAAGGTCAATTAGTGAAATTATTAGTTTTCCAGAGAGGTAGCCTCCATATCCCTGTGTTGGCATATTTGGTTCTGCTCTGAAGCTGTAGACAATGTGATACAGAATATTCAGATAAAACCTGAAAAATTTAAAATGAGAGCTAATTGTTTTTATTTATCAGAATATTTGATACTTTGTAACCAAATATACATGGCTGATTTTTTTTTTACTGTTTCAAAGTAATGCAAGTATTGAACTGGTATTTAGATCAGATGAGAGAAAGAAGAAATCAGCTCCTGTACATACTTACTTTGGTGGTTTTGTGGTTATTCATGATATAGTGATTTTGCTCAAATCAATGGTATTGGAGAGAATTGTTTTTTTCATTATATTATTCTCTCAAATATTTGGGTCCAATAAGAACAGTGCTAATTATCATTCTTCTTGAAAACACAAAAGACAGGTTTGTTTCTCATACTCCCTATAATATCAGTAAAGATTATCAAATTGTACCTACTTTACAATTTCAGAAAATGCAGTAGATAATTGATTTGCTTGTCCTCATAATTTATTACTATTTTTTAAATTTATTGAAACATAATTGCTTGTAAATATCTTTGGGGTATAGCATTGAATATCCATACCTGTGTGCAATGTGTGATGCTCAATTCAGGATAATTAGTATATTCAACATTATACAATTTAATTATTTTTTGTGGCCCTTTAACAATTTCTCACTAACCTTCCCCTCCAATGGTGGAAGCAAACATTATGTTGAGGCTTCTAATTTTTCCTACCACTACCAGCTAATTTTCTTGGGGGAGTAAAATATATAGTTACAATCATTTGGTAATTAGTGCTTATGTCCAAAACAGTTTGATTTTATTGCATATAACAAAGAAAAAACACTTTGTTAACAATGAAAAAAAAATCTAGTACAATATAAAATGACTTCATTTGATAAAATAGTGCTTTCCATTCCAGTTTTTCTTGATTTTTCCCATGCTCTAAATTTTGGAGTACCTCTTTAGACAAACGTTCCAGTGTTAAGCCAAAATAAATTTATGAACCTTTATCAAGTATGAATGATTAGTATGGTTACTCTCCCACAAAATAATTTCATAAGCATTAAGGTTAAACTGCTGAAGCTGTTTTGAAAGCAAACAATGTTCTTTCTTCAAAATATATAGATACACCAATTCAACTTCATCATGGTCTTTTTCTGTGTTTTAGCAGCTCTTGTATCCTGGGTGGTTCCATCAATGGTTACAGCAGGCTTCAATTTGACTTCCAAGGACCATGTATGACCAACAATCAGTACAGCATGTTAACCATCACACTAAACTTGAACAGTTCAAATTCTTAAACAATGTGCTGTAAGGGTCTGGCTAGAGCAATTACAAAACATTTTAAGCATAAAGAGTTTGATTTTGTGGCCTTGAAGTTAGTTGCTTCTGCATATCCAAGAAACACCATTAAATGTTCATTAAAAACTCCAAATTCTGGGTAAGAAGAAACAACAATTCCTTGAACTTGTTAAGACAAGCGAACAGATATGGTGTTGAGGGAGGGGGAAAGAGGAACTGGTAAAGGGACACGAAAATCAACTACACTGTATATTGGTAAGTTAAAAAAAAAAAACGAAAAACAAAAAACCAAATTCTGTAGTGGCCAGCCACCCAAAACAAACAAACAAACAAAAAGAATTCTTCCCAGGGTTTGTAAAGGACATGAACTCAGGGTGTGTTGTGTGGCCAAGATTTTGGAGAGGCGGGAAACACTAAAGGCAGAGGAAATCAAACCTTATGATTCATATTTAAGTACTATTCCTGGACAATATACACTCAGACTGGTAAGAACATTTTTCATGAACACAGATCAATAAAAAGGGCAAAAAAGAAACCACAAATCTTGAGCTCATTACTATACCCATGAAAAAGTGAGGAAAAAATGTAACAATGTCATCTCCTCCAACAGATGTGTATATGTTCTTGAGTACAAGCTTTTCAATTAGGAATTGGACTAAATTGAGTTGATAAAGTTTTTCTAAATAAACTTCCTAGTAGAGACTTAATAACTGGAAATAGAAGGAAGTCATAAGAAAATTTAATTTTAAGTAAAAATAACAATAAATATCATTTACCCCTACTAAATTTGTAGGGATTTTATATGTGGGTCTGGATAAATATTGTAGGTGATTTTTATTTTCTTTTTTTTTCATAATTTTTAGTAGTGTTTATATTATTGAGTCAAAGAGACCTGATATTGAATCCCAGCTTTATCACCTACTAGCTGTGTGACTTAGATAAAAGTCAACCTCAGTGAGTATCAGTTTTCTCATCTATATAAGGTTAAATAATTATAATAGCTACCTGCTGTGGTTTGAATGTCCCCCCAAGTGCATGTTGGTATTTAACCCCCAATATAGTGGTGGAGGTGGCCTTTTAAGAGGTGATTGGAGGGCCGAGCCCGTGGCACACTCAGGAGAGTGCCGTGCTGGGAGCGCAGCAGTGCTCCTGCCGCAGGTTCGGATCCTATATAGGGATGGACACTGTACTCACTGGCTGAGCACGGTGCCGCCGGTCTCAAAAAAAAAAAAAAAAAAAAAGTGATTGGATTGCAAGGACTATGTCCTTGTGAATGGATTTATCCATTCATGTAGTAATGAGTTGATGGTTTAATGAGTTGTCATGAGCATGGTCTGGTGGCTTTATAAGGATAACACATGAGAGAGCCATTTCTCACCACGTGATACCCTGCGTTGCCACTGGACTCTGTGCAGAGTCCCCACCAAGAACAAGGCCCTCCCAAATGTGCCCCTGGACCATGGACTTCCTGGCCTCTGAAACTGTAAGAAATAAATTTTGTTCCTTTACAAATTGCCTAGTTTCAGGTATTTTGTTATAAGTAAAAGAAAATGGACTAATACATTACTTCATAAGGTTGTTGTGAGAATGCTATGACATAATGTATTCAGAATATATGTGTAAAATATGTTATTTATTACTTTAGTTTTTTTCTGTATTTTCAATAGTAAATATGTGTTTATTTTATAAAACAAAAACCACAATAAGAACTATTTACTTAAAAAACTCATATGAACATTCATTTTGCTTTTTCTTGTTTTCTTAATAGAAAATATCAACCTTAGTTGTTGCATAGACATTATTGTGGTGAGAAATCGGTTACAACAAATTCATACTTAATTCTGTGTCTTCTTTACTTAAATGTGCTTCTAGTTGCACTTTACATTTTCCTTATTCTATAAGTACCTATTAATATTTTAAAATACTTTACTCTATATTAAATTGAAATAGTCATAAGTCTACACAGCTCAATTCTTTACTAATTAGACTGTAAAAATGATTTAATGTAGTTGAATGAAATAAAGAATTGTCCCATGATTCAAATACAATTTAGGAATTATGTTTCATTTGGTCAGCTTTTCAGGTTTATGCACAAAACTTTCCCTCAAAACAGGCTGCTGCCATACATGTTTAAACAAAATCACCATTTGGCTGAAGCTTGCTGCACAAGAAATGCCCGTTTCACAGTCTATTCACACTTGACTTTATGGCACTTCACCAAGGAAGGGCAAACCAGTTTAGACATTCACAATAAGAACCAACTTGAACCTTATTTAACTTCCAAACCTTCTAAATTTCTTTAAGGCTCAAATAATTCCCACAAAGCCTTGCCTTACTTCCTCCCTGCACTGACCACCTGTCCTCTGGGAAATCAAACCACCAACATACTGGAAGAAACAAACACTACTTACTTGTTTCTATAAAACTTAGATTTTCCCACATTTTAGAAAAACTTAAAGGGAGGGATAAAATTTTCTTTTAAAAATAGTAACTTTAATTTATCTAATTTAGACATTGTTGATAAAGTATAAATTTAATGTTAATTTTCCATATTCTAACATTTAAATGCCTATAGGTAAAACAAAGCATAGAATATAACAACAGTTATAAGGTTGTTTTTCATATAGGTCTTGGGACATTGTATTTTATTCACCACTCTTAGGAAAAACATAGAACTACTAACATTAATAACAGCCAAATTAACTAAAAATCATTAGCAAAATCGAACTGGTAGTCAATCATCCAGTGGCTGTGTAAATTTTGCATTCAGTGCTCTGTGGAAAAGAATGTTGAAGATATATTTTCTAATAATAATGCTATAACACCCTGTATCTATAGAATACTCTCATTTTGTTTTATGCTCATATCTGCAGAATTCTATGCTTATTGCTAAATAAAGCAAAATTATACAAAAGTTATCTAAATGTAAGCCCTAAACAATTTTTAAGATAGGAAATAGTGAAATAAGTATAAAATCCAGAATACCTTTCTTAAAATGGGAGGATCACTCATGTTTAGGAAGTCGGGAATCAGCAGTCCTCTCTGATCCAAATCCCCATGCTTACCTTCTGATCAGAAATGAAACTGATTGATGACAGGACAAACCCCAGCAGAGCAGCTATTTGAAAAGGAAATTCACAGGTATCTCAATGCAGGGCTTAACCTTAAGCATTTCAAGAAGATCAAGCACTGATGATTGCAGTGTTGTCTGCACAAGGATTGGTGTAGCCACAAAAAATGCATTTTTACCTTGGGAAATATTCTTTTTTCATCTGACGCATTCCCAAAAGTTTCTATGTATTTGCGTCAATGGGTGTGGTCAATGTCTCAGTCCTTTTTTACAGGAAAAAAGTGAAGTAGTCAAGTATAAAGTTGGTAGAGTAAATAAAGAAAAAATGATGTGAAAAATAATATTTTTGTCTTCATAAATATTTTTTAACTGAAAAACAGAGGGTGTACCTAAATTTAAAATATGTGTATATCATATGTGACACCTATTAGTTACTTCTGACAGTACTTATGTATAACCTTTTAGTGAAATTATAGAGGATTATTTCCAAGTATTTCATGGAGCCAGCTGCAGATATTTGTAACTCAAATAATCCATAATTTCTCCAGTAACATAGCTCTTTTATCATGTCTCAAATATTCAAGTTTTATATTTGGATATTTAATAATGACTGCTACTCACAGGGTGACATGTAGAGACTGTTTGTAAAAATATTATTTCCATTTGTAAAATTTAACTTTTTATTCAAGTATAATATACACAACAGAAATGCACACGAATAATAAGTATATTTCAAAACAATAATATTTCTGGATGGATTTTTTCTTTGTTTTTAATTGGAACATAATTGTACATATCTGTGGGGTACAGCATTAAATATCAATACCTGAGTGCAATATGTTATGTTCAAATCAGGATAATTAGTATATTCAACATTACACAATGTAATATGTTTTGTGGCCCTTTAATTTCTCACTAACCTTCCCCTCCCCCTTTCTGTTGGCCTCATTCTGTTCTCTCCTTCTAAAAGTTCAATTAATTATCGTGATTGTTGAATTTTTATTTATTTATTAATTTTTCTGTTTTGTTAGAATTTTTTTCTTAAAAGGGAAATGCATACTCACAATCAGGATTCAGATTAAAAAAAAAAAAATCATTACCTATACCCAGAGGCACCAGCCACTACCACCCTTCAATGTAAATACTATCTTAGCTTCTAATGCTACATATCAATTGTGCCTGATTTTGACATTTATATAAATGAATCATCCTGTACGTGCTTTTCTGTGTGCTGGCTTTTTTTCATTCAACATTTAGTTTGTGAGTCTCACTCATTTGCATGGTTACATGGATCACTTATTTATATATACATACCATCACTTATTGATCTGTTCTGCTACTGTATCTTTAGTTGGTTGCACCTTTGGTTCTATTATGCATAGGGCTGCTACGAACATTCTTGACATACTTTTTGGTGCATGTATGTATAGAGAGGATTGCTAGGTCATAGGTGATATATGTGTTCAGCATTAGTAGGTACTTCCAAACTGCTTTCCAAAAGTGTTGTACCAATTTACATTCCCAACAGCAGTGTGTAAAAATTCTACTTGCTCCACATCCTCATCTGCTCTTGATATTATGGTTATTCTTGTGGATGTGCTGTGGTAACCCATTGTAGTTGTAATTTCATTTCCGTGTTGACTAATGTTGAGCACCTTTTCATAAGTTCAGTAGCCTTCTGGTTATTCCCTTTTGAGCACTGCTTAACCAAAAAGTTTTCCATTTTTTAACTGGGTTTCTACTTTCTTTTTGCTTTGTAGAAGTTCTTTATATACCCTGAATTCAAATGCCCTGTCAGATATATTTATTTACGTATCTCTGTGTCTCTCTCTTCCTCTGTTTCTGTCAACAGGATATATTTTTCTACTCTTGGGCTTGTCTTTTTACTCTTTTGTTCTTATTGATGAAAAATAATTTTTAATTGTAATATAGTTGAATTTATCAATTTTTAATTATGGTTTATGCTTTTACTGTCCTGTTTACTAGGAGTTCATATTTCCTCCTGAGGAGTTTACATTTTTACTTTTCACATTAGATTTATAAAATATTTGGAATTGATTTTGAGTATGATATGAGGTAGAAGATCAAGATTCACTCTTTTGCATATGCCCATCTAAATTGTCCATCAACATTTACTTAAAAATATATATAGTCTTTTACTCACTGCTCTGCCATGAGTAAATCAACTTGGTATATAGGCAAGTCTGCTTCTGGACTTTCTGTTTTATTTCATTGGTCTTTTTGTTGATCCTTTCCACCAATACCAACTGTTTTCATTACTGTACCTTGTAATATACCCTTATATCTGGTAGTGAATGTCTTCCAATGTTGTACTTCTTCAAGTTTATATTGGATATACTTGGCATTTTCATATACTTTTTTGAATTGACTTTTTAGTGACAACAGAAGCCTCCTGAAATTTTGACTGGGATTATATTGAGTAGATAGATCAATGTGGGAAATTTACAATATTGAATCTAGTATTCCAATCCAGGAACATGGTTTTTCCTGTCCTTATTTTTAAATATTCTTTAATTGTCCTCAGTAATGTTTTCTGTGTTTCAATGTAGCATTAGTATATTCCTTTCTTTACATTTATTACTAGGATTTTTATGTTTTGAATGCTACTATAAATGGTATTATTTTATAAATTTCATTTTATTTTTGTTGCTAGAGTGTATAAATACAACTGATTTGTACACCGACATTGTACACAGTGACCTAAACAAATTTACTTATTAATACTAATAAATTATTTTGAACTTTCTCCGTAAACAAGTGTCATCTGTAATTAATAGCTTTCTTTTTTCTTTTCCCCAGATTTTAAAATTTCTTTTTCTTGCCTTATTGCATCAGTTAGGATTTCTAGTACGATGCTGAATTGAAGTGGTGATGGCAGGTACCCTACTTTTGTTTCTGATCTCAGGGGAAGATTTTTCAGTCTTTCACATTTCAATGATGTTTGCTAGAGATTTGTTAAACATTCCCATTTTTAACAAAAACTTCACCTTATATAACCTTCACTTAAGTCGTGTACTTTGGTAATCCTTCCTCCTCTTTGCTTCATCTCTATGAGCCAATATTCAGCAGCAGTGTCTTCAACATTTGCTTCTATAATGTAGACTTAATTTATCCAAGTAAAATAATATTTTAATATGAAAACTTGTTGTAGAAATTACTTCACTTATAGCAGAAAAAGAGAAATTCTCAGCATAACTATTGATTACTCATCACAAAACAGTGTAAAGACAAACACATATACACACACAAACACACTTACCATTATCATCATTATTTATTCATTAAGAGTTTTTGTTATGAAAAATTGTAAACATATCCAAAGTAGAGAGAAGAATATAATGAACATATATTATTCAAAATCTAATATTAATAATTGTTCAATCTATTTTCACCTATATACACCAATGAATTATTTTAAAACAAATCTCAAATAACATTTTAAAATATGAAATATAAACTTCAGTATATATTTCTAAGAAATTAGGATTTAAAAAAATCACAGCAGCATCCTCATATCTTAAAATTTTTAAATGATTAATATCATCTAATATGTAATCAGTATTTCATTTTTCCTAATTGCTGTAAGCATGTTTTATAATTGACTTGTTTGAATCAAGATCAAAAGAATTTGAATTTGTTTTATTTATCTCAAGTTTATTTTAAGCTAGAACCATTTCCTTTTCCTCTTTATTTTTTCTTTTAATATTTGTTTCTTATAGGTTTGCATTATGTATTTGTCCAACTGATGTAATTTAACATGCTTTTCTATGGTTTGATTTACTATAAACTTGTATATACATCTACAGGGTTAATCTGAGTCAGGTTGGAATGTATTTGGTATCATCTCTAACTTGAAGGAATTGTTTTGATGTAAGGAATAAACAGGCCAATGGTAAACAGACTTTCATTAATGGTTCCTTTTACTGTTAGTGAGAGGGTTAGGAATCAACTTTGTACAATCTCCACTCAAATTAGTTACAGTACTTAAAACACTTAAAACTGAATTGTGTGTGTCCCCATACATGTCCATTTCTAAGAGTGAGTTTCATTTTTTTTTCTGGAGTATTGGATTGAGCCTTAAAGCCTGGATTTCTGAGCCTGACCTAAATCTAAAAAAAATGCAAAAATAGAAAACAAAAATGAGTTATGTCTAGGCCATTTGGGGGTATATATGGGCCAGATATTGAGCCTACTTCACTTTTGAATAATTTGAACTTTTTGGAAGATGAGTTCAGAAGCTCTTTGCTCTAGCCAGTGTCTCAAGCTAACTCAAGACCTAGTCAGCTTTATGATGCTATTGTCAGAGAAGGAGAATCAACCAATCTTCTCCTTTTTATTCCCTTTACCTTTTTGGCTTAGTCCTACCCACTTTCACCAACTATTGATCATTACTGGATCAGACTCAATCCAGGGTTAAAGAAGAGAACCACTAAACTAGAAGGAGCCAGGTCGATTGAGATAGTACATGCTCCAGATGGTTTCAGGAGTAAAATTATATCATAGTTTTTTTGTTCCTGTGTCTGTTCATCTATAGATCTGTGGATAGCCTGACATATCATGGCAAAGAAAATTCTGGAGCAAGTATGAACAAATTATCGTAGGAGAATATTTTGCAATGTATATCTAATCTAAATTGGAGAATTTTTAGTGAGACTTTTTCTTTAAATATCAGTATTAATTGAAGAAAATCTATGTTTTTAAAAACACTTTGTTTGAATACCACAAGTTTAATTTTGTCATTACTTTGGAAGCATGATTCTTTATTTTTTAAAACAGGGCAATTTAAATAGAAATGATGCCAAAACCTTAATCATAAATGCATTAATATTGTACATAAATGACCATTTTAATTAAGGCTCTAACTTCCTTGTTTGGTTGGAGTGAAGAAGAAACTTTATTTTAAGAATACCTTTAACCCAATTTCTAATCATTCACACTGACTCAGAGACTGTAAATTGCACTAATAGCATTTTGTTGACCACTTTATTAAATCAAAAGAAAAGGCAAAACTGCACACTGCCAAACCACATATTGTTTACTTGAAAGTGTTAAATGAAGTTGGTGATTTGGAGGTGACCCTTCATTACTTATGCTGAGTGCTGAGTATATTAAAATTTGTATAATTGGTGAGTGTTTTATTGTTGGAACTATGACATGGTCTAACCACCAAGTGTAAATACCACCTTAAACGACAGGGAGCAAATATTAGGGAAAAGGAAGCTTGTTTTTAATGAATGTTTGCCCATTCGTTTTTTCATTGTTTTATGTAGATTTTTGGCTCTTAAAACCTTTACTCTCTGCTTATATAACTTCTGCATTTTAGTTTATCATTGTCATTCTAATTAGTTATCATCATTGCATTTATTATTTCCACTATACATATTTTTACAAAGTAATGATGACATGATTTCATTTTCCATACTTACTCCCAGGTACTTCAAAAAGTGCATTTATTATTTACCTTCAATTTTTTGGACTTTGCCTTTCATCTAATCAATTAGGTTGTATTTCACTGAGCATTTTCTCAGGACTGGGTTGTGGTAAAGTCTTAATGACATAGAAACACATTTGAATATCTTCTGTCTAATACTGTTGCTTTATTTTTCATGCTTTTGCTCTCAGAGCACTGTTATTTGGTTTTTCTATTTTAATTAACATTTTGACATTAAAAGTTCCTTTTATTTGAAGTAGTATTCATTTTACAGATTTTAATAAGTTTATATATTTCATTTGTATCCTAGTCAGAGAAAATTTGCAGAGAGATATATTTGTCTTAGTTTCTTAAAATTGTAACATGTAAGGAAAGTTTCAATAATAAATGTATTACTGAAATACATGATATATATATATATAAAACTTTTACTGACCTCTATACTTACTGTAATTAAAATTAAAATATTCTTGCCATCAAATTTAAGGTTATAAATAGTCTAATAATCATTAGTTTAATATAAGACACATAAATTAGTATATAATGTATTTAGATTATAAAGTAGATATTTTGACATAAATTATTCAGCATTGTGGCACGTTATCCCATATTTACACACTCTTTGTAGGGAAACTAACAGCAAAGTAAACTGACACTACCATGAGAAGTAAACACAATTTTATTGGATGATTTTGAAAAACAATATTTACAAATACTGTCTATTTATTGTAAGCTGTCAAGCCATTTTTGATTTTGAATAGAATCTTAGGAATAAAATATTAAAAACAGATAAAATTTAAAATAACTTGTTTTGAAAGTAAGGTAGGTGGTTTAGTGATACAGATGCTTAGATTCACTCTGCTCTCTAGGCTCTAAGAGCACACTTTAAAAACGACATAAAAGAATTTTGGAAAGTACCGTAGAGTTTACTGACTTCAGTTTTATTAAAAGGATGTTCCTTGGAGCTCTTAATAGATGCTCTCCAAGAACTGGATTCCATGGTAAATAAATCTGGGAACCCCTTTATGCATAGTATTCTCATGTAGGAGCTACCCAACACATGATAGCATATTAGTGATGCTGAGGCAGCACATAGCTAAAAAAAAAGGAGCAACTATTTGATTTTCAAAAATAAGTTTCCCAAAACTATTTAGTGAAAGAAATTTATATGTTTTGTGCAAAATTAGTATCCTAAAGAATTAGTGTACCCCAGGATATAATTTTATGATAAAATAGTCACTCTGATCTAGTTCTACAATTGCTTTTACAATGTCTCAAATGGATAATGATTCAGATTATGATGATATGATTTGGAAATGAGAAACTCTCACTCTAGGAAAGCTATTTCATATTTTGTCAATTCTAATGATTAGAAAGATTTTTACTATAAGGAAGGATTATTTTTTTCCAATAAGATGTTACATCAGAATTCTCCTAATCCTGCTTCAAATCTTAAATTCATAAATATTCACAGAGATTCTTGAATGAGGTATATGTAATCATTTTAATTGTGAGAAGAATTCACTGACACCAGTGATTCCCCGACAACTACAGATTTGAAGACAGTTAAAGACAATGATCTGAGCCAGCATCACATGTGATTTACCCTTGCCTGGGAATATATGTTTTGCATTTGAGGCATTTTTGCTAGTTTGAAGATATTGATGTCAAGTGGCTTTTTGGTTACTGTGCTGAGCTGGGAACCATGTGACAGCACACAGCTGGTATAAGATTTATCTGAATGTCTGTTGCTTATAACCTGTGTTTTTTAATGCACTTAAAACTTACGATGTAACGTTGAAAAAATTATATGAGATTGGCTGTTTAATTTCAAACTCATAAAGTCTACATACTTCTATCTTAGTAATACTTTCTAAAACACTTTTGAAATGCATTTGTTTTGTTTGTCTGTCATTCACATATACATTGAGTTAAAACAAATATGTCTAAAATATACTAGGCACTATTCTTGGAAATGGGGAGATAGCAGTGAATAAAACTATAGCCCTACCCTGATCATGCCCCCCATCCAGCTTTTATACAGCTCACATTCTCAATTCTCATTGGTGACAAATAATAAATAAACACATAATATAATGTCATGTAGTGGTCAGTGAAGGTGTCTCAGAGGAGATGACATTTTAGCTGAGACACAAATGAAGTAAAAGAGTATTGTAGATGGGGGAGTAGCAAGCAAATAATAGAGGTTCTTTATTGTTTGAATAGTTTATAAGAATGAGTTTGTTAATAATGGTGTACATTAATGAAGAAAAACATATGTGAATTTTATTGAAAAGTTACACATTATGTCTACACATTTGACATAAAAGGATATTGAATCTGAATTGAAGACCTAAGTTTTTAGGTGCTCAATATAAAGCCTGAGAAATATTTAAAAAGAAGCACTATATAGTTTTCCTTTTTCAATTAGTGATACTGGTATTAGAAATTGATTTTACTAACCTTAATCCTTAGCTAAATAAAGCTTAATATTAACAATATGTTATATGCACTATCTGGATTTTTAAAACAAATATCGAATGTATTATATTCGTTGTCCATTAAGAGAAATACAAAAGCAAATAAAAGTAACACACCCTTTAGAACATATTGATAGATGGCTGTCTTATGCAATATGACACAAATGTGAAATATCAATCTTAAGAAAGATGGTAAATTAGTAAGGTCAAGTATGTACCTGTCAAATTAATGTCTGACTACAGTCATTTATATATGTGTCTAAAAACTGCTTTTCTTGAAGAAAACATCATAAAAATATACTTAGAATATCAACTATTACACAGGGGAGTTTCCTTATTTTTCCAAAGAATTATTTATTTTAAGAAAGATTCAACCTAGATTTCCTTACCAGTTCATTTATGTCACTTAGGACAGACATTTTACTTACTAAAATTCAATTACCAGAACTTTCAGGATTACACCTGTTGCATAAGGTGAAGCAAAATTATGTAAGAATGGATACATTGTGTACATGATATTATCAGAATTTAATTGTGACATGTTTAAGCATAACCTTCAGGATGTTGACCATGGAACTGAAACATTAATATGTAGGGAAAAAAATCCTATATTATACTAAAATGAATTATATATATATATATTTTTTAAAAGGCTGTATCTCTGTAAATAAAGGAAAGGAATAAAATGAATTAACATGTTCTTTCTTGATAAATATATCTGTGCTATGTACAATTCATCGGATTAAGCTATGTAGAAAAATATTGATCCTGCTCATACAATCCTGTTAGCTTTTAGGAATATAATGACCCAAACATCCGTCTCTGACTCCCTGCATTTATCATTGATATACACAGCTCCCTTTGAAATCAGTGGGGTATGAGGGAGGGCAGTGGGGGATAGAAATCTGTGAATTCAGTGACCATTTCTCAGGTGGAAGATTGGGAGAGCTACCATCTTAATGATGCTTCTCAGTGGGAGACCCAGTTTGATGAGGCTCAATAGGCCTGAAAGAATCGAATTCATGATGTAAAGAAACAGAGAATCGGAGAGCCTCACTGCTTTCAGAGGGAATCTTGAAATACTTACTAAGTGGTATAGACTCCCTTTCAAATTAAATTAACTGAACTTGTGTAATTTCCTCTTCCCTTTTTAAGAACTCCCTCTTTAAAAAAAAATCATTCAGTGTCGTTTCTTAATATTGGAACTCATTCCATCAATTACTGCATCTTTGAGACTGGCAATAGCTACCAGTCTTTTAATTATTCTTTTATTATATGCAAGAGCGCAATGCCTAGATTCTCTCCTAAGATGCTCACATACATCTCCCACTGAACTCAATGGCTCTTTAAGCTGTTTCTGCTGATTTTCTCAGCTTTATAATTAGACATCATGATTAGAATAGCTTTTATGTTATGTGTGGTTTCCTTCAGACCTGATTCTTAAAAAACAAGAAACAAAAAACAAAAGAACCTAGGAAGAAATATAAACTTTTAAGTTATAAGAGATGCAGATTTACAAGAATGAACACTTTTTTTCCTCTGGGTATTGCTTGAAATTTGAAATCCTGAATGGTCTAACCATCACCTGTTTCCCCATAGTGTTAGTACAAATACATTCTGTATTCTTAACATCTTCTTAACCCTTGGCACTTTGTGTCGTGATACTTATGTTATTAAACGCTTAATACCTTTTATTTGAAAGCATAGACTAAGAAATAATGAATAATAAGAAAAGCTCCTATCAACATAGGATCCGTGGAAGAAATGTTATACCTGTACATTTTGTGCAAATAAACCAAAGTAATCAATGCACATACTGGAGCAATGAGTAGACACTTAATACTATTAAGTAAATTAAGAAATTAATCAGCCATTTGGTTGGATTCCCTTTGGAGTGACTTTATGCGACCTGATGAAACCAAAAGACAGAGCAGGAAGAGTTTGGTTGTAATTAGTAATCCTGCTTAAAACCAGGTCTGCTTCTACATAGGGCCTTACTCAAACCCCAACAGCCATTTGTAATGCTTATCATAATCATAACGTTAAAGATTTTCAAAGAAGACATTTCCGTCAGCTGTCCTTAGGAGCCTATTTTAAGTGATTAAAATTCAGTGCTGTCAAGAAGTTCTTACATTATGTCAACTTAAATTTGTCTTGCAAGTTAAGCCATTTTCTGCTGTAGCCTTGAAGAACAGCTTGTCGCCATCTTCTTTATGATTATCTTCCTCAAGCTTGAAGATAACAATAAAATCATTCAAAGATCTTTTTTCTTTTTTAAGCCAAAGTCATCACAACTTATTTATATATTTTTTTCATAGGTTCTTATTTTTTCTAATGTTGAATTTTATTTTCAGGGCCACTAAGCTTTTAGATATCCCTGGGATATTAGTAGATGTGAGCCACTGTTCCTTTTATTACAGACAGTAACTTGCCAAAATGATTTCAAATTATGGCTGCCTATCTTTTAATACACTGCCAATGACATAATATTCCCTAAACAACACAAATATAATTGACGTCTGTAATTAACATTAGGTCACACTTTTCTCTCCCACATTAAAAATGTCATCTTTGAAACATGATTTCCCTGGTTATGTTTGTGCCAATATAGATATATCCCAGATATATTAGCAGTGAACCATGTAACAGGGAAAGCTTAAATCTCCAAATGCCCTTCACACACTGACTATTTTTAAATCCTTTGAAACATGATGTGAATCGTTGCCTATTTATATATATATTTAAACAAGACATAGTAGGTCTGTGTCCTCACTATTCTAATCATGTGAATGAAAGGTGATAGTTGGGACACTTATCTATATATATATATATCAACACTGATACTTCTGCCCTAAATTTTTCTATGGTTTTTCTATGGCTTATAGTTAAACTATGTAGAATTATGTGGGCTTACGGCTTATCGAATGATTCTGGTGCAGGTGATCAGTGTAACTAAGTAATTGAGATAGTATAGGCCCTCAGGCTTCTGTTATTTCTTCAATTATACATTTAGCTTTCAAAAGCTATAAACTTTCTTGATAATTATCCAAAACATTCTCTCAGTTCTGCCTAGGGAGCTTGAGTAAGTTTGTCAGGTTTATTAGAGTCAGATTGCCTCTAAATCAGAAACAAGCCAATATAATATGTAGTATACTAGTCTGGACCCTCTACTAAAGCAAGATAAGGTCAGCTAGTTCTTAGTTCTGTTTACCATGATTCATCTACTAAATTTTATCATTATATCCCAAATTAGTGATACATCAAATATGCTGAATAGAGCAAGTAGTTTATCAAATAGACATTGACTAAAATCTCATATTTATTAAACAAAATAAATAACTGTGTAGATATGTTTATGCATGATATAAGCCCAGAACACTTTAATGTAATTCAAGTGATTACCTCTGAGTGTTGGGATCATGAGTTATTTTTATTTTCTTCTTTTTGTTTGCATGTTTTTCTAATTTTTCTACAGTGAACATGTATTAAGAAAAAGCTAATTTTAAGCAATTTAAAAACCAAATCACCTAAAAATATATGTTTAAATCTAGAATAATCATTTAAATGGTGGTCTAAGAATTCCAGAGTATTTGAGTTAGGGATTATATAAATTATATATGCAAAGACCTTTTCTCATGTACATATTGTTTCTTCAAAGTCTAGCATACTGTGAGTACTCACAAACATGACCCTGAAAAAAGTATTAGTATGTCAACTTGAAAAACTCAGTGAAGTTGGGAGCTATTTTTTTCTTTTTTTCTCCACATGCAACATACTCAGGGATCCTACTTTACATCATTGTAGCTGGAATAATGGACATTAGGAATTGACAGCCAGGGGGAAAGAGCAAAAGGGAGATTTTAAGTCCCCTGAGAATATTCTGGGACATTAGTTTCTAGAAATAAACATTGAGTTATGTCAGGAATGTTATGCAGCCATAATGCTGTCCATCCTGTGTTCCTAGCTTTGTGGCTGGAAGCACCAGTTCAATGTTCTGAAATTTCGCAGTTGTGAAAAATTTCCTTCTCAAAACAACTTAATTGGAATTAGTTCTAAATTTTCTTTGAGTAAAGAAATATGAGGGGACTACATTAAAGCAGAGCACTATAAACACTAAGATTACACTTAACCTCATGATATACTAGGTAGAATGTTTCACTGCAAGTAAGAAATCTGATCACAGTTTGCTTTTTCTTTATTCCTCATTTTAGCTGAAACTTTGATCACTTTGCTGCTTCATGGTTTTAATTTTGCAAAGACAGGTCTGGAAAAAGGATTAAACAATGTTTTTCAACTATGACATACTGAAAAAATACATGAGTTCTAAATATAATTTGTATTTATTATTTTGTTCTTATAGGGACAATATTATGTCATGCCTAAAAGCATATCTTAGACAGAGTTCTTGGCTTTATATTCCAGCTCTAACACTGGCATGACTTGTGAACATGGAGAAGTTGTTTAATCTCTCTAGTCCCCAATTCCTTCATCTATAAAATAGTCAATAACCATACATGTAGCATAGAATTCTAATTATTAAAAAAGACAAAATATGTGAAGATCTTAGTGAATTTTCTGACATATGGAAAGTAGTACTCTATAAATGTTAGCTATAATTAATTCAACTCATATTTATGAAGCATCTACTATGTGCTGTGTCATATGTTAAATGCTAGAAAAGCAACTGTGAATGTTAAAGATATGGTGTCCAGAATCTCGAGCTTTTAATCTCATCAGGGACAGAAACAAACAATTCTGAATCACTGAGATGAAGGTGATGATAGTGGTGATTTGAGGTTCTATGAAGGGCATAGGAAGGGCACCTGCTGTGTCTGGGAAAGATTTATGTCGGGAGTGGTATCTACACTGAGACCAGAGTAGAATGAAGAGGAGTTAACGGGGTGAAGAAATGGGAGGAACCAGCAAGCAAAAATTCCAATTTCAGGCAGGGCTATCCCAGCTCAGACAATAGGAGTTTATTAGCTCATTTACTGAAAAGTCTAGAGGGTTTCAGATGTAGCTTTATTAGGGTTCTAATTTGATTTCCTTCTTTTTTTTTTTTTTTTTTTTTTTGGTTCTGCTTTTCTCTACTGTGACTATTCTGAGGCTGGATATTTCCTTCTGGGAGCAAAATGACTACATCAGTTTTAGGCCTCACATTTACACACCTGAAATAAGAAAGTACCTCCCCACCACCACCACCCAACCATCTAACAAAAATCTGGGATTCATTTTGCTTGACCAACTGAGGTTGTGTGCTTATCCCTGAACTAATAACTGGAACATGGAAAATGGAATCATAATGAATTGTTTGGCCACTGAGAGTATTCTGGAACTGGAGTCAACAGCACCCAGAAATCAAGCTGCTACTCAACAGAAGAAGGAAAGAATAGATCCTGGGTAGGAAAACAATAGTGTCCCCTAGAAGCTAAAGGATGAGAGAGTATGTCATGTTCAAAGAGCCGAAATAAGTTCAATGCATCTAAAGTATGGTATATTAGGAGACTGGGAATGAGAAATGACAGGTTTGGAATTAAAGAAGTAAGCAAATGTCAGTTGACACAGGGTTTTGTAAAATATCTTAAGAAATTTGGACTTCTTCCTGATATAGAAAAAAAAAAAATTAGGCAGGGGAGTTAGCAATCATGATTATGAAATCTGGTGTAGAGAATGGATCAAAGAAAATTGAGATTGAAGATTAGGGACAATACAGGAGGCCAGGAGGCTATTAACTCAAATATATGTTAACAGTGGCTTGAATGTACAATGGCAGTGGGATATAGAAGAGTGAATAGGAAGCTTTATTTCAGGAGAAGAATCAGGAGGACCTGGTAATTGGTTGGTTTGCTGGGGCTGAGGGAGAGAGGGGGGTCAAGAATAATGTTCACATTCTTGGCTTGGGCAATTGCACAGTGTTCATGCCATTTAATGAGATAGAAATTACAGTAAGAAAAGTAGATTTGGAAGTTGAGGTAATGCTGTCCCTGTAAAACATCTTAGTGGAAATATCAATATAGGTGCAGAGCATGGGAAGGTTATATGAACATGAGATATTGTGAGCATCATGGGAATAATGAGATAATCCAGGCAGCACACAGAGAAAGAGAACAAAAGAAAGTCCACAACAGGAATGGAGGTATATGAGGATGAGAATGAGGATCCCACAGAAGTGTCTGAGGAAAGGTGACCAAAGAGGGAAAAGAAAGAAACAAAAGAGAGTATTTCAAAATTGGAAAAGATTGATTGTCTAAAGCAATGGAGATAAAGTAATGTAAATCCACTGGATGTAGCATTAACAGAGTCAGTGGATACCTCAGTGAGAGTAGCTCCAGTGGAGTAGCAGAAATGGAAGCCAGACTGCAGTGGACTGAAGCACCCGTGGTAAGTGAGTAAGTAGGTACGTGGATATAGACAATGCTTAATTCATCCATTAAGGATTAGCAGACAAGCAGTTGACGGATTTGTTGTTATTACTATTCTTTAAGATGAAAAAGCCTTGAATGTTTAAGTGTCATAGGAGGATTTGTAAATGAGGATTCATCTAACTAACATTTATCCAGCACTTACAGCATCAGCACTGTTCTCAGTAATTTATTTATATTAACTTTTCCTAATTCTCATAACAATTCTATGAAATAAGTGCTATCATTGTTCACATTTTACAGATGAGAAAACTAAGGCACAGAAGTGCAGCATCTTGCCCAAGTTCACAAGCTAGTAAGTTGCAGAGCTGGAATCAAACTGATGGTAGCCTGACTCTGGAGTCCCTGCTCTTAACTACAATGTTACATTGCCTTCTCTGGGTCGGGTTGCTTTATTTTACTCTGCCAGATCAAATTAATGATAGCAGCAACATATATAACAAAGAAAGGAAACATATTTCTGATTAAGCAGAGGGGATAAAAGTCAGCTGCAAGTGAAAGAAAACTCAAAATAACTATGGCCTCAATGAGATAAAAGTTTATTTTTCTAGCATGTAAAAGTCCAGGTAAGTAGTACAGCACTGATGTGGTATCGCCTTGTGCGTAATCTGATTTCTTTCCATTTTGTTGCTTCATTGTGCATGACTAAAATCCTCAAGGTGGAACTCTAGCCCTGTTCTAGCCAATATGGTAGCCACTGGCCACATGTACTATTGACCACTTGAAATGTGGCTCGTCCAAATGGAGGTGTGCTGCAAGTATAAAATACACACTGGAATTTGAAGATTTGTTAGAACAAAATGTAAAATACCTCAATCGTTTTTATATTCATTACATGTTGAAGTCATGATAGTTTGGACATATTGGATTAAATGAAATGTATTATTAAAAGTAATTTCACCTATTTCTTTTTACTTTTTAATGTATCTTGTATAAAATACAAAATTACTTATGTGGCTTTCATTTGTGGTTTGGATTATATTTGTATTCGACATTACTGCTCTAGACTTTACATCTCTGTCCCACATAGAGGTACAAATGGAGAAGGAGAAGGTTACATCCACTGCTTTTAAGGATGCTTCCCAGAAGTTTCAGACATTTCTGCTTTCATTCCATGGCCACACTCAACTAAAAGCATGGATGGAAATTGTAGACTTGATTGTGGATGGCCACAAATCTGTATACAATTTTGTAGTTGTGTTAGTTCAGAAGGATGGGGAAATAGATTTTGGAGGACAATTAGCAAGTTCTGGAACAACTCTAAAGTAGCAGAATTAACCTTAGCTCAGGTGGAGAGGAGACATCTCCTCCATTTGAGCAGAAAAATAGGATGGATGGCATCACAACTATTTCTGCAGGTTTGGTGTAGGTTGAGAGAAATTTTATCCATTGGCATTTCTTTTTTGTGTATGCGCAGAAGAAATGATGTCATTTGTTGTGAATGTGGGACAGACTGAATCGTATTTGAGAAGAGTGATGAAGCTAAAAAATGCTATATCGAGAGTCAGGTTGAGATTGGAGACAAAAAACTTACATTAAAACCAATCTGTACAGTTGTGCAATTTTTGCTGGCAGTGCTCAGCAACTCAGGAGTACCTGAGAGAAAAGCTAGTAGTTGATTTTATTCAAAACTGAGGTTTTACTCGGAAATTGTCTGGGAAAAAAATGGGATAAGGAAGTTCAGAATGTTGACAGAAGAGCAGGTAAAGGAACAGACAATGGGGTTTAAACTGGAAAAAGAAGGATGTGAAGACAAATAGCTGCTGATAGATGTGGGTCAAGTACAGGGATTGAGGGAATGGAGGACCTAAAGAATAGCAGCAGCCACTCAGTAAGAGAGCAGAAAAGAGAGGACATTGTGGTCAGGGATGGGTTGATTTTGAAATTTAGTTTTTCGGAGATGGAATAGGTCTGGGTGATGACAAGCTTCACTCTGAGCCATGAGAATAAGTGGTTAAAATAGAAGAGGGTAACTGGAGTGTAGAGGTCAAGAAGCTGAGGAGTTAGGCATCTAGTTGGGGAATGTGGTTTTTCAGATCTCAGCCTAGTTGTGTTTCAATAACTGTAAAATGAGAGTTTCAGCTGATAATTGTCAAGAGACAATTGTCCATAAGTCTCTTTTTTCTGCAGATTTTTCAAGCAGAGAAATGAATTTGTTCTGGACTATTATTACAAGGATATTTGCAGAGCAAAAGCCTTGCAAGATAGCGATAGTGTCTCCCTCTGGCATAAAGGCAGGTATGCTTCTTGTTCATTACAAAAATTAGAGTACCCTAAGTTCAGGTTTGCTCTTCTTTAACACACAGACTGCATGTACAGGTGTTACCTGGACCTCTTTACCTTGTTCTGTTTGAATTAGGGCTGGAGAACCATCACAAAAATTAATGCTTTGGCTACTGCTATTGCTCGGAGTTATGAAGTACGTTGTTTCTGGTCCAGGAGTCTTGTGTCTTCTGCCAGCATCTATGAAACTTGGCAGGCTAACTTCCTAGCTGTGTGTGCTGTAACATTCTCAGACTATTTACAGTTCT
Source organism: Galeopterus variegatus (assembly GCF_000696425.1). NCBI lineage: Eukaryota > Metazoa > Chordata > Mammalia > Dermoptera > Cynocephalidae > Galeopterus > Galeopterus variegatus. Next base: position 100,109 of record NW_007726112.1, on the reverse strand, counting down.
CGACAATTATTTCCAAAGTTCATTAAGCTTGAACATATTTCATAAACCTTCTTTCTTCATAAGGGATATTTTTGACTCTTTTCCTAAGTTATCTTACTGTCTTGAAAACACATCTTTACATTTCCATTTGCTTTTATTTTTCCCTCAATACAATGATATCCTCTTTAATACTTGTGGATCCTATGCTATGTGCATCATTTTTTAAAAAATGGAACATTCCATTTTTTATTGCTTTGACTTCATAATTGATTGTTCTGGGTAATTTTTTCCCAAGTATATTTGACATGAAAATATTTGCTGAACAAATGATTACTTTTCTGGTTCCAAAACTTTACCACAATCAGGTGCAATCTTTTACATCCCATATACGAACTAACGCAGGTGGATAAAATCAATTGGACGTGTAAATTCTTTAAATAACAGCAAATGGAGCAAATTGAATTTCAAAGTGGAAAAAAAGGTGAACCTGAAAAGCAGTGGTAAGAAGGTCATCAGCAGAATTAGCAAAAAAGTCTGGCAAAGTTACAGTTAGGCAGCCAGTAATACTCTATTGATCAGACTTTCTCAATCAATGAAGCTGTGCCTAGATTATTGATGCAAAGGTATTAAGCAAAATTTTATTTCAGCTAACTTGGCTCAGATGTCAACTGAAAGTCATTTCCCCAGTCAATCAAATATACAATAAATCTGAGCAGATTTAGCTCTTAAACATTTTTGTGTCCACTCTGCTTTCCAATCATACAATTATCTTTGGAGGATAACAATTAAATTAATATATAAACTAACACGTGGGAAAGCACTGCTTTTTTACAAAGAAAACCAAACAGCCTATTTTCAGGGGGGGGGGGAAGAGGTATGGAATTTCATTTATCTTTATTGAAGAAAAAATATAAAAACTATTTGAAATAATATGTGTTTAATTCCCAGTTTAGTTGATCATCTTGGTAGCCTCAATTCCTAAAATTCATTTGTGCATTTCATAACATCCACTGTGGTATCTGGTACATCTAAAATTTAGAGTTAAAGACAGCTCATTGACAAGAAAATCAGACAAAATGTGCTGATAACATTAGTTGTTTTGCTTTGTTTTGGGTGGTGGGGCAGCCAATTGGTAGATCACTGACTGATGCCTTATGGAAAAATACATTTCTTCTTCCTCAGTTGCCTATTTTGTTTGAGATGTCAGTCTTCTTTCCTTACGATTTCACTCATGTCTGAGTCTATACCTCATTACTATCCCCAGAATCATATGGCTTCTGATAATACAAATGTTCTTAAAATATTTACTTCTTTATAATATTAACCCTTCTACCTCTTTCTTCAGTGCTTAGGAAGAATATCCATGCACCATGCCTGCCCCCACAGCACAACTCAGGCCCCCAGGTATCTTTTTGTTTGTGTTTGTTTTGAACAGTTTTTTTAATTGGTTATGAATATTCATGCAATACAAAGCTGATTGTCACCCCTTGTGCCCAAGATGTGAAGGCCAGATTCAAACTGGCAGCATACCCATTATCACAAATTGCGGTTGTACCCCATGTCCCCTACCCAATTGTCCTCAACTTCCCTCCTCTTCCCTCTTTCCTCCCTACTCCACTTAGCAGCCCAAGGTATATTCTCTCCCTCTGCAAGTCCAACGTACTACTGTGGTCTTTCTTTCCTTCCTTCTTACTCTATCTTAAAAAAAAAAATCTAGAATTCAAAAACCAAGACCCCAAGGTGATGTTGGTTTTACATTTGTAAAATCCCAGGCCTTGTTGCATCTATATAAATTTTAGGCTGGCATCAGTATATGACTGATATTGAAACTGTGATTGTGGAAAGCTATCATCTACACAGATTGAAGTACAACTTGTTTTACTGTATTATTTTTTAATTGTTTAATGGATCTACATACAATCTCTCTTCTCAAATAGATTGTAAACTTCTTATTAGAGACAGGAAATAATTTTTCCATTTCTTTATATTATCTGTATAACCCCAAACAGAGATGGAGATAGTAATGGTGTTTCTAAAAACTTGTTGATATGGCTTTTTCATCATGTAGATGAAAAACCAAGAATGAGATTTATTTCAAGAATAGTTAATAGCTGGTAGTTTTGAAGTCCCTGTATTACACTGCCCCACACCTAGAAATCATCTGCGTGTTGCCTGATTGACTTTGATCATCTCTTAACCAAACCAAGGCACAGCTAAAATCACAATAAATCCACTATTAGTGTTGATTATGCCTCCTTAACCTTTCAAGATAAATAAATATGTAGTAAAAACAGCATTTAACTCAATTTGAAAAACAATTTCCTCCAAAGCATCATTAAAATAAAAATTTGCTTGCTAGATAAAGGGGGTTGTTTTTCTTTCTCTCCATTTAAATGAGAACTGGTCAAGGATCAGAAAAGAGAAAAGCAGATAGATGCCCTAACCAACTTTTATCAAATGCTTTCTTACAACAAAGATGAACCATTTCCAAATTTGCAAAACAAACTTTCTCTTCATGAATTCATAATGAGCCTTTTAGGAAGAAAATATATTTCCCGAAATGTTGCTTTGCCTCCCATGGATTTGTCATCCCTTTTCCCCTGGGTGATGGAGCCACCAAGGATTACTCAAAGCCCATCTCTTTTGAGCAGTGAGAAGTCCCAGAAAGGATTTAATATCCCAGGACCCTCAAGCATGAGGCATCCTTCCATTTGGTAAATTAACCATGAATTGGGGTTCTCTTCCTGCATTTATCCTCCAGACCAAGAAGTTACAGGAAGAGACATAGGTGGAGTTTTGCTAAGTACAGTTTAACAAGTTTTACAATAGAAGCTGGTAACATTCAGTAAAAACCAGTCAGATGACATTCTGTTGGCAATTAAGTGATCCACTAACAAAGGCTTGATTTAGCAAACATTCCTTTTCCCTCCAGCAGTTTTTTAGTAACTTTACATATCAATTAGTAACTTGTCTGTCTTTGAACCAGCAGCTTTGCTGTGTTACAATTCTCATCTTGCAACAGAGACTTAATAGCCTGGAGAAAGTTTCCTGTCCTTTGCAAGGTCAATATTTGAAACTGCAAGGCTTTGGAAAATCAGGCCCTGTGGGGTACATTTGCTTTATAGTATATTCCACACCTAGATTAAAAATATAATGTCATACTGCAAACTGATGCCAGTTTTATATCTTTAAAATGTTGTGCCTTACAACATCAAATCTCAGGCTGTCTTTAGTTGTACACTGGAATTGAAAGCTATTGCCTATGAATGCAGGTGGCTGATAAGATACTGTCATATCAAGCTTTACTCAATACTATTCACATTTTCCTTTTTTCCCCCACATTACCAACCAAGGTAATCTGAAGAATGCTGTTTTAGGACTGTATTAGTTCCTTAGCGGTGTCATAACAAAGAGCCACAAACTGGGTGGCTTCAAACAAAAAAATTTATTCTCCTGCAGTTCTGGAGGCTAGAAGTCTGAAAACAAGGAACCAGAAGGACTGTGCTCACTTTGAAACTCTGAGTGGAATTTTTCTTTACCTCTTCCTAGCTTCTGGTAATGGCTGCCAATCCTTGGCATTCCTTGTTTTGTACCTGCATCATGTCAACATTTGCCTTTGTTGTCACAAGGAGTTCTCCCTGTTTGTCTCTGTCTTCACCTGGCATATTCCTCTTTTTATAAGGACACTCTTCCTATTGCATTAGGCCCACCCTAATGATGTCACTTTAACCTGATTACATCTGCTAAGACCCTATTTGCAAATAAATTCACATTCACAGGTATCTGAGGTTAGGACTTCAACATATCTTTTGGGGGGACCCAATTCAACCTACAACAGGGATGTAGGTGTCGATGAGATTAACCTTAAAAACTATGTGAATTTGGGCCAAACCCGTGGCTTACTTGGGAGAGTGTGGCACTGGGAGTGCAGTGGCAATGGGAGCACAGCGGCGCTGGGAGTACTGAGGCCGCGGGTTCAGATCCTATATAGGGATGGCCGGTGTGCTCACTGGCTGAGCACAGTGCGGGCTACACCAAGCCAAGGGTTGCAATCCCCTTACTGGTCACAAAAAAAAACTATGTGAATTTGTTATTTAAAAAGTATTTTTAAGGAAAAAAATTATTGCTTAGCAATTATAAAGTTTTAACCAGTCATGTAGTGATCTTTTCCCTTTCAATTGCTGACACCAATAAAACTTCTTGTTATTTCCTGTTATTTTATCTTTAGGTTTTCATTTATCAGACTAATGTTTAGTAAATAGATTTGGGGGCTTCAAGTTTTCTATTTTGAAAACCATTTCGCTTTTCTACCATCCCTTTAAAATGTCTGATCTGTACAACATATTTATTTTTTTCTATATTATCCAATTAAATGATCTATACGACTATTTTACAGCATTTATTTTTAGTAGCTAGGTGGTAACAATATTTTAGAGGTAATTATAGTACCTTATTTTTAAGAATCTCAAAATGTTGAAATTGTGACTTCCTGTTGATGAACCTAAATGATTCATAAATTTTTCACATTTCAGCCAAGGTTGGAGGAATATAGTCTTTGCTCATTTATCATACAAATTTTTAGCATCAGCAATAATTCTATTTGGTATCTTTGGGTCTTGTTTTAATACTAATTTCATTTTGTTTTTAAAAATTGATCTGAATTTCAATAATTAAAGACAGAGTGATAAGAACCAAGATAGTTTATGATAAATAGGAATATACATAAACAACATGTATGAGACTTTATAGCTTCTCTTTCCCTGAAACTTGACTTTGTGGGATAAGTAGTCTGTGTAGTTACAGGACCTCCGATGTAAAAAGGATGAAAACGATTATCATACAAGTTGTGTCTACATGAGCCAATAGGTTGAATTTTTTTTCTGTTGTTTCTAAGGTTATTTTTTAACTAAGTTGACTGGATATTTTAGCTCCTCATGGTCCTGGTCAGAATGATTAACTTGAATTTTCAATAGCAGATAAATGAATATATTACAATGAAATATTTCACCTCAAAACTCTTCATTAAACTAAAAATGATGTCCTGAAATTTATACCCACTTCCTAATTTCATATTTAATCGAAACACCAAATATATATTAATGTATGTTTATGTGTAGTCTTTTTATTATATTTATTGTAAAAGATAGAAATAACCTTAAGAATACAACATGCAGTTAGTAAAATCTAGTTGTGTCTGTTTGTGATTAACCATAAAGCTTCCATATGTGGTATCTCTCTTCGGATTTAGTCTGTCCACAGTAACTTGATCAGGGGTATAATTACACCCTGCTTGAATCAAGAAAGTCAAATAATGTCAAAAACAATAATTTTACTTGTAGATGTTTTGTGAATTAAAAGCTGAAAAAATGCAGCTAGCATGATGTTAACATCTCACTGAATCAAGCTGATCTAGTATAACCTGGAAACTGAAAGGGTTGAAAGCTCTGTGGTAAAATAATACTGTAGGCAAACACAGAGAAGCTCATGCCTTAAAAATATATGTGTGTGTGTGTGTGTGTGTGTGTGTGTGTGTATTTGTTGGTTTTTAGTTACTGTCTAAACTATTGTATCTAAATGTTCTTAAAATATTGACTTTCATTGGGACTACATTTTCTGTTATACTTGGTCTTTATCCACTTTCAAATAGTTAATTACTCTCAGAACTGATAGAATGATGGCATTGACCCAAATAATAACAAACTAAAATCATAATATCTATAAGAGATCTTAATAGTCATATAATGGAGCCATCACATTTCAATACAAATAATCCAAGAAATAGAAAAGTCATATAATTTACCAAGGCCATACCACTAGTTTTTGGCAGAACCAAGAACAGAATTTCTAACTTTTAGGATAGAATTCATGTTCTATATACTTGTACAGCTTTGGAAAGTCCATCATTCCTGGAAGAAGGAAAGCCAGGATGGTGGAAATTTAAATGGTGGGTTGGTCTGCAAAATAGGACTGACATGGAGGAGGAGCCCAGTTAGGACCAAGATTGAATTGTGTAGAACTACTACCAGAAATCCCAAGTTAATGGAGTCAGCCGGGGTGAAGTAGAGTTAAGTCAAGGCCAACTGGGCAGATAGGAGACAAGTTGTGAGGTAAGCATGGGTCATAGAATTTACAGCACAGATGATAAAGAAAAATCAAGATCATGATACTTCTTGCCTAGACTTGATTTCTTGAGTGTACACTTTGGCCAGTTTCAAGCTGTCATCTGCATACACCATGTTCTCTTCAACTGGACCTGCTACTAGTTTATAGCAGTAGCTATACTGCTATAGCTATCAGGATATGTGTAACTGATAATGACTCTGAAATTCCTAAAATGCGAAATTGGGGAAACATATCACATCAGAGATTTTCTCATACACATTGCATATAACATTGTAAGCAAATACTGTTTCACATTTTCCCAAATTAGAATTTATTCAACCTCTACGAAATAGAGAATAATATATTTTTTATTTATATATTTAAGTGAATCCTATGCCACGCACATAGCATATTGAAATTTCAAATCCTTTCAAAACAAAGGCTTAGCTTAGCTTACTTCTATGTAAGAATCAATAACAAAATTAACTTTGTTTTCATTAATCTGATTAATTTTTGTGTATTCATACATTATAAATTTAAACAAAATCTAATAATTTTCTTGGTTTTTATTTGTTAGCCACAAAATTATTGCAGTTTTGACCATATCTATCCTCTGTCTCTCTCTTTCTCTTTCTTTCTTTCTCTCTCTCTTGAGTGCCTGGGATCAGCTAGAGTTACAGAAGTAAGAAGTTCCATTTTGGACACTTGACAGAAAATATCCTCCCAATAATTCTTACCAGGTTAAATTCAGAACAATTTATGACTGAGTCTGTCTGAGCAGGTTGTTCATGGACCAACCTTGGTTGTAAGTTGATTCCCCAGCTATAGAGGTCCTGCCCCATTATTTGACATTCTTGATTCAAGCAGTGTGTAATTATAGGCCTAATCAAGTTTCAATAGTCAGCCTTAATAAGAATCAGAAGCTTGAATTTCATTGTCAACCATCATTTAGTTTCGTAAGGAATGGAGTACTGAGAAGGATGTGGCCTTTATGGGTGAGTTTGCTGCATTCTGTATTAGCTGAAGTCTCTAATGTACCTCTCTCCACAATAGTCACAAGTAAAATGCACAGGAGCAAAATTTGATTTCTTCAAAGATTTAGAAATTAAATGATTTTATCGGTGCCTGAAATCATTTACCTTTAGATACTTCCCCAGCCTAATTGTCTAATGCATAGATTTGATGTTATGATTTAAATACAACTGGGGACGAGGGATGCCCAGACATTTCTGAGTTATTTATTTCTCAGCATAGATGGGTTTATCTACTTATTTCCTGAGATGAGTTTCGATAGAGGATTTGGAAAAGAAGTGGGAAGGGGGAGCCCAAATGTGAGACAATTTTGCCTTTAGCCGGCTTAGGTTGCAGTTATTTTATCAAGAAAAATTCTATGATGGGCTATGGGTACCCAAATATGTGAGCTTTTCTGATTGGGCAGACTGCAAGAAAAACAATTTAGCTGAGCATTTACCTCTAGGGATAAAAATGTAAGCACCTCCTAAGAAATTCTAGCAGAAATCTCCTTCCACAACACAAATATTTACTGACCCTCCACTGTGCACACAGCACAGTCATGGTGTTCCAGAGTTGAAGCGATTTGAGAATTGTTACTCAGAAAAAGATACATCTGTTGTGATAACACTGCGTTTTGAAAAAAGATTGCTTTTTGTTTCACCTTTTGCTCTCTGCCATTCTAAATGATTTTCATGATGGAAAAAATCCTACTATTCTAATTTGGATGTTTTTCCTTCAAACTTAAAGCTATTCATTATTATGAAATTTCATAGCAATCTTATATTTTGCCCAACAAAAATATGAGTAGACAGTTGTAAGTACACTGCTGTTTTTGGTGTCAAAATCATATTTTGCATAGTACATACTTATAGCTATTTAATATTATAAAGGAAAGATTGATGAACTGCTATAAACTTTCCATTCTTGTTGGTAGACAGCATTGAGCAGTGGTTAATGAGCACAGAATTGGGAGACAGACTATGTGATTTCAAATCTCAATTTTGTCACTTATAATAATATGACTTTGAGTAAGTTATTTAAGTTCTTTGTTCCTCAGTTCTTCATCTATAAAGCAAAAATGAGAATAATACATCAATTATGTGGCTGCTTTGAGGATTAAATAAGTTAACCTTTGTAAAGTACTTAGAACAATGCCTGGTACATTAAAATCACTTATGTAAATGTTTGTTAAATAAATAAACCTGAAGATATTCAATAGCCCAAATTATATTCATTGTCCGTATTTTTTCTATTAATTTATAGCACACCAACTGTACTACAGCCTTCAAAATAATATGGAACATAATAAATGCATTGGAACTTAGGTTCAACTTAGATAACTTGAGAATTTTTTTTAAAAGTGAGCAGACAGCCATCTTGCTACCATTTTAAAATTGGTCCACCAAATTTGAGAGTTGCCATTTAAAAGCTCTTTTACCAGCATTCTTAGAAATGGGTGAATGTGATTGCCTGGGAAGAGCTACTCACTACCATATTTAGTGCAATACCCAACTGGCACACTGTGCTGACTTCATATGAGATGCTGACCAATTCTCCAACAGTTTGTCTGAAGGCTCGGTGATGGGAGCATTAAAGAAAGTGATATGTGGACAGTATGTCTGTTGAATTGATATTGCTGCTATTAAAATTAGTATGATATAGCTTTCAACAGTTCTAATGCAGTAGTATCATAAAAGAATGAACCCTGAAGATGCTCTCCTTTCTTGGTTACTCAAAAATGTTTGTAGGTTCTTGTTTAAATTTCAGCCCTTTAGCCATGTCAAGGAGCTTTGATAGTCAATACAGTTAGTTATTCAGTACCTCTCTATTATGAATGCCAAATACAAGGGAAGCATAGAAGCACACTTCATTGTTTTCTGAATTGAATAGGAATTGTGGATATATATACCTCTATTTTTTACATTTACTAACATTTGAATTTATACTTCACCAAATCATACCCAGCACTAAGAGATCTCTCACATACCTCTTCCTTCCAATTGTTTCTTATCACCATGCTGAATCTCAAAAATACATCTAAAAGAATTGCACCAGTAGTTTACTAGGAAATTTCGTATAATCCAAAGGCAAAACCACAAACTTGAAATAGGACACTTCTGGAAGACCCTGCCGTCACCAGAGTTGGTTATATGTAGAAAGCATATGACTTGACTATTTAAGTTCTGATCTCCTATCTCTAAAATGGAAATGATGCAACCTAATGTCTTCAGGCTCCATGTTATCAAATAACAACTATATAGTCAACTCTATGTCATACTGTGTGACTTAAGGGTGAACTGGATTCATCAAGATATTCTAAACTTCTATGTTTATGTGGGGAATGGGCAGTATTATGTGGATAGTATTATGTCATTCGTAAACCTAATGACATCCACACAAGTCAAGGATTGGAGAACACCAGTAATAGCAAAGGGGAATTAAAATGAATTTATACCATAAACCAATGCCAGGCTGAGCTGCCCATCTATGATAATTCCTCAAAGGTAAAAATGAGAAGCAGGAGAAAGAAAGATAAGGCATGTAGCGGGATGCTCCTTTGGGATCAGGTTGATTCCAGTAATGTTTATCAATGCTCTGAATGATGGAAGAGAAAGCATCCTTATTAGATTTTCCAATAACCCAGTTAGGCAGGAAAAAAGAGGAAATTCATTCAAGGAGACTTTGACAAATAAGAAATGACCTGTCAACACAAGTTCAGAAAAGGGCAAGTACGAAACAAGTATTAGGCTCAGACTATCACTAATCTGAAAGAAGACGGGAACGGCCAGAATGAGTAGCCAGAACTAGACCTGGAGGCTCTCATAAGGTGAATAAGAGTCAGTAATGTAGTGCTGCCACTGTGAAATATGTGCTTATTGAATATTAGGACATATGCAATAGTAATGACAGGTGTTATCTAATGGATGAAAAATAAACTCAATCAGGAAAGGGTGAAGAAGATTATCTAGGCCAAATAAGGGAAGATTAAGGAGAGGCCTTGCCATATAACATTTGTGTGCTCCTAAGTTATTCAATTTTTGCATAAGCTATACCACAGGAAATCAACAAACTTACAGAAAACACAAAGGCTTTCTATTCAGTTATCAGGTAGAACTGCTTTGAAAACAATGGTGCTACACCCATCACCACATTACTACAACTGATTATTAAGTTTTCCAAATGTCTGACCTTTGAACTGAAGATGACCAGCAGGGTTCTTTTTTTTTTTTCTTTTTCCAATTAGAAGCATACAAATCACCATAGTTGGTCAGCTCATTGGTCTAGTCCAATACTGAGATTCTGTGCCCCAAAGGAATCCCCCTGAATGACTGCCCTCTTTTACATTAGCTTCAAACACTAGAACGTGCTAATTAGTATATTGTGGTTGTTTGTTTGTTTTTAATCACAACCCATTATGAAATTGTCAACTATGGATTTAACTAAAGCTCTTTGCAGCTATCCATGTTTTTAGTGTGTACTACTGCTTACATAATGAGTTTCATTTGCTTAGCAACTTATTTGCCAAAGTATTACTTTTATTTTTCTTGAACTTATTTTTTTAAGGGTCTAAGTTCTGGTTCTCAGATTCCAGCAACTGAAAAACAAGCCTATTCTTTCTTCTCAAACATTTATCACAAACATTGTTGACATTTCTTTTTCTACATGTCAGAAGCCTATTTTTTTCAATCTATCTTTATAGGGAAGCCCTCCATTCACACCCCATCCTCTTAGTTACTTTATCTCATTTCCTTATGCTTCTTTGGGGTGTGTTAAATGTTGACTCAAATAGCTAGTTTCCTCTTGGGTTTCTTTCTTTCAGAAATTGCATCACACAGGAGAGGTGAAGCAATGTGGAAAGCACAGGACATTTAATTCATCATATGCACTTGAACATCTCGGTGAGTGGATATACCACAGACTTGCAGTACCTGAGAAGCACAAAATTGTGCACTCTCAGTATTGTCTCTTTGATTCATGATTGAAGACCATCTCTGTGATTTCATTCTTTTCTCACTGTATAATTCCTCCCTTAACTTCCTACTAGATCTTCCTTCAAGGGAGAACTAGCTCTTACCCCAGCTCTACTAGTTATTTTCCTTATTTGCATGTGTCTTTTTTTTCATTATAATAACATTAACACAAGAAGAGAGGTGCATGACTACTGCACCAAGTGAGACCCTCACAGCTAATTTCTCAGTTGCATATACTCTAATTCATTTGATAAACTCCAACTACATTCTTATTTGCTCTCACTTTTGTAGTTCCAAGAATGTTCACATTATTCAGTCTCCTCCTGATTGTATCCGTTCTCTGCATTGCCTTAAAAATCTTAACAGTTTCTATATTTACTGCTCTAATAGATTCCATTTCTACTAATGAATTCTAATATATCTATCTTTTTCAGTACAGTACATTAGGTAATTCTGACCACTCCCACATCTCTTTTTAAATTTAACTTTCTTTAAAAAGAATTCTATATTATAGCACGTTTTTTTCTTCAGATTAATATTGCATGCAATATTTCCAGACGGAAATACCATTGTTATCTGCATGTTGTAATGTTCATTAAGGCACAAACTCCTTTTTGCACATCTAGTCTATTTCCATTGAAGATTAGCTTACCGTTTGGTTTTTAGTTTCCATTATCTTTTATAATGCCTGACATTTCCATAGCAGAAAAGCTGGACTATTTTTAGGAAAATGCTTTCAATGACTTCAAAGTCCTTTCACTGGGGGCCATCTGAGAGATCAGAGCCAATTTTGCCAGAAGTATTTTCAAATTAATGTTTTCCTAGGTACTCTGGTCCACATTTCAAGTCATCTACCTATTTTAATTCAGCTTCCTGATTCATCTGCCCATCTATCCATCCTTTCATCTTTCATTTACTGAGTGCTTCAGACACGGTATGTTTGCTTCTGGTCACACAGCAATAAAAGATGGAGTTCTTGTCCTCAAAGAGTCTGTATTCCAATGGAAAAATTTATTCAGATTCTGAAGTTCTTCCTCCAGTCTCTCTCCATCGCTCTGGTATTTTACTACCCAGAAAAGTTTAGGATTAAATGCAGACATATATATATGTCTGATAGACCCAGTCTCAGCACATATTTTTTGTTGAAAGTACTTTATCTATCAAAATTGCCATTTCTTCATAATCTTTTTGCCTAATTTCTAAACGAGTAATTTATCCATGATAAAACATTACTCCAGTTCTTTGATGATTCAGTTTTCTAGAATAAGAGCATTGAGCAGGAAACTAACTTCTGCTCTTCTTTCCTTCCTTTCTCCTTCCCTTCCATTTTTCTCCTTTCTCTCTCTCTCATTAACTCTTTCATTTATATAGCTCGCCAGTTTCAAGCATATGCTTGTCACTGAATTTTAAATATGAATTTTTGGGTTTTTTCCTAATGGAAAAATTTTGGAATATCTAAATCAATCAAATGCAGGTATTTCTCATTTATGCATAGTTATACTTCCTCTCCATCCTCCAATCAAGGAAAACCAAAAAAAACAAAAACATAAAATCCTTCTCATAGATTGGACTGGTGTGATTTTTTTCTTCACAGAAATCATGTGGCTGTCCCCAAGAGATCAGTCTTCTTTGATCACTGTTCTTCCCTTCCTTGTAGATACAGATGCAATCTAGATATGTAGTTCACTGGTATGTAGCCTCCATGGAGCACTAAATTCTTGCAGAAGAAATCATATTGATAATTACTGACTCCTCTTGCCCCTTGGCTCTTTGTACTGACAGGTTATTTATTTTGGACAACAATGCAAACTTTTACTCTGCATTCCTTTGTAGTTGTTGCATGGATGCCCTGTTATAAATCTGCATTATGTGGCAATTGGATCTACAACAAAATTCAGCAACTTTTCTATAGTGACATCCCAAATCTTTCTCTCCCACATATATGTACATACACCCACATACACACAAAATCCAGTGGTGTGAGTATTAAAACCAATAGCAATTATGGTTTTTTTGGATGTTTTAAGGAAGGTTTTCCTGAGTCTCTGTTTTCCAGCAGTCCAGAAGTATACAATCACAGCTTATATACAGATATAAGTAGTCTCTGCCTTCTCTCACTCTCCTGTGCCAAACCCCTTAATAAATTATAATAGTATTTGAAGAGGTTATCCCTTGAGCTCATATCAACAAAAGCCCTAGTTACCACATTATAGTTTAGTAGGGATTGGTAGGAGTAGAACTCCAGGTTGGGAAAAGGGAGTATAAGAAGAAGAGAGGAAAGAATACCTAAAATGATAGGGAGTAGGTGCCTGTCAAAATTTCACTTACTCCAACACCAAATTTCAGGCATAATTATGCAATATATATTGATATGCAGAAATGGTGTATCCATTTCTGTTTAATTTAGTAGACACTACTTGTCTATTTCAAAGAGTAATTTCAATAGTGAAAATTTTCTTAATCCTCCTTGCTATGAAATGCTCTCTTAGACACATTTTAGCCATTAATGGCCAAGAGTAGATGACTAAAGCAGTCCGTATTTCTACATACAAATATATTTCTGAGAATCGCAGTACTCCTTGGCAAGGAAACTGAGGATTCCTGATGCCAAGAAGGTTAAGTAACTGAACTACTTCTCAGCCAAGAAGGCCTGATCCTAGCTGTCATGTCCATGCAATACACATCCTTAGTTCAACCCAGAGAGCCCCTGAGATATCAACTATGGTCCATGGTACTTTTGGAGGTGTCCATAGTAAGACAAATACAGCCTGCTCCTGGGTCAACAATCAGGGAATAATTTCACTCCTTATTGATGTTCAAGCACCCTGTGGACATAATTTCTCTTTATTCTGTCTTATCTTTACTCTCTAACAGGACACTCTCCAGGAGGCAGTGGAGTCCTCATCACGATGGCTTCTTTTGTTTCTGTAGTGGCATCCTTCTTAGGTTGCGGCACCCCTTTGAAGGCTCACAGCTTTCTATACACTGTTTTAGGAAATCTCTCCAGGCCCATGCTACCAACCCTCTTCCTCATCTTTCCTAACCTGTGTTTTTGATCAAGTTCTTTTACATTATATTGAGTATGTATTATTTTCTTGTGGACTTCACTCTTATGATGGCACATATTGATGATGCTCAGATACATAAATTTTCATGCTTGTTTTCACCATACCAAAATGTTGGACAGTCTTACCTTGGGAGTCAGTGAAAGTTGTTGGAATGTTTTATTGTTCTACTTTTTGATTCTTAATTTTGTGTGTGATAGTTTTTAAATGCTCAAGTTTAAAATATTTAAAGTATCAAATCTGTCATTCTCATCCTATTCATATATCAAATGCATTTTAGCCCTAGAAGACTTGATAAATATGTATTATTTTTTCCTCATTTTTTTCCTTCTTATTTTTTGTGCAAATTGCCACTATGAGGAATGAGAAGGTGACATCAATAGCGGCTGCAGAAATTAAAGGTCAATAGCCCAATGGTATAAACTGCATTGTGCCAATAAATTAAGACAATTAGATAAAGTAGACAAATTTCTTCAGACACAACATATCAAAGCTCATTTAAGAAGAAATGGAAGAGCCCTATAATTACCAAAGAAATTAAATTTATAGTAAAAAAAGAATAACAAAGACAAAATCAAAACTTTACCATAAAGAAAATTTCAGATAGCCTCCCTACTGAATTGCAGCTCACACTAAGAAAGATATAACACCAATTCTACACAAACACTTTCAGAAAAATAGAAAAGGTTGGATTACTTTCCAACTCATTTAGCATTACCCAGATACCAAAATCAGACAAAGACATTACTAGAAATGAAAGCTACAGACAATATGCCCCATGAACATAAATGCAAAACTTCTCTCAGCAAAATTTCAGCAAATTGAATCCAGTAAAATATAAAAAAAGAGACTGTATCAAGACCAATTGGGGTTTATCACAGCAACACAAGGTTGGTTTAACACTAAAAATGTATTTCATGTAATGTATCCTATTTACAGGCTGTAAAAGAAAACCATATAATGATCTCAATAGCTAGAGAAAAAACATTTGACAAAAAGTTCAATATTTATTCCTGACAAAAACTCTTGGTAAGCTAGGTACAATGAGACCTCCTCAATCTGGTTAAGGGAATTCTTGAAATATGTATAGATAATCTCATACTTAGTGGTGAGAGACTGAATACTTTCCCCATAAGATTGGAGATAAGGCAAACATGTCTTCTTTCCACATGGTCATTCCACATTCCAGTGGATTTCTAGCCAGTGTAATAAGGCAAGAATCAGAAAAAAAAGCCATGCAAATTAGAAAGGATGAATTAAAACAGTTTTTGTAGACAGCAAAATCATTTATGTAGAAAGTCCAATGGTAACTACAGAAAAGTTGCAAGATTTAATAAGTGAGTTTAGCAAGATTGCGGGATGCAAACTCAATAGCAAAAATCATTGTTTCTATATGCTAGCAATAGACAGAGACTGAAATTTTTTTTTAAAAAGCTATTTAAAATACACATAAAAATACTAAATGATTAGGTTCAAGTCTGAGAAAAATTGCACAAGATTTTTACATTTAAATCCACAAAATTTTGCTGAGAGAATTTAAAGGATGCACAAATATATGAAGTGATATATTATCTTAATAAACTATAAGATTAAATATTGTTAAGATATAAATTTATCCAAAATGCATCTCTAGATACAATGCAAACTCAAAGTACCAGCAGGATTTTTTTCTGATATAAATTAACAAGGTTACTCTAAGATTAGTATGTAAATAAAAAGATGTAAAATAGCCAAAACACCTTTGAAGAACAAAATTAGAAGCCTAACATTGCCTGATTTCAAAGCTGTTTATAAAGTTATATCAATCAAGACAACGTAGTATTGATGTAAAGATAGATAATTAGATCAGCCGATAAAATAGAGTGCAGCAATAGACCCACACATTTATGGTAAATTGCTTTTCAATACAGATGCCAATGCAATTCAATGGGGAAAAGATAATGTTTTTACAAATTACGCTAGAATTATTAGATAGTTGTATTTAATATATATCTTAACCTTTACTTCACACCATTTATGAGAGTTAACTCAAATGGATAAAAGAATAAAATTAAGGAACTAAAACAGTAACCTTCTAGAAGAACTCTGAAGAGTATTTGAGTTTGGCAAACATGTCTTAAAAATAACAAAGAATGAAGTATAAAATTAAAAATAATAAATTCAATTTCAAAATCAATAATTTCTGCTCTTCAAAAGACATTGTGTGAAAACAAAAAGGCACACAGACTGGTAAACAATCTTTGCAACACCCCCCCCCCCCGCAAAAATTTGCAAAACATTTGACCAAACTTTTTCACCAAAGGTATGGAGGGAAAAGGACATGAAAATATGCTCAATATTACCAGTTATTTTTTAATGCAAATTAAAATCTCATATCTATGTGATGCAAATATTTCCCCCATTTTTTTATTTTTATATTTTTTAAAACTTATTTTAAAAAATTTGCCAAGCAAAATTTGAATTTTTTGTAATATAATTTATTGAACTTTTATTGTATGGTTTCTGAATTTTTGAATTATAGTTAAAAAGCCACCCTCACACCAAAATTATAATGGAATGCTCTGATGGTTAAATTTTGTGCTTTTAGTTTTTGATCTCTTACATTTATATCTCTGATTCATTTCAAATTTATTTTGGAGTATGGTGTTAGAAATAGATCCAATTTCATATTTTCCCATATGGATAGCCAGTTGTTCCAATACCATTTAATGAATACTGTACTATTCCCCCTATTGGTTTAAATAGTCATCTTTATCATATTCTGAATTTTATGTGCATATACTTATGTACATATACCATACATTTTTAATCGTTGAACCTTTATTATATGTTTTATTATCTGATATGACCAGTTTTCCACATTACTCTACCTTTTCACCATAAATACCTAATAAATAAATGCAAAAATAACAAGTTCTGAAAGAAAATTGATATCAAAAGCATACTTACAGCATTGGCTAGAAGGGAAATGGTTCGTTCACCTTCTGAAAGTGGTAGGTAGTGTGGCAAGAAACTTGGAAGTTCTGTAACTAAAAATTTGCAGTGAAATGATAATTAAAATCAGTTGCCGAAAGAAAAAAAAGTAGAAGTTGGATAGGCAACTTAAGAGGTGAAGGGAAATGAGAGGAGGTACCTGATTAAATAAAAGAACCAAATCAGAAACTGAAGATCTGGAGAGACATCAACCTTAACAGTTATTCATCTTTCAGCCCTCAACCCCACCCAATACCACCTCCTCAGGAAGACTGCGTGTGGCACCAGAAATGATGGGTTGTTGGAACAATGCTGAATACCGGCACAACTGGGTTAATACAAAAGGAAAGCAAGGATGCTGCAGCTGCTGTGGAGACTTGTTGAAGCTATAAACACTGGCACACTGACTATGTTGAGAAGGGAGGCCACAAGGATGCTGGCATTCTGGGAGAAACAGAACCAATGTGGGACTGGGAATTGCTATGAGGTTGAAAATCAGAGATCCTGGGAATGAGAGAGTAGGGAGAAGGGAGGAATAGTAAGCTGTGTCTTGAAAATGGTCAAGAGATTAAGAGTTTAGCAATATTGCAATTAAAGATAATGACAAAAATCCAGGGAGTGTCTGTCAGAGTGAAGGTCATAGGTTTAAGTGTAGATAAATTTACTGGAGTTGAGGGAGTGAAATAGTTGTAGTACTAGATGGAATATAGTATAAGATGGGTGACCTATATGTATACTGATATCTCCTAGGTCATGGCTGGATGCAGAATAGAGGAAAAGGTTAAGTTACACCCTAATGACCTAAATTAGAAGTTCTCAAAGTGAAGAATGTGAATCCATTTGGATCCTCAAGACACTTGTCAGAAATTCTATGAGGTAAAAGCTAATTTCATAATACAAAAATGTATTTGCCTTTTTTACTGTGTTGACATTTGCCCTGATTGTGCAAAAACAGTGTGAGTAAAGCTAACATCGTAATTAATGTTGAGAGACTAAATATTTTCTCCCTAAAATGAGAAATAAGACGTCTGTTCTCATCACTTTTACTCAGCATTGCATTGAAGGTTTGAGTCAGAGCAATTATTCAAGAAAGAGAAATAAAAGAAATCCAGGTTGAAAAAGAAGTAAAGCTATCTCTATTTGCAGATGACCTTATCTTGTATATAGAAAACCCTATGGAATCCACAAAATAACTATTGGAGCCAGTAAACAAGATAAGCAAGTTTGCAGAAGAGAATATCAATATACAATACTCAACTGTATTTCTATACACTAGCACTGAATAATCTAGAAATAAATTTAAGAATGCAATTACATTTACAATAGCACCAAGAAGAAGAAAATACTAAGATAAAAATTTAATGAAATAAATATAAGACTTATATACAAAAAAACAATAAAAAACTTTTGTTTAAAGAAATTAAGGAAGAACGAAATAAATGGAGAACTATCCCATATTCCTGGAACAGAAAACTTCATATTGTTAAGAAGATAATATTTTCCAAATTGTCCTATAGGTTCAATGCAATTCCTATCAAAATTTCAGCTTCTTTTCTTTTATACAAATCGACACAACTGATCCTAAAATTCATATGGAAATGTAAGGAACCCTGAATAGCCAAAAAAATCTTGAAAAGGAAAATCAAAGGTGAAAGATTCACATTTCCTGATTTCAATATTATTATAAAGCTATGATAACAAAAACAGTGTGGTACTGGCATAAGGAAAGACATATAGATCAATGAAATAAAATCAAGAATCCATCAAGAAACTCTAACATTTATTGTCAATTAATTTTTGATAAGGGCGAGAAGGCAACTCAATGGGAAAAAATAGCCTCTTCAACAAATGGTGTTTATAGTAAACTGGATATTCACCTGAAAAGAGTTGGGCCCTCCCCTCACACCTTAAGTAAAAATTAAATAAAAATAGATTAAAGACCTAAGTGTAAGAACTAAAAATTTAAGACTCTGAGAAGAAAACATAAGAATAAATCTTTAATCCCGTGGATTAGGCAATGGCTTCTCAGATAGGACAACAAAAGCATAGGTGAATAAAGTAAAAATAAATCAAGTGGACTTCATCAAAATTAAAAACTTCTGTGCTTCAATGATATCCTCACAAAAGTGAAAATATATATTACAGAATGGGAGAAAATATTTGCAAATCATATTCTCTAATAAGATTTTAGTATCCAGAATATATGGAGAACTCTTACAACTCAGTAATAAAAAAGACAACCCAAGTAAAAATTGGTCAAAGGATTCTAGTAGACATTTTTCCAAGGAAGATATAAGAATGGTCAATAATCACGTGAAAAGAAGCTCAACATCTTTATTCATCAGGGAAATGAAATCAAAACCACAATGAGATACCACTTGGCACCCACTAGAATGCCTATAATGAGAAGTATTAGAAACAAATTGTATGTTTCATACATTGCTGATAGAAATGTACAATTGTGCAGCCACTTTGGAAAAAGTCTGGCCGTTTCTCAAATGGTTAAACAGAGTGTTACCATATGACCCAGCAATTCTGCTCCTAGGTATATATCCAGGAAAAATGAAAACATGTTTACACATGAACTTGTACATGAAAGTTTGTGGCAATGTTATTCATTGTTGCCAAAAAGAGGGAACAACTCAAATGTCCATAGATTGATGAATGAACAAACAAAATGTCATATATCTATAGAATGAAATATTATTTGCAATATGGATGAGCCCTGAAAACATTATGTTAAGTGAAAAAAATCCAGACACAAAATATCACATATTATATAATTCTATTTCAATGAAATATCCAGAATAGGAAAATCCATAGAGAGAGGAAGTAAAATAGTGGTTTCCAGGGCCAGAAGAGGAGGAGAGATGGGGAGTAACTGCTAATGGGGTGATAAATTTTTCTAGAATTTCATAGTGGTGATGGTTGCGCAACTTTGTGAATATACTAAAAACTGCTGAATTGTACACTTTATAAATATCAATTTTATGGTATATAAATTACAACTCAATAAAATTGTCATTGTTAAAAAAAACAAAACTAAAGTAAACAGTGGTGGATATAACTACTGGTACCTTAGCACAAATTAATGCAGCAGTACTAAACTCAGTGCTTGTAGTCATTGTATTTTCTGTGCCACCCACTCATGGTAAGAAATAAAAAAAGCAAGCCAGTTTTACTTTAAAAAACCCTCTTTCATAAAGCACTAAAAATATTACTTTTAGTAAATTTCAACTCTGAGTATAATATTCTGTTTAATGACACAGGAAGTATGCATGAAATTCTTCTGAATAGTGAAGTGTGCTTGACTCCAGGGCATATACTCTTGAGATTGTTTGAGCTGCAAGCTGAACTAGCCATTTTTTCATGGAATGTAGTTTAAAAAAAAACAAAACAGACAAACTATGGTTATTCAAATTTGGGTATCTAGTGGACATCTCAAAAATTGATGAAGTGAGCCTGTCACATCAAGAAAAAAAACTGACGGTATTTGTTGTCAATAATGAAATTTGAGATTTAAAGTGAAAATTAGAATTTTTGGCAACTTGTATCCTCCACTGTAAACTTAATTTTCCCAATACTTAAGGACTTCCCTGATGAGATTGGTGGTGATAATAATGAGTGTGGTTTTTTGATTCTGTGCAATGAAATGTATCATTGGAAAATTCACAAAAGTCATTGAACCATATTTTCCAAGTGACTAGTACAGAATGTTATAAAATCTTGCATTCATAAAAGCTCCACTCCAAATACAAGAAATACTGATGTACTTTAATGTAACAGATCATCAATATGGTTTTTAAGTTGCACATTGCAACTAACTTTTGAGAAACTACTCTTTGTCAATCTTTGTGAGATATCAAAGAACATTCTGAATTATCTGGAAAGTCTATGGAAAGGCTTCTCCATTTTCCAACAACATATTTAAATGGGGCTGGATATTATTCACATACTTCAACCAAAATGACATATTTGCAATAGATTAGATAAAAATGTAAATTTGAGATTCCAACTGTCTTCTATTAAATACTAAAGAGATTTGCAAAAAAGTAAACATTGTCACTCAACTCTATTTTACTGTTTTGGAAAAAATATATTTTTTTCACAAAAATGTATTGCTTATGCAAACACGTATTGGGTTCATTATTTCTTTTCTTTTTCCAATTAATTAATAGAGAATTTTTAAAAATATCTGTTTTAATTTCATGGAAATATACCTAGAGGAATGGAAATCATCAAGTCGAAGGTATACCTGTTCCCCAGTGTTCATCGCAGCACTCTTTACAATAGCTAAGAGTTGGAACCAGCCCAAATGTCCATCATCGGAGGAGCTGATATGGAAAATGTGGTATATCTACACAATGGAATACTACTCAGCTATAAAAAAGACTGAAATACTGCCATTTGCAATGACATGGATGGACCTAGAGAGAATTATATTAAGTGAAACAAGTCAGACACAGAAAGAGAAATATCACATGTTCTCACTTATTTGTGGGAGCTAAAAATAAATAAATAAATACAAAAAGAAAAAACAGGGTGAGGAGGAAGAAGACATAACAATTACAATTCCTTGAAATTCATATGACAAGCATACAGAAAGGACATTGTTGGGAGGAAGGGGGAAGACAGAGGAGGGAGGGAGGTTTCGGTAATTGGCCGTAATAATCAACCACATTGTATTTTGACAAAATAAAATATATATTAAAAAAATATATATATATATAGTAAATCTCTATAAATATAATCCTCATTTAAAAAGCTCTTTGGGATCTTCAATAATTCTCAAGGGTCTAAATGGATCTTAAAACCAAAACGTTTGAAAACTACTGGCATGAATAATGTAAAGGAGGAATATATAGTTAAAAAAGAGAAGAATCTTTAAATATAATTGGATACATTGAATAGCAAAAAAAAAAGTTTATGCATTAGAGTTAGAAAAATAAAAAACAGAATACAACAGCATATCAAAAAGATTATACAATATGAACAAGTGGGATTTCATCCCAGGGATTCAAGGATGGTTCAACATTTACAAATCAATAAATGTGACATACCACACCAAAAAAAGCAAGGACAAAAACATGATTATCTCAATAAATGCAGAAAAAGAATTTCACAAAATTCAGCATTCCTTCAAGATAAAGATCCTCAACAAATTAGTTATAGAAGGGAAGTATTTCAACACAATAACAGCCACATATGACAAACCCACTGCCAACATCATCCTGCATTGGGAAAAACTGAAAGCTTTTCCTTTAAGAACAGGAACAAGACAAGGATGCCCACTCTCACCACTCCTATTCAACATAGTATTAGAAGTATTAGCTAGAGAAATCAGACAAGACAAAGAAATAAGGGTCATCCAAATTAGAAAACAAGTCAGGTTGTCACTGTTCACAGAATGACATGATCCTATATATAGAAAAATCCATAACCTCTACCAAAAAACTCCTAAAGCTCACAAACAAATTCAGTAAAGTTACAGGATATAGAATCAATACACAAAAATCAGTACTGTTCTTATATGCCAAAAATGAACAAGCAGAAAAAGAAACCAAGCAAGCAAGCCCATTTAAAATAGCTACCAAAAGAATAAAATACCTAGAATAAATTTAACCAAAGAAGTGAAAGATGACTACAATGAAAACTACAAAACACTGCTGAAAGAAATTAAAGAGGACACAAAAGATGGAATGACATTCCATGTGTTAATGACATTCATTAACGTAGTGAAAATGTCCATACTACCCAAAGTGATCTACAGATTCAATGCAATCCCCATCAAAATACCAATGACATTTTTCACAAAATAGAAAAAAAAATCCTAAAATTCATATGAAACAACAAAAGACCCTGAATAGCCAAAGCAATCCTGAGCAAACAAAAAAATAAAGCTGGAGGCATAACACTACGTGACTTGAAGTTATATTGCAAACCTACTGTAACCAAAACAGCATAGTACTGGCATAAAAACAGACACTCAGATAAATGGAACAGAATAGAAAACCCAGGAATCAACCCACATACTTACAGCCAACTGATCTTTCAGAAAGGTAACAAAAACATACGTTGGGGAAAAGATTATCTTTCAATAAATGGTGCTTGGAAAATTGGACATCCATATGCAGAAGAATGAAATTCGACCTGTACCTCTCACTGTATACCTATATCAACTTAAAATGGATAAAAACTTAAATATAAGACCCCAAACCATAAAATTACTGAAAGAAAACATAGGGGAAACACTCCAGGAAGTAACACTGGGCAAAGACTTTATGAATAAGACCCCAAAGTACAGGCATCAAAAATAAACAAATTGGATTATATCCTACTGAAAAACTTCTGCACAATGAAGGAAACAATGAACAGAGTGAAAGGACAACCTACAGAATAGGTGAAAATATTTGCAAACTATGCATCCAACAAGGGATTAATACCCAGAATATACAGGAACTCAAACAACTTCACAGTAAAAAGCCAAATAATCCAATTAAAAAAATGGGTGAAGGAACTGAATAGACATTTTTCAAAGGAAGACATACAAGTGTCCAACAGGTACATGAAAAAATGCTCAAGATCATGAATCATCAGGGAAATGCAAATCAAAACCACAATGAGATACCATCTCACCCCAGCTAGACTGGCCTTTATCAAAAAGACTGAGAATAACAAATGCTGGCAAGGATGTGGAGAAAAGGGGACTCTTCTACACTGTTAGTGGGATTGTAAATTAGTATGGCCATCATGGAAAACAGTATGGAATTTTCTCAAACAACTACAGATAGATCTATCACACAATTCAGCAATCTCACTTCTGGGTATATACTCAAAGGAATGGAAATCATCATGTCAAAGGGATACCTACACTCCCATGTTCATCACAGCTCTATTTACAATAGCCAAGACATAGAACCAAACTAAATGTCCAGGACTTCCAGTCAAGAAAGCAGAATAGACGGTATCCAGTGTCACTCTCTCCCAGAATCAACCAATTTACAACTATTAAAAAACAGTGAATGCCAAGCTGGGGTTGCTAGCGCTCAAGGGAAGAGGAGATACCTACAGAGTTCATGAAGGCAGGGGATGCCATGATGAGAGAAAGAATGGACTGCTCCGACCATTTCAAGCCTCGACCACTTCGAGGCCGGCCCTGGTGAGCACATGGAGCAAGAGATAACAAAAGCCACAGCTGTGCCCTCCATATGAAGTTGCTTGGAGGTGGCAGGGGAGAAGAGGGCCTTGGTGGCCCCCAGGCAGCAAGATCACTAAAAGGGTTCCCATGGACCTACATAGGAGCAAGAGGCCACAACTGAGAAAAGGAGCCACTCAAAGGCTGGTGAGTCATCACAAGGCACTGTAGCATGGCTTGTTCTGTAGGAAGTGTTTGGAGTATGGGCAGTGGAGGACATGAGCCCACCCAGGGGAACACTGGGGCACAACACGGACAGCTGATCTGCCCTCCAATCAGCACAGACTCACTCAGTGAAGAGTGGTCAGGAGTACAGATCTGCAGGGGGTGCTGTTTGCTGAAAAGACTCAGGCCCAGACCGGAATTTCCATACAACCTGAGTGTTCTGGACTTCACATGACCTGGATGTGCTTTTAAGTTCAACAGTTAAAACCTGAGCTGTACAAAAAGCCTTCCCCAGGGAATCAGTAGCAAAGCAGCAATTTAGCTGAACCACAGGGCTCAAGTGCGTGTTCCTATAGGAAGTTTCTCCATTTAAGAAGTAATCAAATGACAACAAATTAGTTCTGGTAAAGAGTTTAAGTGGCAGGGGTAGCTAATAATCCAACACAGAAGAAAGAAAAAACAAAAAAAAAAACCCCAGATCAGAGATAAAGTTCTGATGTTAACCATTAAAGGTCTAACATCACAAAAGAACACCTATAAAACCTAGAAGGACCGGAAGTGCCCTGGGCTCCCAAGCCAGGGTTGGGGGTTTGTGGAGGGCCTCAGCCACATCCCCCCAATGTCCATATCCAGCCCAGTGATAACCACCAGGACACTGCCAGAGGTACCCTGACCTCCCAACCCAGGGTGGTGGGGGGCTGAGGGCCTCAGCCACAGCCCCCCAATGTCCACACCCAGCCCAGCAATGACCACCAGGCCACTACCTGAAGCACCCCAAGCCCCTGAGCCCAGGCAGTGGGGAGATGAGGGCCTCAGCCACGACCCCCTGAAGTCCATGTCCAGCCTAACTATGACCAAGCCACCACCAGAAGCCCTGTGGGCTCCTCTGCAGGAATGAGGGGGTGTTATGGGCCTGGACCACACCCTCCCTTCCTCCTTCCTCCTCCTCTCACCCTATTCCCCTCCCTTTCCTCTCTCCCCTTCCCTCCCTACTGCTCCACAACAACATCTTAGAATGTAATAATAATAATAATAATAATAATAATAATAATAAATATACCAAAAAAAAAAAACCCAACAAACTAAATGTCCATCGATGATGACTGGATATGGAAAATGTGGTATAAATGCACAGTGGAATAAAACTCAGCCATAAAAAAGGAATGAAATTCTGCCATTTGCAGCAACATGGATGAGCTTGGAGAAAATTATGTTAAGTGAAATAAGCCACACACAGAAAGAGAAATACTGCATGCCCTCACTCATAAGTAGGAGCTAAGAAAGGAAGGAAAGAAGGGAAAGAGGAAAGGAGGGTGGGAGGGAGGAAGCAAGGAAAAGAAAGAAAGATAAATACCATAATAAAACATTGAACTTTCAGAAGGACAGAATAGACCTATAGTTACTAGAGGTGAAAAAGAGAGAGGGGAAGGAGGGTCAGGCAGTAATTGGGTAAGGGACACTATCATAGTTATGATTTGTAATGATGAACATGCTAATAATATAGATTTGATCATCACATACTGTACTAAAATACTGATAGTCAACTCTTCACCACATAAATATGTCAAATCAATTATGTTTGACTTCAAAAAACAAATTTAACAGAAATGTTTCAAAATGGAAAAAAAAGAAAAATAATAACTGCATTTAAATACATCAAAGTTTTTATAATATTCCAGACACTATTCTAAGAGCTTTGCCAGTGTTAACTCTTTTAATCTTTGGCACAAGTTTATGATGTAGGTGCTATTACTATCTTTGTTTTACATATGACACTGAGAGGTTAAGTAAGCTGCTCAAAGTCACACAGCTAGTAAATATCAGAGACATATTTGGGTCTAAGCAGGTTTGACTTAAAAATTTGTGACATCTAATTTGTAAGTGGCAGGATGTGGCTACAAGAATGCTGATCACACTGCCAGCTGCTATAGAACACAACTGTCGCTTTCTATGTGCCTCATTTGTATTCAGAACCATTCTGGGTATTTGTCACACTTTATCTCATTAATCTACAAAAGAGTTTGTAAAACTGATATTATACTTCTTCTTTGCAAATGAGAACATTGAGACTTAGAGACATTCAATAGTTTGTTCCAAGTAACAGCTATTTAAGTACCAGATAACCGAGTGGAGAGTTCAGCACTTTGTTTAATTTCTAAATCATAACTTTTTAGCATTTTCCTTTACAACTCTAAAGATAGTTACTCCCAGTGTTCTACCAGAAAATAGCTTTAAAATAAACCAAGTCTCAAACCATTGGTATTCTAAACACTTTTAATTACCAGGAAATCACTGTTGTTATACATAAATAAATAATTTTCTATGGCTGACATAAAATACGAGGATCTATCTATCTACCATCTATCTATCTATCTATCTATCTGTCTGTCTGTCTGTCTGTCTGTCTATCTATCTATCTATCTCTGCATATGGAAAAAACTAATGTAGATGATACAGACACACACACACACACACACACACACATATTTTGGGGCAAAATTTAGAACCACGATTTCTATAGATTGTATAGATATAGAACTAAAACTAGAAATACCAAATGTAAACTTTCACAATATTAGTAATAGATGACATTTCTTATATGTTCAAATGCTTACTAAGATTTAACAATAATATTAATAATAATGTATCATTCTGTGCTACTGCAATGTGGATAAGGACAAAAGAGTTTTAGAGTTATAATAAACTTACTGTTCTAATATTTGGATTTACAGTTAACATTTTTCCTCTCTCAAAATGAACTATACATAATATCAAGTTTTGTCATTAACTATTAACTTTCATTTTTCACCAGCACTATCTTGTTTCTATAAACCAAAATCTTAATGAGAAATAGTTTTTATCTTTTTGTACCTGCCTGTTTTTCTGACTGTACTGCATTTATCTGGCCTCAGTCTTAATGAAATTGCCTATTCTATAAGAAAAGTCTAATTAGTACAATTTGGAGGAATTCAATTATCAGACACATTCAATAATTATATTGTGACTTAGAACCATTAAGAGAGTCAAATAATAAATGCATTTAAAAAATATTTTAGAACTTTCATTTGCCCTAACAAAGGGAAAAAAATAAAATAAAATAAAAGCTAGTTTTTATATACTGGTTCATTTTGGGGATACTCTTTATAAAAAAAAAATGCATTAAGCCATTCCAGAATTGTCTTCTTTTATTTACTAGTTTGGAATCATCATTTTTAATATCTAATTTTCTTTTGTATTCAGACCTCTGTTTTTGTCTATTTTAACTTAATTTTTGACCAGGTGTGAATGCCATTTCATATCATTTGCACATTACTAGACATTGGACATACTGAGGCCAACTTTCATTACCAATAAATCACAGTTTCTCATTAAGAGCTAATGAGCTCTTATATTGTCCCTCTGATTATTGCCCCTGTTCCATTTGAAAAAGAAAACATTTCATCTTTTTTATTCTCTTTCTCAAGCCTACCTTTCAGGACATTAGCATTTTTAAGGAACAGTAGTGAGATGAGCTTATCATGGCTTCAATCTTACTTTTACTCTCTGATAAGAAAAAGAGGCAGTGTTAAATTCTAGGTTATTAAGAGTGCTGCCTCTTAAGTGACTTAGAGATAAGATTAAATGCCTGCTCTGCCATCTATTGCCCAGATAATATTGCATATTTTATTTAGCCTTGCCTTTCCTCAGTTTCCTCATCTCTAAATGATGATAATACTTGCTCTGTTGCTGTATAATTATGATTAAATGAGATAATAAATGAAAAGTGCTCAGCACACTGCCTGGCACATAGCAAGTGCTCATCTCTTGGTAGTTGTGATTTGGAGAATGAATTGGCTCCTTCACAGAATTCTTGCCTCTTATAGCTTTTCTTTCCACTTGCTGATTGTCTAAAGCAAGAGCCTCTGAATGAATGGGGAAGAAAACAAATAATTTTTTTCCAAATATATAAGGTTTATCTCTGCCTTTATTTTTAGGATAAGTAGTGAGGGATAGCAATGAATTTAAAATGTAAGGAAAGAGAAGCATAATAATATTTCATGAGAGCAATAATGAAAAATGAAATAGCCAGACACAAAATATACTCTTTGCAACTATGAAATCAGTTAGCAGGGAAAAAAGGAAACTTGTTAGTTAATTAATAGGTGCACTAACTGGTTATAGAAATCAAATAGAAATCTATAGTAAAATCCTCAGAAAGATAAAATATTTAACTTATTATAAAAGAACAAAATGTTATTTTTTACAAAAAGAAAATTCAGAAAACCAACAAAAGTCCTTAGAAATTATTGATAGAAAATAAATTTTAAAGAGACTATAACATATAAAACAATAACAAAAAGACAATTAAAAGATCTAAAGGTAAAGTTGAGGAAATGTTTTAGAAAGTAGAAGAAAAATAATAATGTCTCAAGATGAGACAGAGAATAATTTCAGGAGTTTGAACCTCTAACCAATAAGAGTTCCAGAGAAAGAGCAGAAAAAACAAAAGAGAAGATACTGTCAAAGAAATGCTAGAAGAAAATGTCCCCTAAAATGAAGAACTTGAGTTTCCAGAACATCCCTAACGATTAGGAACTTAGTTAAACAGAAATAGCTGAGCCTAAGTCAGTTTCACTAGACTGTTTTCCAACTTCCAAAATTTTGCTGTTAATCTGACATTTTTGGTCATTTCTTCTACTGTTTTTATGGTAGGCTTTCCTATCTGTCTGAAATAATATTTGTGTATATTCCTTCTTGTTTAATTGGAATTCTCTTGATTATCATTTTCATAAAATCTCCATAGTCTAGTAGCAGAATGCTATATTCATAGTATGGACTTATTATATACTTGCTTAATAAATGAACAATTTTTTGAATGAGTAAGAATTTTAGAGTCAGTCTAGACCACATGCTGTGTCCACTTCTTCAGAGTTACTAATTACTAACGTTAAGAATTTGGGCATATTATTTCTGATTTGAGACTCAGTCTTCTTATGTGTATAATAATGTTAACAATAAATTACTGAGATATTATTTGAGAATGAATGAAATAATATTCATAAATTACCTAATATAGTCCTGTAACCTGGTAGGTAGTTAATAAATGTTATTAACCATCCCACCACTCCCATAACACAGCATCACTGTGCACACGAACAAGACCTTCCCTAACTTTCCTCTCAATTATTAATTCAAAACCTACTTCTAATTTAGTTATTTATAAATGCAACCTTTCCATGGGACTCTAAAGAACTTTGTCAATATATAAAATGTAACTTTTATTGAGAAAAATATCTATTAAATTCACATACGTCACGTAAAATTGTTCAGTAATATATTTCACCTACTAAGAAATTATGAAAAAAAGAAAGATAGACGCACTCTCAAGATTGTACAAGTTAAACTGTGGAGTTTTAGCAATTTGATTCCATTCAACAACCCAGGCTATTCCATATATTTATTTCTTTGGGAATAAGAGTTTGAACAAACAAACAAACAGAAAACCTTTTTCTGTGCATTCTTTCCTAGTCAGAAGGTGATTTAATTTCTCTTGGCTTCCATTAAGTTGTTTCAGTAAATGCTGAATCTAAGGGAAGCTATACAACCATTTTTGTTCTCACAGTTGTTTTTTTTTATTGTGGTAAAATATGCATAAAATAAAATTTATCATTGTAACCATTTTTAAGTTACAGTTCAGTGGCTGTAAGTACATTCACATTGTGTACAACCATCACCACCATCTCCAGAACTTTCTCATCTTCTCAAACTGAAACTCCATACCCATTAAATAATAACTGTCCATTCTTCCTTCCCTCAGCCCCTAGCAACCACCATTATGTTGACTACAACCATTTTTAAAAGTAATAATTTAGAATTTAATTATTATTAAATAAAAATACAAAAGACACTAATTATATTCTAGTTATTTGGCTATGTACATTTCATTGTGTTCTGAATCCTGCAATATTTCCTTTATCAACAGGAAAAATAAAACTGCAAGTTAATTCTAATATTCATATGAACTATAACATGAAACAAACAGCCCACTGCTGGGAAATAGAAGATTGGAGCTCTGGTATATGGCTTTGAATAACTATATTTAACCAATTAATTTAGGTACAATGGTTTTCAAAAAGGTTTATCTCCATACATAAAAAATAATATTCATTTGTCCCTTCCAAAAATTTACACTTAATATAATGAGTTAAAGTTTCCCTTTTCATAGTAGGGAGGATCTTCCCTGAGCAGAAAGGAAAGGATCATCATCTAGGACTAAATTTGCTAAAAAATAAATTATTTGTGTGGCATGAAATAGCTGTACTTTTATATTCTAAATGAATTGTCTATAGGAAATTGTCAGAAGATAGAAGTGGTTGAGTCAGAACTAGGTTCAGAACTATCTTAAGAAATAAGATTAAAAGGCTACCCACCCCAAATTACCATTTTTATTGCAGGATATAAAATGTTCACATTAGAAAGTCAATCCTTTGACTAAGTTCGTATTCCTCCTTGTCTTTCTAAATAAAAAAGCTCTACGGATTCACCGACATGTTAACATGTTGATAAGACAGATTATTAAACCATTGCCCTTGGTTTCAAAAGGAATGGTGACAATAGTACGGTACTCAGACACGTGAGGTGTGAGTATAGGGTCATAAGGAGATATAAAATGGGTGGAAAAGAGACAATAAAATAAGCACGAAGGATCACAAAAGATGGGATTGGAGGTCACTTGTTTTATAATTGTTGCTTAGAGTCACCCCAGGAAATAACACCCTTGTGTTGCTGAAAAAATGAGATTCTTGAATTATTTCTAGGGGGCTCTGCCTTCTTCCAATTTAGATTCTTGTAGGAAAAAATACATACTTCTCTTGGAATGAATGAATAAAGTAAGTAAGTTACATTTCTGTTAAGGAACTTTATCATGGTGATTAGCAGACTTTCCTAATGAGTAGACTAAATCAATCAAGCAACCACCTTTATGTAGGTTCCACAAATCTGTTTTATATATCCTAATATAAATCCATTTTGTCTGAAAATAATAACTAACAATAACACAATAATAGTTGTTGTAATATATCCATTACTATGTGCTTTTAATATGCATTATCTCATTTAATACTCACAGCAGCATGAGTTAACATGTTTCAGTCTCACTGAATGCTCACAGCAGCTCTATGGGTAGGAAATAACTTTATCACCTATTTTAACAGACAAGAAAACCAAACCTAAACCAGTTGTAATACCTGTAGAGGGTTATATAACTAATAAATGTGCAAGCCATATTTGAAGCCCAGTTGTGTCTGTTTCAAGATCCTGGGGTCTCAGAAACCTTATTCTATGTATACTTATATCTTCTGAAGGAAAACTATGAATATGCAAGATACTTAAGTTATTATCATTATCTTAAGAAGAATGTTTTGGTAATGAAGGCTATGGAATGTTGGTATACATTTCCAAAAGAGTATGTTGAGTCTTTTCTTAAAACGCCAGAAAATAGGCTGGGTGATCAATATTAATTATAGTAGCTAATGTTAATGACTATCAATTATGTTTCAGACACCATGTAAAGCATTTTCACATATGACCATGTGAGGCAGATAATTTTATTTCCATTTTGTCAATTAAGAAACAGATTCAGAAAAATCAAACCCACATCCAATAAAAGATGGAGCCAGAATTCAAGCCTGAATTGTTCCTAAATGAAATTCACCCTTTTTCGACTATGCCACAGTACCACCAAAAGGCATACATGATTCAAAATCACCTGTGTAGGACATTGTCAAAGAAAACTTCAATTAATCAGAGCCTCAAATTATTCTTGGATAAGAAGACTCAATATTGTAAGGATGCCAATTCTCCCTAAATTAAGCTCTAAATTTAATGAAATCACAATCAATATTCCAAATGGAGGGCAGAAATAGGTCAAAGAGGTGATAGCTATAGGAGAGCAATTTTCAGCTCAATATAAGAAAGCATCTTATATGAGTTAGAATAATCCAGAAATGGAACAGAATTGTAAGACAGTCAACCTTCTGTTGCCATCCGAATTACAATAAAGGATAAATTGACCACCTGTTGAGGGATGCTCAAATAGTATCTGAAAAACTATCATTTCCTAAAAGTCCATTTTCTAGGCACTGAACTACCCACTTTGATTTTTTATCTTCATACTCCACTTATTTTCTAGACATACAATATGGTTAATAGTGAGTGAGTAAGAGCATGTGTCATCACATGGCCTTGGGCTTGAATCTCAAGACTGCTCTGTACTAGCTGCAAAACTGTGACAAATGTCTTTAACTCCGTAGGGGTCAGTTTCCTGGACTGTAAAATGGGCATAATAAGACCCACCAGGCAGTATTCTTCTAGGATTAAATATAATAATATTGAAAGAACATTAGCACATTACTGACTACATGTCAAGTTTTAATAAGTGGGAGGAGTTATTGACATGGTGTAACTGAAAATTGGATGAGTTAAATGATGTGCTTCAGGAAACAGCAAATATTCACTTGAAGTAGGTAATCGTTAAATTCTTTCTAACTTTAAGAATCTATGAATTCATGGAATTATAACTAACTTTTCCCAATGTTACAATTTTACAGAAACATGATATAAGGAAGTGATAAAATTTCTGTAAAATTAATGTATTACCTAACCATGAATTACCAGCTTAATTTAACAATACATATTTAAATAAACTAATTTAGCATTTCAAAATCTTTTACATAAAAAGAAAAAAAAGTAAAGAACTTAAAACAAGGCAACTCACAGGTGATTGACCTATTTAAGATCTCAATTTCCTAAGGAAATGGAGAAATATATGTTTTAAGGTTAGAGAAAGTCATTTTTAAACATCAATGCTTCTGATGAACCTGAAGAGAGTTGCTCTTTTCTCCTTTGCTTCTTGGTAGGATGAATAGAAATCTCAGAAATCTCTCTATAAATACAGACCAGGAGACAAATCACTCTCTCTCCACTGGGGATGCTTCCGAACCAGGGCTGGAAGAAGAAGGTAGACAAATGCAGCCTGAAGAGACTGGTTTTAGCTACATTGAGAAACAAGTAATATTCAATATTTTATAACCAAGTTAAGATACACCAGTGGTAGACCTTTCTAGGACCCTAATGTTTAGTGAGCATTATTAAACTTTCATTTCCTATGTGTTTTCTTCATTGAACCTGGATATATGTATGCTTTATTTAACATGAATTGAAACTGATATATAACCTGAGAGACTTGTAAGCTGAGTGAGAGAGGATGATATTACCTGTCTTCATCTAATAAGAAGAAAATAAGGAAAAGATATTAACAGCTAAATTGCCTGAAGGGAAGATATGTCTGGAGGACAAGACTGTGACAATTTTCTTGGCATAGAAAATTTTCTGGGCAAAGACAAACAAAGAATGGGTATGCTGAGGACAAAGACCAAAGGCAATTGCTAGTTAAATTTTGACAAGTATTAAGGATGCAGACAGTGGTCAGTAGACTACGACAAACAGTTGATAACCAAATGAAAGATTTTACAGATTGCAGCAGGTACAGAAGTGATTTGCCAACAGCTAATTCTTCTTCTTCTTAAAACAGCTTTGTTGAGGTATAATTGGTGTACTATGAACTGCCCACATTAAAAGTGTAAAATTTGATGTTTCGACATATGTATATGTTTATAAAACCATCGCTATAATCAGGATAGGGAACATTTTCATCCCCCCCCCCCCCCCCCCCCCCACACACACACACACAGCGAAGGTTTCCTCCTGACCCTTCGTAATCCCTTCTCTCTCCCCCACCTCTACTGCCCCCAAACCTGCCTTCATCAAACCACTGATCTGATTTCTGTTACTATAGGTTTGTTTGCCCTTTTTAGAGCTTTAATTAAACAAAAATCACACAGTAGTCTTAGTAGTCTGGCTTCTTTCACTCAGCATAATTATTTTGATGGTCAAAGATGTTGCTGTGTGTATCAATAGTTCTTTTCTGTTTGTTGCTGAGTAGTGTTCTATTATTTGAGTGTACCCAAACTACTTTTTCCATTCACTTATGGATGAACATTTTGGGGTTTTTTTTGTTTTTTTTTTTTTTTTTTTTTTCATTTGGAGCTTTTGTAAATAAAACTGCTATGGATATTCATGTACTTTTCTTTTTTTTAATTTATTCCAGCTGTTGTAACAAATTTCTATACACTGGGTAGCATTATAAACAACAGAAACTTCTCATAGTTCTGGAGGCTTGGAAAATCCAAGATCAAGGTACAAGCAGATTTGGTGTCTGGGGAGGAACCGTTTCCTGGTTTATAGATGATGCTTCTTGATGTGTCCTCATAAGATGGAAGGTGCAAGGGAGTTCCCTTGGGTCTATTTTCAAAGGGCATTAATCCCATTCATGACCTAATCATCCTCCAAAAGGATCCACATTCTAACATCATCACATTGGTGATTAGATTTCAACATATCAGTTTTGGGAACACAAACATCCAGACCATAGCAATGGGTTTGTATTGCTTTCTGTCTCTTAGCTATTGCCTAAAAGTAGACTGTCTGTATCTTACAGTATGATAGGTATAAGTTTGTTGTTTTTAAGAATCTTCCTGTTTCCAAAGTGGTTTTACCAGCAATGTATGAGAGTTTTAGTTTCGCCATATTCATGGCAATGCTTGGTATGGTCAGGCTTTTAAATTTTAGCCATTGTAACAGGTGTACAGTGGCATATGATGTATTTTATCTAGAATTTTTTGATGATATATGTTTTTGAGCAACATTTCATGTGTTTCTTGGCCATCTATATATCTTCCATGGTGAAGTATCTTTCCAAATCTTTGGCTTAAAATTGGATACTTTGTTTCCATATTATTGAATTTTGATGGTTCTTTTTTTCCTAAACATTTTATTTATTTATTTGTTTGTTTGTTTATTATACATATTTATGGGGTACAGAGTTGACTATCAGTATTTGTGTACAGTATGTGATGATCAAATCAATATTATTAGCATGTTCATCATTATAAATCATAATTATTCTCCCTCCAAAGATGTGCTACAGAATAACAAAGCTCTGTTGCTGTCTGTCTACGAATAAATCATGGGCTGTTATCTTTCTGTCAAGTACGTCACCCTCACCCCATGATAACTGAACTCAATCTAGACCTCCCCATGGCCACATTCCCTCCCTTAGGCTGAGGTCTGCAGCTTGGCTAAACCCCCTTCCTCTCCCCCCTTTTTTTTTTTACCTCTAGTAGCTATAGGTTTGTTCTGTCCTTCTGAAAGTTCAATGTTTTATTGTGCGTTCTCTCTCTCTCTCTCTCTCTCTTCCTTCCTTTCTTTTTTTCTCAGCTCCCACTTATGAGTGAGGACAGGCAGTATTTCTCTTTCTGCATCTGGCTTATTTCACTTAACATAATTTTCTCCAAGCTCATCCATGTTCCTTCAAATGGTACAATTTCATTCTTTTTTATGGCTGAGTAGTACTCCATTGTGTATATATACCACACTTTCCTCATCCAGTCATCTGTCGATAGAAATTTAGGTTAGTTCTGTATCTTGGCTATTGAGATTTTTCTGTTATCTGTTATTATTATTCTGTTACCTAATTAAATTGCATTTTGGTCATAGAACATGCTTTTAATAACTTCAAGCATTTTTAATTTATTGAGAATTGTTTTATAATGCAGAATATGATCTAATTTGGTACATGTTTTGTGTGCATTTGAAAAAAATGCATATCTTGTTTGATAAAGTATTTTATAAATGTCATTTTATCAAGTTATTTCATAGCACTGTTGAACTTTTTTTTATCCTTACTTGTGTCCTCTTTGCTTATTGTGTCAATTGCTTAGAAAGGATATTAAACCTTCTAGTATAGCTATGAATTTGTCTATTTTTCCTTGAAATTCTATCAGTTTTGTTTCTGCTTCATGTATTTTGAAGTTTTATTATTAGGTACATAAGTATTTACTATTGTGTGTATTTTTGAGACTTGTATAATAAAACAAAGTTCATTCTCTCTAATGATATTCTTTTTCTGAAATTTAATATTAACAAAAACACTTCAGGTTTCTTTTGATTAGTATTAGCATGGTATATATATTTCCTTCATTTTTACACTTAATGTATTAGTCTTTCTATTTAATGTAAGTTTTTTTAAGTAGGATATAATAGGTCTTGCTTTGTAATCCAATCTGACCATCTTAGTCGTTTAGTTGGTGTTTAGCCATTTACATTTAATGTTTTCATTAATGTGGCTAAGTTAAATTTATCAACTTGTTATTTGTTTTATATTTGTCCCATCTATTTTTTTTCTCTTTTCTGCCATCTTAAGTGAATAGTTTTTTCCATTCTAATTTCTTTGTTTATTAGGTATAACTCTTTGTTTAGTTATTTTAGTGGTTGTTTTTAGGTTTTGCAGTACATCTTCACCTTATCACACTTTACTTTCAAATGATATCATACCACTTTACATATATGATAGAATCTTACCATAGTACAGCTTGATTTCTCCCCTCTGAGATACATGCTTTTATTGTCATGCATTTTACTTTTATATATGTTATAAACTACACTACCTTGTTATTATTTTTGTTTAAATGGCCAATTATCATATAAAGAAATTTTTAAAATAATAATAATAATAATAAAATCTTATGTACTAACCCAGTGTTCTTTGTTCTTTTGTATAGGTCTATATTTCCATCTGGAATAATTTCCTTTTTACCTGAAGACCTTCCTTTAACATTTCTTGTAGTGCAAGTCTTCTGGAGATATCTTCTGTAGATAAATTCTTTAACCTTTTATACGTCTGAAATGTCTTTATTTTATCTTTAAAGTACATTTCTGCTGAATACAGAATACTATGTTGACAGTTTCTTTTCTTTCAGTAAGTTAAAAATGATTCTCTGGGCCAGCCCCATGGCTCACTCGGGAGAGTGTGGCACTGGTAACACTGAGGCCGGATCCTATATAGGGATGGCCAGTGCGCTCACTGGCTGAGCGTGGTGCAGAGTGCACCATGCCGAGGGTTGCGATCCCCTTACCTGTCAAAAAAGAAAAAAAAAAAAACAACGCTCTACTGTTTGCTGATGCTTGCCTTGTTTCTGATTTTAAAAATCCAATTTTATCCTCAATTTTGTTCCTCTCTATATATCTTCTTTTCTACTGCTGCTATTAAAATTTTTTCACTTGTTTTGAGCAAGTTGATTATTATGTGCCTTAGAGTAGTTTTCTTTGTATTTCTTGTGCTTGAGATTTGTTTAAGTGTTCTTCCATCTGTGATTTCATAGTTTCCATCAAATTTGTAAATTTTTCATTCATTATTACTTTACATTTGTATTTTCTCTGTTTTTCTGTCTGTTCATTTGTCTGTATTTCCCCTTGTTTGGGGGACTCCAAGTTAGGGCACTTGAAATTGTGCTTCAGATCACTGATATCCTTTCCATTTTTAAGAATCCTTTAAAATTTGTCTATATTTTATTTCAAAACATTTATATTGCTGTATTTCTAAGATCACTTGCTTGTACAATGTCTAACTGCCATTTATTCTATTCAATTTGTTAACCTTAGACATTGTAATTTTGATGTTTAAAAGTTTGAGGTCTTATTCTCTTTCTACTTTTTATAACTGGTATTTTTAAAAATTATTTTTAAAAGGAATTTATTTATTTCCAACTAAATTGTATTGATTGTGCATAGTTATGGGGTACAGAGTTATATTTCAATACTTGTATACAATGTGTGATGATCAAATTAGGGTAGTTAACAAATTTATCATTGCAAAAATTTATCATTTCTTCATGATGAAAGCATTTAAGCTACTCTCTTCTAGCCATTTGAAAACATACAATAAATTATTGTTGATTATAGATGCCTAGCATTACTGCACTACTGTACACTACTAGAACTTATTTTTCCTATCTAGTTGTAATTTTATGTCCATTAACCACTTTCTCCCTATCCTCTTTACATGCTCTCTTTTCAGCCTCTATTCTACTCTCTACTTCTAAAAGTTCAAGTTATTTTTTATTTTTTAGCTCTCACATATGAGTGAGAAAATGCAGTATTAATCTTTGTGTGCCTGACTTATTTCACTTAACATAGTGTTTTGCAACAAATGACAGGACTTCATTCTTTTACATGACTGAGTAGTATTTCATTGTGTGTGTGTGTGTGTGTGTGTGTGTATATAATGAAAATGTGGTACATATAGATATTTATGTACCACATTTTCTTCATTCATTCATCTGTTGATGGACACCTAGATTTTTTCCATAGCTTGGTGATAGTGAATAGTGCTGGAATAAACACAGAGGTATGCTAATTTCTTTTCCTTTGGATAAATACCCAGCAGTGGGATTGCTGGATCCTATGGTAGTTCTATTTTTAGTCTTTTAAGGAACCTCCATACAGTTTTCGTAATGGCTGTACTAATTTACATTCCCCACCAACAATGTTTAAGAGTTCTTTTTCTCCACATCCTTATGAGAATTTGTTACTTTTTGTCTTCTTTATAATAGCCATTTTAATTGGGGTGAGATGATATCTTACTGAGGCTTTGATTTGCATTTCTCTGATGAATAGTAATGTTGAGAATTTTTTCATATACTTGCTGGCCATTTATATGTCTTCTTTTGAGAAAGGTCTGTTCGTTTTTTAATCAATTAGATTTTTTTTCTGTTCAGTAGGATGTTAATCCCTTGTCAGATGAATAGTTTCCAAATATTTTCTCCCTTTCTGCTGGCTATCTCTTTGCTCTGTTGTTTCTTTTGCTGTTCAGAAGCTTCTTAATTTGATGTAATCTCATCTTATTTTTGCTTTTGTTTTCTATGCTTTAGAAGTCTTCACCATGAAATTTTTGCCTAGACCAATGTCTTCAGGGATATCCCCTACATTTTCTTCTACTAGTTTTATAGTTTTGGATCTTACACTTAAGTCTTTAATTCATTTTGAGTTGTTTTTGTGATATGGTGAAAGATAGGAGTATAGTTTCTTTGTTCTGCATATGTATCTCCAGTTTTTCCAGCACAATTTACTGAGGATTCTGTCTTTTTCCAGCATATATTCTTGGCCCCTTTGTGAAAGATCAGTTAGCTATAGATACATGGATTTATTTCTAGGTTCCCTGTTTTGTTCCATTGGACCATGTGTCTGTTTTTATGCCATATTATGCTGTTTTGATTACGATAGCTTTGTAGTATATTTTGAAGTCAGGTAGTATAATGCCTCTAACTTTATTCTTTTTGCTTAGGATTTATTTGGCTATTTGGGGTCTTTTGTAGTCACATATAAATTTTAGGATTGTTTTTTTCTATTTCTGTGAAGATTGTGATTGGCATTTTCACAGGGATTGTTTTGAGTCTGTAGATTGCTTTGAGTAGTATGGTCACTTGACAATATTAATTCTTCCAATATGTGAACATGAGATGTCTTTCCATTTTTCTGTGTGTTCTCTTTAATATCTTTCATCAGTGTTTTGTAGTTTTTATTGTAGAGATCTTTAACCTCCTTGGATAAATTTACTCCTAGATATTTTTTTTTTGATAGTTATTGTAAATTGGATTTCTTTCTTGATCTCCTTTTCAGCTAGTTCACTGTTGTTGTAGAGAAATGCTAATAATATTTGTATGTTGATTTTTTTATCCTGCAACTTTACTGAATTTGTTTATTTGTTCTAAGATGTTTTTAGTGGAATCAAAACATGTTGTTTAGGTTTTAATATATAGAAGATAATGTCATCTGCCAACAGAAACCATTCAGCTTCTTTTCCAATTTGAATGCCATTTATGTCTTTCTCTTGCCTAATTGCTTTTGCTAGAACTTCCAGTACTATGTTAAACAGGAGAGGTGAAAGTGGGCATCCATGTCTTGTTCTAGTTCTTAGAGGAAAAGCTTTCCAGTTTTTCCTGATCAGTATGATCACTATGGCTTTGACATGTATGGCCTTTGCTGTGTTGAGATAATTTTCTTCTGTACCTAATTTTTTGAGAGTTTCATTATGAAGGGATAATGAATTTGATCAGATTTTTTTTCTGCATTTATTGAGATAATCATATGGGTTTTGTCCTTCATTTTGCTGATGTGGGGTATCACATTAATTTATTTACATATGTTGAACTGTCCTTTCATTTCTGGGATGAATATCATTTGATTGTGGTGTATAATCATTTCAATATGCTACTAAATTCTGTTTGTTAGTATTTTGTTTATCAAGCACATTGGCCTGTAGTTTTTTTTTTTTTTTTAATTTGTGTGTCCTTGTCTGATTTTGATATAAAAGTGGTGCTTGCCTTAAAGAATGAGTTTGGAAAAATACCCTCTACTTCAATTTTTTGGATTAGTTTGAAAATAATTGTATTGATTCTTTTTTAAAAGATGAATTCAACAGTGAAGCCATCCAGTTCTGGATTTTTCTTTGTTGAGAGAGTGCTGATTATTGATTCAATCTTGTTACTCATTATTGGTTAGTTCAGGTTTTCTATTTATTTTTGGTTTAGTCTTGGAAGGTTGTGTGTCCAGAAATATATTTGTTTCCTTCAGATTTTCTAATATGTTGGCATATAGTTGTTCATAATAGTCTCTAATAATTCTTTGTATTTCTATGGTATCATTTTTACTGTCTCCTTTTTCATTTCTGATTCTTGTTATTTGGGTCTCCTCTCTTTTTTTTCTTAGCTTAGCTAATGATTTCTCAATTTTGTTTATTTTTCAAAAAAAAACTTTTAGTTCCATCAATCTTTTTTATTGTTTTTTGGTCTCTTCTTTATTTCTTCTCTGATATTCATTTGTTTGTTTATTTATTTATCTATCTATCTGTCTACTAACCTTAGGATTGAATTCTTCATGTTTTTCTACTTCCTAGAGTTGTGACATTAGGTTTGAAATTTGAAATCTTTGTACTTTTTTGATGTAAGCACTAATGGTAATAAATTTTGCTCTTAGTATTGTTCTTGCAGTATTCCATAGGTGTTAGTATGTTGGGCTTCTATTTTTATTTGCTTCAGGGAATTTTTTTTTATTTCCTGCTTAATTTCTTCTTTGACCCATTGGTCATTCAAGATCATGTTTAATTTCCATGTACTTGTACAATTCCAAAGTTTTGACTGTTATTAATTTCTAGTTTTATTTTATTGTGTTCTGAAAAGATACTGACATAATTTCAATTTTTAAAGGTTTGTCGAGACTTGACTTGTGGCCTATCATAGGGTCTATCCTGGAGAATGATTCATGTGCTGATGAAAAGAATGCTGTATTAGTTCATTTCTGTTGCTTATAACAAAATCCCTGGAACTGGGTAATTTGTAAAGAAACAATATTTATTGCTTTTAGTTTCAGAGTCTGGAAAATCCAAAGTCCAAGGATGATATCTGCTGAGGGCTTTGTTCTTGTTGGTGATGCTATTCAGCACTCAGATCGTCACATGGCTGATCGCAGAACAAGAAAGAAAGAGCTCCTCATGCACTCTCCTTTTAAAGCCCTCAGAAATACACCCGTGACTGCTATTAAACCATCGGATGGATTAATCCATTTACTTTGGCATGGTCCTCACAATCTAACCACCTATTCAAGTTCTCACCTTTCATTTACCATAATAGGATTTCTTACTCTCTTAACACTGTCACAGTGGGGGTTAAGTTTCTAATACATGAACTTTGTGGGACACAATTCAATTCAAGGCAAATGAATTTTATGCAATTGGATAAAATATTCTATAAATGTCTTTCAGGTCCATTTGGTCTAGAGCACAGTTTAAATATAATATTTTTTTGTTGATATTTTTGTCTAGGTGATCTGTCCAATGTTGAAATTCCCAACTATTATTA
This sequence comes from Galeopterus variegatus, assembly GCF_000696425.1. Classification (NCBI taxonomy): domain Eukaryota; kingdom Metazoa; phylum Chordata; class Mammalia; order Dermoptera; family Cynocephalidae; genus Galeopterus; species Galeopterus variegatus. Next base: position 57,853 of record NW_007726112.1, on the reverse strand, counting down.
TATTGGAATCTATCTTTCTCTTTAAATCCAACATTCACTTTATGTATCTGGGTGCTCCGATGTTGGATGTATATATACTTACAATTCTTACATCCTCTTGCTGAATTGATGCCTTTATCATTGTATAATGCCCTTGTTTGTCTCTTTTTATAGTTTTTGGTTTAAAGTCTATTTTACTTGATATAAGTACAGCTACTCCTGTGTGTTTTTGGTTTTCATTTTCATAGAATATCTGTTTTCATCTCTTTATTATTAGTCTATAAGTGTCTTTACAGGTGAGTTTCTTGTGGGCGACATATAGTTGTGACTCTTTCTTTTACACGTGTTCTATAGTTCAGTTGGGTAGGATGTTTTAGGTTTGATTCAGGGTGAGAATAGTAGCATAGTCTCTGTGCGATTTCTTCAGCTGTATTCAATGGTGGAATTGTCTGTGAGTGCTTTTGTGGCCTAGGCACTGGGGTTCTTAGCACCTCCTTGCTGGAATGGGTGACAGTGGGTGTGGGTGGGACTGTTGGGGTGTTGGGGGCTGTTGGTGGGACTTCAATCTATTGAGGTATGCACTGGTGTGCTTAGTGCTTCCACAGCTGATGTGGACAACCATGGCTGGGGTCATTGTGATCATTGTTGGGACTTTGGGTCTCTGGAAGAGGTGCTGTGGCAATCAGCATTTCCTCTGTTAATGTGGGCAGGGTCACTGCGGTAATGGGTGTGTAGTGGATTTGTGTCCCTCCAAAACTCAAAGCTTGAGTTATTGTTCCCCAAGTTTTATGTGTTAAAAACTTAGCCCCCACTGTGACTGTTAGGAGGGTGAGAAATCCTATTATGGTAATTGAAAGGTGGAGCCTTGAAGAGGTTATTGGATTGTAGGACTGCGCAGTAGTGAATGGACATGGTTCTGAGGGCTTTAAAAGAAGAGGAGAATCTGCCTTTTGCTCTCTCTGCTTCCACCATCTTGCAGTGTGAGATCCCTGGGTCACTGTCACCACCACCAGAGGGACTTTGGACTTCTCAGCCTCAGAAACTGTAAGCAATAAATTTCATCTTCTTTATTAATTACCCAGATTCAGGTATTTTGTTATAAGCAACAGGAATGGACTAATACAGGGTGGAAATATTGACCTCTGGGAGAAGTTCTTGGGCACTGTGCAGCTCCTCTGCTGCAGTGGCCAATCCTGGAGGGAGATCACTGTTTGTGACCAGGACCTTAAACTCATGGGGAAGGCACTTGGGTGTTCTGAAGCTCCTCTTATGGAATAGGTGACACTGGGCTGTGTTGTTGGTGATGTGGGTGAGATCCTGGGCTATTGGGAGAAGCATCGGGATGCTTTGCAGCTCCTCAGCTGGAGTGGGCAACCTTGGACAAGATTGCTCATGCTGCAACCAAGACTTTGGAACTTGGTGGAGATGATGAGGTGCTCAGCAGCTCCTCAGCAGAAATGGATGACTTGAGCGGGGGGTTATTGGGGTACAGGAGAAGTGAAGGGGTGCTCTGAAGCTCCTCAGCCAGAGTTGGAGATCCTGTGTGGGGTTGCTGGATCACCACTAGGATCTCATACTCCCAAGAGAGATGTTGGGGCATTCTGATGCTCCCTGTTGGAGTAGGCCTCTCTGTGAAAGAATATTAGGGTAGTGTGTGGGACCCTGTGCCCCCAAGAGAGATGCTGAGTAACTCTGTAGCTTCTCAACTGGAATGGATCACTCTGGGTGAGCTTGCCAGGGCTGTGAGTGGTGACCTGCACCTTCAGGAGAGATTTTGGGTCACTCCGCAGTTCTTCAGCTGAAGTAGGCCACCCTGTGCAAGGTCACTGGGGTCGTGGGTGTGTCCCTGTGCCCTAAGAGAGATGCTGGGTTACTCTAGATGGTCTTCTCATCTGGAGTGGGCCATTCCAGGCAAGATTTCTGGAGTTGTGAGTAGGACTCTGCACACCCAAGAGAGATATTTTGGCAGTCTGCAGCTCCCACCTGGAGTGCATAGCCTTGGGAGGGCTTGATGGAGCTACAGATGGTATTCTGTGCTCCTGAGAGAGGTGTGTGGGTGTTCTGCAGCTTCCCAGCTGGAGTAGGTGGCTCTGGGAGGGCTTGGCAGGGCTGCAGTGGGACTCTGTACCCCTAGGAGAAGTGTATGGGTGCTCCACTAAAGATAGCAGGGCTGTTGGCAGTGGCAGAAGGCCCCGATCACCTAGCTCTGAGGCTTCTGAAAGTGTGAGCACTGGCACCATCTGTCTTTGGGATGGCCTCCGTACTAAGAGGAATTGTCCATATTTGGGGTACTGGGTGCTCTTTGGGCCTGGGTGCTGGATTCATAGTGTGATGAGGGGGCCTTAGGGCTGTGGAGATGCCAGGGTGAAATGCACTGTGTTGACTTGGATCCCAAAATGGTGATGTTCTCCAGCAGCCTAGGACCTAGGGAATTTGGGGGCTCAGCATAAATTCCCTATCTAAATTAATGCAGTAGAATGGGTTCCAAGCATTTCCTCACTCTGGGCCCACAGCCTGAATGAGCCACATGCCTGTCTTGTAGCTTGGATTGCGGGCATCTGTGACACACACGACTGTCAGGGATTCCTCTTGCTTACATTTTCCCTGCAGAGAGGAGTCTCTCCTAGCTCCAAGTCAATCACGGTCAAGCACCTCACCTGTCTTTCCATGCTCCCATCTCAAGTTTCTGAAACTCAGGGGGTCTTTCACCCTTAAGCTAAATCCTGATGTTTTCTCCCAAAAAACTATTCAACATGTTACTATCCACTTGTTATTGAGGACTTTCTTTGTGTCAGAAGTGAGAATTGGGTGACTCTAGTCAGCCATCTTGAACTTTCTCCCACTACTGGTAATTTTTTATTGAATATTTATCTCTTTGAGTGCTGTATATTTTTGTGACATATATTCTTGACCTTTGTTCTGGGATGCAGCTTGGTTTTTTGGAAACTGTTTGATATTGTTGGGTCTTGCTTTTTAAGATTTGTTTGGCAGGGGTCAGAGCAGTGTTTAATTTAGGACTAATTACTGCCCATTACCAAGGCAAGAAATTTCTCAATAACCAATTCTCCATGAATTATAAGGTGTTTCCAGCTGGCTAGAGAGAACAGGTACTAATCCTTGACCAATGGGTATGGTTTTAAAATTTTCAAGTATTTCCCCTTTATTCTTCCACTCACTCCCAGTCTCAGGCAGTTTCTTCACATGCATGCACTGATATTCTGCTGAAAAATCAAAAGGGTTGGTGTGCAAATCTCCAGGAATTCTCCTTTTGTATGACCCTCTCCTTTTCATTATCTGTCTGTAAACTCAAGCTGCCTTGGTCTCCCTGGACTCTTAGATCCACTCAACTTAGGGAGTCTACTAGGATCCACCATAGTTCTCCCTTCCCGTGACATGGTCTGGAAACTTTTTCAAGGCAGTAAACTTGGGGAGTTTTATGGTTCACTTTGTTTCCTATCTCTCAGTGATCATATCCTTAGTGAAAACTTTTGTATGTATGGAAGTTATAACTACTATTTTTTAAAAAATCCTTTTAAAATGCAATTTTCTAGGTAAGATATTGAGAGGAGAGTTCCGAAGATCCCCTGATCATTCTACTACATAATAACTGAACTTGATATTTAATCAATCAAGTTAAATATGTCTACAACCAGAGGTAGGTGTGGTGAAGTCAGATCTGCTTTTCTACAATCTATTCCTTTGAATTCCTTAAACTATGTTAAATAGAATGCAAATATGACATAGACAAAGTGACAAGGTGTTAATTTCATATTAATTTTCAAAACAGAATAGTTGGATGGTTTGACTGAGCCACTGGTTAGTTATTTGACTGCCTATTGGTCATTTCAGTCTAGTTTATGTGACCAAAAATGGAGAGCCTTATGAAGCCCAGTGAATTATCAAAATTATTATATTAGTGGAAGCCCAAACAATTCTGAGTATAAATTGTTCTTTTTCCTCCATTTTCTGAGAAGAACATAAAATCTCATGGTTCTATTTAGTCTTTTTCTTAACAGCCGCAAATTTACTTCAGAGCATATTTTTCATTGGTGTCTTTATCTGCTCCTTTCCCATCATACCAGAGACTATAAATACCTATGTAAAATGCCCTATCACCCTGATTAGCCAGCAGTTCTTTCAAGGACCTTTCTTTCTGGATTCCAGCTCTCATCAGTTATCACCAGAATCTCTCTGGAATGGTTTTGATCCTCTCCCACTGAGGAGCTGGATAATATACTTGAATTTTGATTAGCTCTATTCCCCAAGGTGCTGCCTATCTGAATATGCCCATGGACTCTTGTGACTCTACATCTTTCCTGCACGCAGCCCCGAGCTGGTGTTTCCAGGCCACAGTCAAGTCCCATAAGGATAAGGGTGAATGGAACACTGGATAAAGTTGAAATGTTAAATACTATCTATCTATCACTGAGACCTTCTATTTCTTTTTATTTGGTTATAAACAAAGAGAAACAGATTATAATAAAATTAATCTTCACAGATATACTGGCTTATACAGTTTCTCAAACATAATGATCTTACAAGGTTTTTCTTTAAATTTTTTTTTTTTTAAAGCAAAACAGACTATTGTGAGGGCATCCATTCTCATTGCAAAGTAAGACATTTCACAATGCCTGTGTACCAGAAGACCTTTCCTCACTGCACTTGCTACTGATTCCATTTGACAAGTGGCTGCTTCTTGATAATTACTGTACAAACCATTACTTCCAAAATAAATTAAACTCTCATCACTTTATCCGGCTCTTCTACATTCATTAATAAGAACCTTGTAAAATAGGTGGCTGCACCTGCTTTAGTAAGTGAAGAAGCTCATATTAAAAGACTGCGCTTTTGTATATCTTTTTTCTTTGAGAGCTATGTTCAGCTCATCTACAGTAAAAGTCCTGGCAATTTTTATGGGGCAGGGTTGAAGTGGAACCAAATCCTAAATTCAAGCAGGATTTCTAATTTATTTTTATTTGATCATTTGAATTTGGTCAATAATATATATATATTCTCCTTATAAGACCAATTTCAGCAGCTGAAGAATCAGTTTATATGTGATACATCCAAAGCTGTACACTTCATTGATTTCCACTAAGTAGAGGTTCTACTCTTATCTGAAGTGCAGCCTATTCCAACATGGGGCATTAAAGAAACTGAAATATAGCAAAACTGGGCAGAATTTTTTCTTGTTTAGAAACCTGATCATAAATCATGTTTGTGATGATTGATTGGCATTTGTCAAATTTCATTCTTAGTGAGCTAAGTTGAAGAAATTTTCTATTTTCTTTCACTTTAAAAGATTCTCTGTTGGCCCTGAACTGTGATCAACATTGCACAGTAAATATCAGTTGGAAATACAGTTTCTGTACATGGTAATAACCGTCTTTTATCTTCTAGCTTTTTACAGATGATAAAGTATACATTTCTTACTGGTGAAAATTAATCACTTCTGGTCATCAAACAAAAATTTTCAAACCTGTGTACTCTATTCCCAAGGAAGTATAATTTTTTTGTTTTTTTATTCTAACATTGATCCATTTATTGATTGTTGGTATGATTGATCGATTGAGAATTTCATTCAAAAAACATTTAAGTACCAGATGAGTACTTGGCTTTGTACTAGGTGATGTATTAGAGATGCCATTTTTTACTTTTACTCTGATTTCAAGGTATATATCAAGTAAAAACTTTAATATCTTCAAAGTGTTAGTGCTATAGAGATTCCCCGTTTCTCATTTCTCATTGCAATTAACTTTCAATAATATGAGAGTAAAAGTTAATGGCAGCTCCTGATGTTGATAGACGGTATATTTTATAGTATATGCTAGATGTGCTTAGCAAAAGTTACTTTAAGATTCTGTCTTTGTTTTTAGCAATGTACCAAATTTTCTCACCTTATTCTGTAAATAACCTTGCCTCCAGAGATTTTAGAATTACTGCCATAAGACCCCAAAGCAAACAATTATTCTCCAAGACAGTTCTGATATGAGATATAATGTCTCAAAAGATTCTCTGACAAATAGCCAAACCATCCTGACAGTGTAAAATGAAGCACTTGTAGAAAAGCCTAGTTTTTTCTTTCCTTTTTAAAAAATGAAACCCCTTCTCAGCACAAAAATTATTATTATAAGGGAAGACATATATATTTTCTTTGATGAAATGCCTGACAATAATTATTTGTGAGCCCCCAGATAGCCCTGGGAAACTCCATCTCCCTCACTTTAAATATAAAGAAAATGTTCAGAAATATTTAGCCACGTACTGAAGGTCATCCTATAATTTATAGTATTAATATCAGAACTCAAATTTTCTGACTCTGAAAGTTTTAGATATTGGAAAATAATGTCAATATTCTTAAATTTTCTCTCAAAGTAATTGTCAATATTTATCCATTTTTATCTTTAACTTTTCTGTCTTTCTACATTCTCCATTCTTGGTCATCGTCTTCATTTATCTTTATTTCTCTTGTTATATTTTATACCTAAGATAAAATTACCTAACCTATTTCCTAATATCTCCTATTCATTTTTTTCTTATTGGTAGCCAAAATAAAATTTTTCTCCATTCATAGTACAAATAATATGCAATTTCTCAAATTCTCATTATGATCATTTGGTAAGAAGCATTTTTGATGCTTATGTTTTCCCTTCCACGGTGTGACATTACAGTCCAGAAAATAAAAGAACACCTATACTGAGGTCTAAAAAAAATAATGGGAGAGCTCTGGTAGTAGTTGAGAAGTTAACCTAATGCAATATAAATGAGCCTTAAAAGAAATTTTTGAGAGAAATTCTTTAAAGATAATTCATGTTCTATTTGTGTTGGTTAAATTATATTGCAAATGTAATGACAAAAATGAGTAAATAAACTTCATATTAAATCTTTTTGAATTGGGAGTAATTAATCCTATATTTATCAATTTTGCAAATTCAGAGAAACAGGCTGTTAAATTGAAAAGTATGAATAGATGGTCTAGTTCAATGATCTTACAAGACAGATATTTTTGGGCTGCTTTAATGTTTAGAAGATTACACTTATTTCAAAATAAAAATTTCTATTTCGTAATGTCTTTCTATAGGTCCAATACTTCCTTCTGAAGTCACACAGAAGATTTGCCACACAATTGCCATTAAAATATATAAGAATCAGTGTCATACCTACATGATTTCTTTTTCCTTCACACTGAACAACTTTAGTTTCCTCAGAAGGGTCTTGGTGATTATGTTCCAGGACCCCCTCCACTATTATGGCCTCTTATGAGTGTCTTGGGCTTATCGGTTCCTTTTGAAAATATGGTACCCAGTTCTGTGATGGAATAGATATTGCAGAATAATCACATCTTGTAATTAATAAAAAATATTTCCTCATAGGCAACCTAAAAAATTTGTCGTTGGATCATATGAAATTTATAGTAAATGAAATGAGCACTTTTTAAATGAACTCAATTTTCTTAACTCTAAAATGAAAATTCTGAGTAAGATGGTTGATAAGATCCTTTTCAACTCTCAAATTCTTGAAATAAATTTGTTGGTAAGCACCTTTGTTGACTGCAAATGTCCTAAGCAAGATTTCTGTGTCTTCAACCCAAATGACTATAAAAAAGAAGAACAAAATAAACCCAAATATGGCAAACTGCTCGAGACTGTCTTTTAAAGTGAAGTCAACCCATTAATAAACACTCTGTAGTTGTTCAACCAATCACTAAAACACCTAACATTGAGTTCTCATGTCTCTTGTGTACTAACCATATTCATTGCGATCATCAAAATAACCCTACGAGGTAGGTAATATTTTCATTACCTTAAACTTAGGAAATTGAAACTTAGAGACAGTTACTTTCTCAAATCCCACACTCTATTAACTGTAAAAGCAGAATTAAAATCTAGGTCTATTGTTACTACCAAACAAAATTAAGGTGCATTTTATCTATGGCACTTCCATATATAATAACTTAAAATCAAAATAAGAATCAAAATAATAAACTGAATCCCTTGATTTGCCTTGCTCTTAGGGATTAAATCTTTCATAAAATCTTTTCTTTTTTTTTTCTTTTTTTTTTTTTTGTCTTTTTTCCGTGTCCGGCAACGGATTGCAACCCTCAGTGTTGCCCCCATACCGGACCGGGGACCGGCAACGGGATCGCAACCCTCGGTGTTGCTCCCGCGCCTCGCTCAGCCAGTGAGCGGGAACCGGTCCATATGTGGGATCCGAACCCTCGGGCGGGAGTGCCGCCGCGCTTCCCAAGCGGCGCACTATCCACTGCGCCACCGGGCCGGCCCCTCATAAAATCTTTTCTGATTCTACTAATTTGATATGCTCCCTCTGATTCTCTGACACATTATTGAAAGCACCTCTATGGCTTTCAGCTTATGTTTTATACTATAGATATTTGAATGCTTATCTAAATATTCCTACGACAAGGTAAACCCCTCAAGGGCAAAGACTATATTGTAATCATCGTGATGTCTATAAAATGATCTAACTCAGTTCTTACACACCAGACATTTGATAAATATTTCTTGAAATGAATTGAATCGAATCCAAAGGAATTGAGCCCCATATACCATAGCCTTTAAGGTTTAAGTCTAAGTGAGTGACTGAATTGTTAGAGGTGTTCCTGGGAGATTAAGAAGAAATTAATTTCTTAACTTTTGGGCATGCACAAAATAACAATTTCATAATAATTTTAGGACATTATTTGGAAATCAGTATGTAATCTAATTTGTCTCATTCCTTTGCATAAATATGTTTGTTAAACATACATAATTTAAATTATAGTTTGTTTGTTGCTAATCTGTCTTTTATCTTTCTGAGAATATTGTTTAACAATGTAGTAGATAAGCTTCTGAAAACTGGGAACTGGTTTTAATCTAGTTATGCTTTATAACTCAAAAGAGAGTACTGGGCATTTTATAATTTGTTTTGCATTAATATTATTAACATAGCCCAAAATATTTATTGAACAACTCATATGCACCATGTACTGTGCCAAGGACTGATATTTCATTGAGAATGAGGTTGAGTTCCTTGCCCAGTCAAGCTACTCCTCATTTAGGCAAAAGCAATGGGGTAATTGCACAGAGGAAGAACACCTTCCCAGCCTGAGGGTGTCAGAGAAAAATCTTTCTGTAGGAGATAACTTATGAGTTATCCTATTATTCAGTAAAGTTAGTCAGGCCAAGATCATGTTAGAGAAGGATGAAGCACTTTTGGGCAGAGTTAACATGAGGAGCAAATCCTTGGTTTTTGAGTAGAATTAAATATTCACAGTTGATGAGTGCTGGGAAAATAGAATAGTTTGGTCAGGGCCCTCGCCTCCGGTCCAGTTGGGTGTGGTTCAGCATCCTTTGTAAGCAAATTGTGTGTGTGTGTGTGTGTGTGTGTGTGTGTGTGTGTGGAGTTAGTGCTCATGTGCACCAATGTTTCTTTTTAGTTTTGTTGCTATTCTCATGTTCTTTAGAGAGAAAGAGAGAGGTAGAGAGTGAGAGAGAGAGAGTTTTTGGTGAGGCAGGCTGATGGGCATTTGCCTTGGGCATCCACCTGGCGTGGCCATGCTTTCCAACCTATGGTTCCAAGGAATGTTTGGGCGGTTACCTAGCTCATAGACCTGTGTGAAGGGGTGTGCCAGCCTGGCATGTGTGTGGTCTGGGTACACAGCCTCACATGTGAAAGGTTTGTGACCCCATCTGGAATGGGTTTGAAGGGTCTGTGGGCTCCAGAACCAGCCCTAGCTTGATAATGAGTCATAGAATGCCTGGCAGGGAGTGCTTAGTGAAGAGGCTGGAGAGGTGGGCAGGAGCCACATTAAAGGGGAGCTGTAGGTCAGGTGGAGGAGTTTTGATGCTGTCATTGAAGTTTGTCAAGCAGAAGAGTGCCATATTTAAGTCTGCATTTTACCTGGATTGCTCTTGTGTCCAGTAAAGAGAAGGTAAGAGCCCAAGTGTGGACAGCCATAGCAATGGTAGAGAGCAAGTCACAGACTGAGATAAAACAAACAGGACATGAGGGCTAGCTGGCACAGAGGCACGAAGGTATGTAGAAGAATTAAGGTTCAGGGGGTCTATAATTAGTTCACTTTTAGATTTGTTGAAAGAATGAATCACAGCTAGGAACACTGACTGGTAATCTCAGCACACAGGTGGCAGTTGAAACAAGAGCACTGAAAGCTCAACTAGAAAGAATATATGGAGTAAGACTAGCAGTGGACCAAGAATGGGATCCTGATGAATATCATCAATTTAAGAACAGTGTGGAGGAGGAAGCCCTCTAACGAGACAGTCAGAAATGTCAGAGATGTAAATGGAGATTTATGATGAAGTGGTATTACAAAAAACAAAGTGATAAGGTGTTTCTACAATAATTGAATGGCCAAGAGTGTTAGATTTTGTCGTAGAAGAATAAGAATCAGAAGGAAAAAACGTGACGGGGGGAGGGGGAGGAAGAGGAGGAGATAAAAAAAGAAAAATTGCTAATTGTGATTTTTTTTTTCTGTGCCAGAAAATTTTGTTAAGCACATTATATGCCTCGTTATCCCATCCTGTCTTGCAAGCAACCTTATGAAATAAGTACTTTTACAATAAATCCCGTTGTAGCATAATTCACATGTTATATGAATGGCACTTGGCTCCCAGACACAGGAATTCCCAGCCAGTTAGCTGCTTTGGCTCATTAGTCACTTCATAGACTTCATAATAATACAGCCCTAAAGTACCATGATTGATTTTCTCGGTTCCCACTTAAAGAGTTAGGACAGGGTTTGCTGTATTATCCCCATTTTACAGATGAGAAGACTACAGAGATTAGAATGATTTCCCTTGTCACAGTCATGAGAAAATCAAGATGCCATTATTTTAACCAGATCCCACCTACCTCCACTTACCAGCCAAGTCCAAATTAGCATGCTAAAAGATGAAGTGCTTGCTGTTTAAATGAAGCTTCAAAAGCCCTTCTGCACAGAAATTCTGAAGTTACCACTGGTCACAGGACTGTGTTAATTAGCATATAACAGTATCATGAACTTGAGAACACTTTATATTCCATAAATACCGAATTAATTATTCTTTAAACATTCTACTTAATCTGATTCTCCTTCTGGTGCTGTGTATTCCCTAAACGCAAAAATAGGTAAGTTTCTCTTTTTGATTCCTCTAAGATTCTGTACTGAGAAATAGGGGAACTTCACAACATCGGCATTAGAATTCCCCAGGAACTCTTTAACAGCTTATTTTTCCTCCAAGGCAGAAAAAGGTGACCTATTAAGTCTATTGTTCATTTTCATACATGTAACACTAATTAACATTAAAAAAGCCCCACCTCCCTCCTGTAACCCTGATAAAAACTGGATATTAAAATAGCATAGGCCAAGTATACTCAATGAACAGCTTCAGAAGAGAAATTATGTCATTGATGTCCATGATATTTCAGCAGGGAAGAGATGCTGAAATTTCATAAATGATCCACTATTTCAAATTAACAGTTCAATAATGCTACAATGCTGAGTTTTTGTAAGGTGCCTTATAAGCAAGCACATTAAAAGAAGATATTCATATGCCAAATTGCTCTTCATGAGATCAGATCTCTTGTATACTGTATTTCCCTTCATTTGCCAAAAGACACAGTTGGTTGGAGAAACCCTGTACTGAAGGCTTGTGGGGTAGGAAGCTCTTGGCTATTTTTCTTTTTTTTTTTTTTTTTTTTTTTTTTTTTTTTTTTTTTTTTTTTTTTTTTTTTTTAAAA